>NW_015555852.1:213748-272211 GCF_001515605.1 Sinocyclocheilus anshuiensis
CCCATAAATTACTCACCCTCAAGTCATCCTAGGTGTATATGACTTTCTTCTTTCAGACGAATCCAGTCGGACTTATATAAAAAATTGTCTTTGATCTTTCAAGCTGTTTAATGCCACTCAGCGGGTGTTTCATACATCAGTCCAAAAGAAGTTCAATAAAAAGCGTCCATCCATAAAAAAAGTGTCTCACACGGCTCCGGGGGGGGTGAATAAAGGCCTCCTGTAGCGAATCCATGCATTTCTGTAGGATAAACATACATATTTCAAGCATAATAAACACTTTTCTATCACTTCCGCCATCTGACATACGCGGAAGGCTTTCACAAAATGCAACGTAATACGTTGGCGTTGCGTGATTAGTGACGAGCGCAGAGACAAAACAAAACAAAACGCCGGTCACGAATTAAAAGCACAAAACGAGGATTTGTAAAGAAAAATGCCGGAGGATTTCGATATAAGCCAAGAGGAGACTGGTTTTCCTTTGCTAAAGTAAGGAAACTTTGTTTCCTTTGGTCCTGCATTTCTCAGTGGCGCGCGCACGACGCCCTACGTCATTCGACTGCATGTCTTCCGCGTACCACAGTCAGCGGAAGTGAGAAAAAAGTGTTTATTACGTTTGAAATATGGATATTTATCTTACAAAAAAAGCATGGATTCGCTACAGAGGCCTTTATTCACCCCCCCGGTGCCGTGTGAGGGACGTTTTATTACGGATGCACGCACTTTATTTCACGTCTTCTAAACTGTTGATAACTGACACCCACTTAGCCACCTTGAAAGGCTTGGAGGGGCCAGGACAATTTTTTATATAACTCCGATTGGATTCGTCTGAAAGAAGAAAGTCACATACACCTAGGATGCTTTGAGGCTGAGTAAAACAGGGGCTAATTTTCATTTTTACAGCAGTGCCCTACCTATATAATTTGAAATTCAGCTTCAAACTTTGATGGCTAGAGCAGAGGCCTGGGAAGAACCATGGCTTCCTACTTCCCGAGAGTGGCCCACAGGTGGCCTCAGGCAAGGACAGGCCACACATCCTCTCTGACCCCCTCTGGATGTGACCTTGCAACATAACCTGCTGTGTAAAAAGAGCTTTATGGGACGCCAAGACAGTGTGTATCAGGGCTTCAAAAAGCCGCCCGGGGGAGGGCTGTCACCTTAAAGAAAGTCAGCATTAAAAAAGGAACCTCTCTGTGGGACTTCAGACTTAAGAGTGTGAAAAAAGGGCAGAAAAACATGCTTTAGGCCTGAAAAAAAAAAAAAAAAAAAAAACATCTCACTGTCATGACCCGTAATTAGACAAGATGAGATACTCCCAGTTTTTTCATCCCTCTCTCTCTCTCTTTTATCACCCCTCCTTTTCCAGTTGGCAGTCTGAGCGCCTTAGTGTCAGCTTTGATCTCTGTTAAGGTTCTCTGAGCCCTTTAAGATAGGATCAATTTGCTGTTACACACATCACTCTTGGCTCTCTCCCCTGGCTACTCGCTTGTTTGTGACAGGCGTACGTGCATACAAATAATTGCGGATCACAGCTTCGCTGGATAAAAATTAAGATGCACAGATGTGAAGTGCATCCTCCCTTCAAAAGAATAGAGCGAACGGCTTACAAGAGAGATCTTTCACTGCACATATAGGAGATTTAGTCACATAGATGGAATTCGGATTCCCAGTGCTCCACAAACTAGTCATGAAGTCAACATTACAGCCAAGCGCATATTAAATAGTCTACTATGTATGTTTTTATACTCTTGCTACAAAAGGGGATAGTATTAAAAGTAATGAAAAAGTGAAAAAAAAGCAAAAATCAGTACTAAAGTTGTCGAAATGTGACTTTGCTCAGACATTTAATAGCTTTGTGTAAGGACCAGAGTGAAATTTAATCTGTTAATCGTTGAAAGTCTGCCCTGATCCCATCAGATACACTACTGTTTAAAAATCACGGACGTCAAAACTATGTTGTAAGGCAGTTATTACTGTAAAAGAATATTAATAACAGACACAGAATGAACATATGGTTTCGAAGTCTTGAATTATAATGCCCAAACAGAATGGTGTTTTGTCATTTTTGAGCCATAGTTCAGATATTCAGAAAACTCCTTTGTTTCCCATGATAAACGAAAGTGCAATTAAAAAAATAAACACCCCACATGACATTTACTGATGAGAAACTGGCCTATTGGGCAGTATAACTTAGTTGGTCAAACCTACTTGACCAAGGAAGCCCTATTGGTTGAAGTGATAGCTCACCCAAAAACCTGGCCTCATGTTGATCCAAACCTGTATGACTTTCTTTTTTCTAAGGAATGCAAAAGAAGATATTTTGAAGAACATAAAGGGGTCTGAACAACATTGGGAAAACACAGACATTTTCTTAAATATATTCTTATGTGTTCCACAGAAGAAGATTTGGAACAACATGAGGGTGAGCAAATGAAGACAGAATTCACATTTTTGGGTGAACGATCCCTTTAAACTACATCCAAAACATAACATATGCTGGCCTTTTCAGCAGGTTTGAAAAATGGTAATTTGCCAACAACATTTTGGGAAAAGAATCAGAGTAGGGCAGATCCATATGAACAAGTTGACAGTGTCCATTAAAGGCTGGCCTGCAGCCAGTTAGGGCTTCCCTTGGTATCAGAAGTCACTGAGAAAATGATCTAAAGGTCTAGTCAGATTTGAACCAGTTACGTAAAAGCACCGAGATGTTTTCAGGAAGCCGTACATGGAGGACAGGACTAATGCCAAGGGCTCTCTGGAGGGATGCTGCCGGGCTCAATGACAACTCTTTAAAGCATGACTTTTGTGTGTTCCAGAGTGCTTGTAAACGCTCTATGAGGCTTTTGTTGCAAACATGTGGTTTTAAAATGCTCTTTAAAGTCTAATACCAATGGAACTCCAGCTTCTTCACTGATTAACAAGCTTCTATTCACCTTGTGAATGTCTGAGAGAGAATGGCACCCAATAATGCAGTCTACGCATGATTGGTGCCAAATGACGTTAAATGTTATGTAGCTTTGAAGAGTGTGGCCCTCCAGCATGGGTTCACATCAGCAAACACATTTTCCAACTGCCCAAAGTGGTCTACTCTCTCTCCTTCATGGACACACCGCTCCTGTCATATCTCCTCTTTCGCTCTCTCTCCCTCTCTCTCTCTCTCCCCCTGTGGCCTCTATCTCTACCTCTTCCCTTCCTCCATCTGTTTCCATGCTCAGCACAGTCAGGCCATGAGCTGGAACAAGTCTATCTGCAAAACCAGACTTGGATGTGGGTCTTATGGCCGGAGAAGCTTTTTCCCAGGTCCAGATAATTCCACTTTTTTCCCCAGCCCCTGCAACAGAATAATACCCCTTTTGTCACGCTAGACGACAATCCAAGTTTTGACTCGTCAGCCTTTATTTATGACACTCATATTTCCACCATTGTGATGCCGCTGCAACAATTAACCATCTGAGAAGACTCAGGAGGAGGCGACTGAGAGAATTCTGCATTATGCAGAATGGAGCGTATTTGCAACTATTGCTTGATAGGTATGCCAATATTAAAATGCATTCTCATTACCAGAAACATCAGATGAAAGGAGAGGTGAGAGGTCGGATGGTTACAAGACTTTGTGGTGCCAAGCAGTGAACTCAACAAGGAGCTAACTGTCAATCAAGATTGTTTGCCATGCATTCTGGTCAGTTCATCATCTGCAGCCTTGACTTTATGCAAATCTGCAAGATGAAATCTATTTATGATGATGTGGAACAACTTATTGAGATGCAGAAAGCAAATGCTGTCTACCTAAAGAATGGCATCGTTCAGCCTCACACATATACATATCCATGTAAATTGAACATGAACAGAATAAAAGCTTTGTAAAAAATGATCAAAAAATAAATAAAACAAAAAAGGATAGATAGATAGATAGATAGATAGATAGATAGATAGATAGTTCCCTATCGATACTTCACTTGTACTGCGTCTTGCTTAAGACGCTAAGGGGAAAACTCCTTTTTCTCCGAATACTGAAGCCTTTTTCAATCACGCAGTGAAACTGCATGGCCATTGGTTCGTGCAGTGTATTAAAAACGAACGAGCCCGCCAATTTGGGCGGGGCATCTGGCTATATAAGCGTGCACTTCGCCATAGGATCCTCAGATTTCTTCTCCTTCAGCGACGACAACAGCTCTTCGCACTACGAGACTAGAAGCCTTCGCCGTGAACAAGCCCCGCAGCAGATCAAGACCCCTCTCTGCTCGGCTGACTTCGCCACTCTTCAGCTGCCTTCGGCGTCTGCAGCAGCATGGCCTCCCGGTCTCCTGCCGCTATCCGACGACTATAAGAGCAAATTTCCTCTTCCGCATTTCACGAGCGTTGGGTCCCCGCATGGCGGCCTGTCGCTCAAACCAACCCAACCCCTTGCCACTTGGGCCGAGGCCTGGTGAGCCATCCCGGGGTGTCAAGGTGGGTTCTGGGGATAATAGAACAAGGTTATTCACTGCAATTCGCTCGAAGACCCCGCGATTCTGCGGCGTGGTCTCCACCTCAGCGCCGAGGTGATGAATTTACTGGCGAAAGGAGCCATAGAAATGGTTCCCCCAGCTCAGAGCGAGTTAGGCTTCTACAGCCATTATTTCCTCGTCCCCAAAAAGGATGGCGGCCTAAGGCACCTGAACAGATCTCAGACACCTGAACTGCGCCCTCATGAGACGGCCATTCAGGATGATTACATTGAAGCAGATCCTCTCGCAAGTGTGCCCAGGGGACTGGTTATTTTCGCTGGATCTGAAAGATGCCTACTTTCACATCCAGATTGCCCTCCACCATAGGCAGTTCTTGAGATTCGCCTTCGAGGGAGTGGCATATCAGTACACGGCCCTTCCCTTCGGACTGTCCCTAGCTCCCCACACTTTTACGAAGTGCATGGATGCGGCTCTTTCCCCACTGAGACAGATGGGAATACGCATCTTGAATTATCTCGATGACTGGCTCATCCTCTCCCAGTCAGAGAACGAGCTAGTATCCCACAGATCCTTACTCCTCAGCCACTTGCAGCGCCTGGGACTCAGGGTCAGCTTTGCCAAGAGCGCGCTGTTTCCCAGCCAATGGATATCGTTCCTGGGAACAGTTCTCGACTCAGCAGACTCTCAGTGGATGGATCGGGGCATGCCCCTGGGTATGGTCTACAGAAGGAAGGTAGTCTCGACAGATGCTTCCAACACGGGTTGGAGAGCTCTGTGCGATGGCAAACCAGCTTTCGGCCACTGGTCGAAAGAGGAGAGTCGGCTTCACATCAACTGCCTGGAAATCTTGGCAGTATGTTTGGGCCTTCGTACCTTCTTGCCAGACCTAAAGGGACACCACGTGCTAGTCCACTCAGACAGCATGACAGTGGTGTCATATATAAATCGCCAGGGCGGTCTCTCCTCGAAGCGCCTCTTCATTCTGGCAGAGCGCCTCCTGGAATGGGTTCAGCTACACTTGCATTCACTAAGAGCAGCACATGTGATGGGCAGGTTGAACCAGGGAGCGGACATGCTATCCCGGAGCAACGTTCCCTAAGAAGAGTGGATGCTCCACCCGCATACGGTTCAGATAATCTGGGAGATCTTTGGCAAGGCAGAGGTCGACCTCTTCGCCTCAGAAGACAACTCTCACTGCCCAATTTACTTTTCGAAGGACAAGGATGCGTTGGCCCATGACTGGCCCAACCTCCTCCTTTACGCTTTTCCCCCGATCGCCCTGATCCCACAGGTAATCAGGCGAATCAAGGAGCGGAAACACAGGGTTCTGTTGGTGGCCCCGGCTCTGGAGGACCCAACACTTGTTCGCAGAGCTGTCTCAGCTGCTTATAGCAGCCCCGTGGCCCATTCCCCTGAGACGAGACCTCCTCTCTCAGGTGAACAGAACGATATGGCACCCCCAGCCTGAACTGTGGGCCCTGCACCTCTGGCCTCTCAGCGGGAGCCTGCGGACCTCCCCGAGAGTGTGCTAAACATGATATCTCAGGCTAGAGCACCCTCTACGAGGTGGCTCTATGCTCTTAAATGGTCTGTCTTCTCCGCCTGGTGTATGACCCACGGTGCAGACCCAATTTCCTACGACATATCTCTGATATTGTCCTTCCTGCAGGAGCTGTTGGATAAGGGTCGTTCCTCTTCCACGCTCAAGGTCTATGTAGCAGCCATAGCAGCGTCACATGCTCCTATAGCTGGCCAGTCAGTGGGCAGGAACAACCTAGTTGTTCGATTTTTGAAAGGGTCTAGGAGGCCCAACCCGCCTCGCCTCGTCACCGTCCCTACATGGGACCTGCCTACGGTGTTGAGGGCTCTGAAGAGTCCTCCCTTTGATCCGCTACAGTCTGTTGTCCTTCGTCCCCTGAAGCTAAAAACTGCTCTGCTACTGGCGTTAGCATTGGTAAAGCGTATGGGTGATCTGCAGGCGCTCTCGGTGAGTCCTACCTGCCTCGAATTCGGGCCCAGCGACTCAAGGGTCGTCCTGAAGCCGAGGCATGGTTACGTACCTAAAGTGCTCTCGACTCTGTTCAGAGCACAGGTTATAGCTCTTTCGGCACTTCCTCCTTTGGAGCAGGACCAATAGTTAAATCTACTCTGCCCTGTCAGGGCATTGAGGATATACATTGAGCGTTCCGCCCCGTTAGGACGGTCGGATCAGCTTTTTGTATGCTTCGGTGACCGCACCAGAGGGTCTCCGGTCATGAAGCAGAGACTTTCCAAATGGATTATTGACGCTTTGCCTCTTCCTGGGCTTGGTCTAGCGGAGTTTCCATTGCAGAGAGTTGTGCGGCGGCCACCTGGGCCTCGCCGTCCACATTTACCAGGTTTTATTATCTGGACGTCCCGGCTTTACAAGCTTGGGTCCTTTCTGCTTAATGGACTTACTCTAGCAAAACCAGTGCTAAATCAGGCTTTTGCCTTCTCGGTACGCTCTTGGCCCCCACTGGGTTCCGAGGCTGTACGATTTTTCTGGGAACGATTACTTAGCGCCGGGCCAACCTCTGTGAGTTTGGCCCTATCGCTTTCTGTGGGGCATCCCTACAATTACTTGGTCCCTCTGGGCCCTTGGTGCTCAAGGCAAGTTCAAGCATTGGTCGTTCCTCTAACATAGCACGGCGGGATTGTACTGGTTCCCCTTAGCGTCTTAAACAAGACGCAGTACGAGTGAAGTATCGATAGGGAACGTACTCGGTTACTAACGTAACCTAGGTTCCCTGAGATATGGGAATGAGTACTGCGTTGCTAGCCGTGCTATGTAGCTGCATCGTCATGCATGTATGTAGCTCGGTCGTCGCTTCAGTCGAAGTAACCTGAGGATCTTATGGCGAAGTGCACGCTTATATAGCCAGATGCCCCGCCCAAATGGGCGGGCTCTGGCGGGCTCTGGCGGGCCTGCATGATTGAAAAAGGCTTCAGTATTCTGAGAAAAAGGAGTTTTCCCCTTATGTCTTAAGCAAGACGCAGTACTCGTTCCCGTATCTCAGGGAACCGAGGTTACGTTAGTAACAGAGTACAATTTTTATTATAAGTAAACATTATTTAAAAGAAAAATATCTCAATCTTTAATCAAAATGTAATGACCCTTATCTCAGAAACTTTTCTTTTTTGCTGATGTATCCAAAGCTGCATACCAGGGAAAATTAATGTTAACCAAAAATATTATAGCCATCCAATAGCGAACCAATAATGACCAACAGCCATCATGAATCCTTTTAAATTATTCTGAATTATTTAGAACTTGTGCACTTGTTTTAAAGCCTCGGCAGAACTTGTTAAAAATGTTGAGCTTTACAGTGAATCTCTCCGCTAGCAGAATGGGTTATGGGTTGATGCAAGAGTATTGCAACTTAATTTTGGCCACATGCTGACAGTGCAGACCTGTAAAGATGTTTAAAGGGTTTATAGTGTATGAACTACAGACCAATTCAATCAAAGCATTTCACAATAAAATCCTCAGACCAAGTTATTTGGTCAACGGAGAGCTAGAAAAACGAAAGTAGTATAACATTAACAGTGTCCTCATAACTTGCCATGACATAGTATTACAAAAGAATACAGCAGAATGTTTAGCCGTGTACGTAAAACAAAAGGTTTAGAGTCCTATTCTGAACTGTTCAACAATGTGTTTAAAATAATATTGAAAGTTATTTGGTATCAAATACATGGAGAGAATCCATGGCATGCTTTCAATTTCTAAAGAAAATTATTTTGATATGTTCTTGTCTATTCGTAAAAAATGGAACAATGTTTACAGCAATGCACTGACAACGGAAGCTTAGAAGACAAATTGTGTAAAACAAAACCATGAAGAGCCACAACTATCTGCGAAGCACTGTTTACATGATCTGACTTCTTCAAACCTCATCCAGAGCCTCTTTCCAAGGGCAAGCCTTCAAGGTTATAGCTCAAAAAGGTGTTATGCTCAACATGATGACCAGGGGCTGTTCTGTTTGAATGGAAGTCAATGGACTGGAGGAGATGCCTCAATGCACTGAATAAACTGCTTTTGTATGGAAACAGCTCATCACTTAATACACTGAGTGCTTGGCTGCTAATCTTTAACATGGTTGGCATTACATATTCACTTTGGAATGAGCTGTATGCAGAGTTTGCTACCAAAAAAAAAGCACACAGGATATACTAAAGCACTACCCACTTATCTCCTGATGTAAAACTTTGAAAGATAATGTTAAGGGCCGTATTTAATTAGCTTAGAAGGAACACATTACTAATGGTTAACTAAAGGTTTACATCTCTTCCGTTCATAAGAATATCTATGTGTCCATTGCAGAAATTATGCCAGAAACCCATAACCAGACGTTTCTGTACCTCGAAAAGTGGTTCTCAACAGGCTTTGCTGGCTTATAGGATCTATATTTTAATTGGATATTAAGCACCACAATTGTCCTTAATAACAATAATAATGATGATACAATTTAAAATAATTTCATAATCTAATAACTTCTACGAAGCTAACCAAACCAGCCTATGAATTTGTGATTGTGATCAGTCTTTGAAGTCATCAACAAAATATGGGAAGAGTTTTCTCTATGAATGATTATTAGTAAATAATAAAAGGCAACTAACCATATATGTTGTTTGCCAATTTTGGGTTGCCAGTTGAGAACCACTGATTTAATAAACTTTACATCACAAATAACAAATATTATTTACTAAATAATTCATATATGTATAAAAAAAATAATAATATTCCAGCACTTAAATAATTCTGTCAGTTAAAGAACACTCTACTACAATGAAATCTAAATGAAGTTGAGCTGCTCAACTCTACGTAAAACCATGTTTGATATTCTCAAATGATTATTCAGACTAACTGAATGACTGTTTATTTTAGCAACTCCTAGCAAGGTGAAGGATGGCTGAAACTCTACTTTGGCCAGCAGTCCGTAAAGCTATTGCGTGTGTTCTACTTGACCTGTCATCCGTGACATAACACAAAGTGACTGATTGCCCCCTGATGCTGTGCCAACCGAGTCAGACATTTCAGATTTTCTCCTTTTACCGTTAAGTCAGTAGGGGAAAGCGAAGCTCAGAGGAGAGACAAAGCCACTGATGAACTGATTGACATTTCCTAATGTGATATTTGAGTCCAGCCACACATACACAGGCTTCCAGAGGGATATACAACAGTCACCACACTGACCGTCCATCTCAACTACTGCAGGTTAAGAGAGATAGATTCACTTCGGGTCAGATGGGAATGCATGTGCATCATGAACAACAGGCTCATGGACTGGAAAGGAAGAATATGACTTTTCAACAGCAGTACCTCATTCGTCTACTCTTGTATCTTGTCCATTCCGCATTCCACCCCATCTTTCCACTCACAGCATCATGGATTGGCACCCTTCCCCTCCTCAGCCTGATTCGCCTGAAAACACATGACACAAACAAGCTGTGAAATCGCCTCAAATGCTATATGCCTTTTCCCTTACATATGGTAAACACTTCTGTGTGTCCATGGAAATTAGCATAGCTTCGAAAGGGCACAGCGATCCAGTTCTTTAAGCCAGGGAATACCTTTTGACATCGGACATACCGAGCATGCATACAAAATAATTGAAACTACTGCAATGAGCAGGAAACAAGGCATATCGGCCAAACAGTATTTACAAGGTTTCACTTCCAATCATGCTTTGGCCTATTAAAGCACCCTGTGAATCAATTCTTGCCTTCAACCCAAAGAGCCTATATTAAATGATTCATGTAAGATCAAATAGAGATTTCAGGAAGAAAATGGTCAAACCCTTCACTCAAACAGGGTTTTGTGTCAGGATTTAAAATAGCAAGTTAGCTTTAGCAGCTGCTGGTGTTATAACTACACTAGTTGTGTCCTGAATTACATACTATACACTACAAACTTAAACTATGCACTATGTACTCTTTATGTCCACTTCTTATTGTTGAAATTTTCAGTGTGAACATTCTACTCATACTATTCATACTACGAAATGGCATAGAATAATGTTGCGAAATACGCATATCGGGACACAGCTGAGTGATTGGTTAACATGGCATTTAAAGATTAAGTAAATATCTCGGTTTTCTTTTCAGGACTAAATGCCCATGATTAAAAGTTTAAGGTTACGTACTTCTGAGGATGAATGGGCTAGCCGAGCAACAGCCATGCTAATGGATAGCATCAGGATGCTAACAGATAACTTTCTCCAATTATATTAACTTCTAACAAAACATTTAATTACATACAATATTCCACAACATGATGTAACTACCCAGTCACAGTGGGCTGTTAGTCGACCAGCTTTTCTTGAACAAATGCAGCAGATCTGTAAATTGTGTAAACATGCTTGAGGGCAAACTCTCTATAAATTGCTCACATTTCGAAATCGTTTGATCACCAAGGTCAGGCTGAAATCTTTACCTAAAATGTGTCAGATTAATCAGTCGACAGGAGAATCAGAAAAACAACAACAAAAAACGGCACCAGATTGGAAATTTGAGAAGACAAATAGCATCTGAACGATGCCATGCATTATTGTGTCATCTCCATAGTCATCTAATGGCTGTATCGCATTAATAAAGTGGAGAACGTTACTGTCTGACCCACCCAGGGTGCAGCGTGGGGTGAAAAAGAACAAAATGGAGGAAAAGAGAGATTCTGAGATTTATATCCTCTGTAAGCTCCACAGTAATCTTCTGTATTTTCTTTAAAGTAATTAATACAGCAAAGCTGTAAGTATTAAATTGACGTAACTGATCAAAAGTGACATTAAAGACATTTATAATGTTACAAATAATTTTATTTCACATAGATGCTCTACTTTTGAACTTATAATTATCAAAGAATCCTGAACAAAACATGCATCAAAGTTTCCACAAAAATATTAAGCAGCACAACTGTATTCGACATTGATAACCATAAGAAAACGGGTTTTTTTTAGCACCAAATCAGCATATCAGAATGATTTCTGAAGGATCATGTGACACTGAATACTGTAACAGATGGTGAGACTACATCAGCGGCTCAGGAGCTATTTATTAAATGTGATATTAATTATTTTCAACATGATGAGCTTCACGGCTCCTTCTGGCCTGGGTGAAAGCAGGAGTGTGCCGTTTGCTTTTATTCCAGTTAGATGGCTGCCCGCCTTTGCTAGAATAGAAACCGCTCTGGTTGCTAAAACCGCATGGAAGGAAGCCATCATCTAACTACATCCTATTTTTTTTTTAAAAACTAACAATTAAAGTCACCTTACTTAATAAAACCAGAGCGGGCTATGAATATGTCTGTGATTTATGGCTATGCTTGACAAACCCGACACCTCACTTCGCAGTAAAGCTAACAATCTGTGATAGAACTCTTGCTTTCCAGCTGAGCCTTTCGCTGTGGGTCTCAAGGCTATCACCCTTCATCCCATCCCAGTGGGACGCAGGTGCGAGCTTGTAGTGGAGGACATGGTGCGCACACCCACCTTTCCCCCAAACCTCCTCTTCCGCCTCTCCTCTTCGCTCTCTGCAGGCCCTCAGTAGGCCTGGGATGCCAGCTGGAGGTGACAGTTTCCTCACCTGCCACAGGCGGTTTGATGTGAGAGGACAACAGGATGGACTTTTCCACTGGAGGAAGCTTTGCTATCACCGGAATAAATTACATTTTAAAAAAAATATTAAAATAGCAAACAGTTACTTTAAATTGTAATAGTATTTTACACTTTTTATGAAATTATGAAATGTTGAATGTTAGTGTATGTTACCAGTATGTCTATTCAATGTGTAAGCAACCTAAATAAAAGGTTGACTACTTCCGATGTGCATAACCCAAAATATGGACCTTTCCTAGGTGGTAGTGATATGACATATCCAGGAAGTGAAATGTGGAATACAGAATAGCAACCCAGAGGTAAAATGTATGTAAATATGCAATTTTTAAGATGCTTTATAGCAGAAAACGAACTCGACAATATTGTGTTTACATGTTAAGCAACCAAGTCGCAACATCCAGCAGACCAGCCTAGCCAGCTAACCACTTTAGGCTTGTTTTATCGATTTTAAATTCAGAGGCATTATCAAGATGTTTATACACAAATATGGCACTTTTATAGAACATGATACTTTCATGCCCAGATATCACAGCAATGAATGTGTGCCAGGCTGTGACCTAAACAGATACAGATTTAGCATTTGCTTCTCTTTCCCTCCCATAAATATGACACAGTTTCTTGTGTTCATTTCCTCACTCCATACAGTTTTTCAATAGCTCTTTCAAGTAAACACTGGTTTTGAAATATTCATGAATTACTAATAGATGTCTCTTGGCCTGGTTTACTGAGCATACTATGCTAAATAAGTAAATACAATTAGCTGTTTTACTCTGAGTTTCAATACAAAGCAGTAGATCTAATTTGGTAGGCTAGTTTTGCTTCGAGCACACCTCTTAGGGCTATCAGAAAACTTTTCACGGTTTCTTTTTCCTCCTCCATACAGAACTAATGTTAGCCCCCAGTCTGCTAATGTGCTGCTAGGGAGCAGTGAAGCGCTTCCAAGCTCTCGACTATTCATGCTTATCAAAACCTGGCCTCCCAAATCAGCCAAGATTTCTGTTATTCCGAATGCCTCAGGGCCTTCAGTCACTTGCTTTGCGCATAAAATTCAGCATCTGTTTATGGATACATCACGTGCCTCTTGAATTTAACAGCAATGGATTCTGTTTGTTTTTTCAAATTATTTTTCACTTATAGGCAAATTTGCAATATTACACAATCACTTCCCCACCTAAAACCCTGCCGTCCTGGTCATTTCTATGTCTATTGATGGAAGTTTAGTGAATTTAGTACCTGGCGTATCTAGCAGCATGGCGGCTGTTGTGGTGCAGCTCAAACGCCGGGCTCCAAGCCAAACTTTCCTCAAACATGACAGCTCATCCCCCGGTGAGGACAGACCTGCTGCTGTCATTCCACTTCTATTACCAGGAGAGTCACACTGCACACACGGATGAAGACATGAAAACCATTTTACGGCAGACCGGGGCCAAACATGAGTGCCGTGGCCCACTGGCTGCCATGTTGCTTTTAAACCAACAAGTGAGCAAAGCATGCATGCACGTCAAGTCAGCAGTAATAGGTGCTTGCAGTCTCAAAGGAACACGTCCTCATAGCTAAAAAATAAATAAATAAATTCTGTGTGCACTGACTGGCAGATACAGCCAACCAGTTAAATTCTCAGACTACCAATGAAATGCTTTTATTTTGTTTTCTTTTTAACTAATACAACATTTGTCAATACCAAATACATAATTAGCAAATTATTTAAATGATAAAACACACACACTCATCGTTTTAAATAGGGCTTGTGAATCAAATAAAAATTTAAACCAATTAATCACACAGTTGTGTGATTATTCCAGCGATACCGTTGACTTGATTGCAAAGATACTATTTAAACTGAGCTGGATGTTGACATCACTGAATTCAATGATGAACTGTCTTTAACTGAAAAATTTGTGTTTACTATTGTCATTTTGCATTATTGACACACTATTTTCCTAATTAATGCTGTTCAGTTGCTTTGACACAATCTGTATTGTTAAAAGCGCTATATAAATAAAGGTGACTTGACTTGACTTGAGTTGTTGTTTTGTTTTTGTTTTTTGGTGATTAACTATGATTAATACCCCGTTCCCCCACACAGGTGGCGGGGGACAGCGGAGTCACAACTCCATTCTGCCCAGCCTGTCTCCCCTCCTCCTGCCCTCCCTCCCATAACCCCCAACCCTCTAGGTTCACGCTCCAGCACCCTCACTACAAAACTCTATCTCCCGCAAACACCTTGCACACTATCTCCAGTCTCATTTGGTGATTTCTAGAGGCCAGGCCTCTTTGCCTTTCAGCCTAGGCGTGGCACGTGTTGCCCCTGGGACAAATGAACACGATATTCATTTTTTATTCGGTCAAAATAAGAAAGAAAAATGTGCTTCTTGATTTAACATGCCGGAGGAACTTCCATTATCTGCTGCGCTCGTGAAGGTACAGCCGTGTCCCAAAAACAAATGAGGAGGAAATGGTTCCAGCGCCTACGTGCAGATCTATCAGCATGGTGCTACAATGCAAAATGTTACTGTTATGGCCTTATTCGTGTGAAAAAAGAAGGTTCTTCAATTACTACTGTAAAATAGTTGTGGGCCTAAATCTGAATGTTTTACAACACCATGTAAATAATAAATCAGCTACAAATTGTGCTGCCAAGCCACTTTGAAGTAATTATCCTAGTAAGTGTATCTGGATATTTGAAGTGCACTTCTTATTGTTGGAATTTTCAGTGACCACACTACACAGTATTTATACTACAAAACAGCACATAATAGTACACAAGTACACAAACTGGGATGCAACTGAGTGGTTGATTAGCATGGCGTTTAGAAAATCAAGTAATGGTCTCAATTTTGTTAAATGCCCATGAAGCAGAGATCCAGGTTGAGTTCAGGTTGAGTACTTCTGAGGATGAATGTACTAGCTGAGCAGCAGCCATGCAAACAATGATCTTAACAGGTAACTTTCTCAAGTATATTAGAACCGGCTGGTTTATGACAAAGTGATAACAGAAACAAATGTTTTTCGTACTTTTGAGGATGAATGCTACAAGCAACATGATGTTAACATAACTTTCTCCAAGTCTAGGCCTATTAGATTTCATACGATGTCTAGCAAAATATTTTAGTACATTCTACAGCGCATCATGGAACCTCTGTTATCTGCCGAACTCGTGAAGATAGCGCCATGTCCGAAAAAATGAGGAAATGGTTCCAGAACCTATGTGCATAGCATCTATTAGCATGGAGCTACAATGCATAATGTCACTGTCATTGCCATTTTTGAGCACAAAAAGGGAGTTCTTCAATCCGTAAAACATGGTAAAATAGTTGTAGGCTTAAATGTGAATGTTTTACAACACCCTGTAAATGATAAATCAGGGACATATTGTGCTGTCAGGCCACTTTGAAGTAATTATATTCCCCTATGTAGACATAAATAAAAAAATTCAAAAATAGGTCTACTAGGATGAATGGTCAAATGAATAAATATATAGCCGCAAAATGCCCTTATAAATGGTGTGCTGGCATCATCCTGTCACCCACGCTGGGATTTATTAATGGATTTATTGAGGAGGGAATACCAGCTTTTCATACATTTATTGTGTTGTGGAAACATCTGAAATGAGTTGACAACAAAAAGAGTAAGCAATGCTGGAAGGCTAAGTGCGTATCAGGGAAGATGTCACATTTTCCGGAACTCTTCTTTACAGTTGCAACCTAAATGCCTTTCATCACATAGCTTTGAAATGTGGATTCAATAACCCACGCTGATGGAATACAGTACTTAAAGTGAATGCTTTGATTTCCTATTAATCCAATGAGACCATGACAACTGTACTATTTGAATTCAGTTCCGATTCGCCAACTGTGTAGATGCTGACCCTGCTATCAGTTTGTTTTTAACAGATCAAAGCTACTCACAAACAGCTAGAATCTTTTGCAGTGTATCATGAAGCTATAATATTTTTAAGCAGGATTTGTGTTTTGTGGCTCTTCTCCCCACCCCCCTAATACATAATTAGCAAATTATTTAAATGATAAAACACACACACTCATCGTTTTAAATAGGGCTTGTGAATCAAATAAAAATTTAAACCAATTAATCACACAGTTGTGTGATTATTCCAGCGATACCGTTGACTTGATTGCAAAGATACTATTTAAACTGAGCTGGATGTTGACATCACTGAATTCAATGATGAACTGTCTTTAACTGAAAAATTTGTGTTTACTATTGTCATTTTGCATTATTGACACACTATTTTCCTAATTAATGCTGTTCAGTTGCTTTGACACAATCTGTATTGTTAAAAGCGCTATATAAATAAAGGTGACTTGACTTGACTTGAGTTGTTGTTTTGTTTTTGTTTTTTGGTGATTAACTATGATTAATGATGTTAAATGTGAAACGGAGGATGAAGGGTACATAATTAGAATGAACATATAGCGCTAACCACAGGAAGTGGAAAAAAGAATGCTGCAATAATTGTGCTAATTATTTTCAACATGTTAAACATATAGATTTAATAAAACAAATAGATCAAATAAATTAAGGCATTTTTTTCCAAGCCCTAATTCTATTATTATTAGTATTATTATTATTTCAGAGTTTTTTTACTCAAAACTCAAAAAAGTTCTCAGATTTTGACACCTGAATTTACAAAATAAATACCTAAATAAATTAATAAATACATTAACATCATTCATTTCCAGTGTCTCTACTGAACAGCAAAAATATGAAGCTGGCTGCCATCTTGATGTGGAACTTTCTGACCTCTGTTTTCCAAGCAAAAAGAAAAAGACAGATGAATGTGGAAAAAAAAAACACAGGTAAGGCTCTGAGAGAAGAGTGAAAAAAAGTGAGAGACAAGGTCTGACTGAAAATGAAGCTTCACATAAGAGAGAAAGTAGGACACAAATGGTGGAGGGTGAGAGAGAGAGAGACAGGAGGACAAAGAGAGGAGCGACGAAGGTCAGGAAAGAAGAAGCAGTAAGCAAAGAAAGGAAGAAAATGAAAGGGAGATGGGCCGAGAGGACTGAGGGAAGGACAGCGAGTGCTAACGGCAAAAGAAAAAGTCAGATGAAGAGGGCGAGAGGGGCAAAGCAAGAAGAACAGGAGGGTCTTGCGGGGTAGAGCTCCCTCCCTGGAACACAGTCCTTCCCTGTCAACCCCCCACACTCAGTCTTCTGCTTCACAGGTAATTAAATGGATTTCCTGTCTTGTACTCAGTGAGAGAACATGACCCAGCACTCTGCGAGAGCGTGTCGAAAGGCACTCCAGGGCTGCTCTTTGCGCCATCTGCATCCTTGTGTCTGAGCAAGGCCCTAAGCAAACAAGAGCTGTGCTGGGACTCGGAGGGCAGGGACACATGCCTCAACACACTGGAGCCAAACAGGGAAGGAGCCACTGAGCTCTGGCCTTTATAGACACTACCTGCCCTACTTCTGAGGAGGGAGGGAAGGAGGTCTGGTCTCAGGGTATGCTGGTGAGACAGGGTTCTTCTTGGGTAGTTCTTGAGCAAACAGGTGATCATCTGTGCCAAGTCCTTGTTAACCACAGAAGACAACCATTTCAAACATCTAACTAGACTTCAGGATTAGAAGATATCAGGGTCAAATGTGGGTAATTGCCAGCAGAAACATTTAAAATCAACTTGAAATGGTGTTCTTGATTTATTTTGCATCGCAGGCTGCACGAAACAACAGCGTGAGCAATGTAGTCTGAATCTGAATCAAATTACTGTTTTAAAATGGCTCTTTTTAGTGAGTCAAAAACATACAGTGCAACCCCATTATTAAACAAATGACTCTTATGAACTGATACATGAATCATTGGAAAGACTCATGAACTCAGGAGTTAAGACCTTTTCACACGAAGGATTGTAACTATAATGATAAAGATGAAGGTTTATAAATGAAAGAACAGGGTAGTCCATACCAAAGGTGCAACAATTACGACACAGCGAAACGATTTGGTTGGAATAACTTTCAGAACGACTTTTTCCAGTCGTTTTTCCATCCTGATGAATGAAACCACCCGACTTTAAAAGCCTTGAGCATTTAAAGTTGCAGACAAAATAACTGCAGCATGCGCTTATAATAAACAGAATGTTATTGTCTGTTGGTGTGAACATTAATATAGCTTTTCAGATTGAGAATTTCTTTCATATGTAAACAAAACTGACACTATAACTGAAATATGCACAAATGAAGCTGAATCAAATCAAAATGAGAACTGAACTTTTGCATTGGAATCAACTAGGAATGTGTATTTAGAAAGTAAATAAGATTTATTTATTTCAATTTCATATTGACTTGAAATGACCATGCCACCTTGGCTTCCATTAGCATCCATACAGTTTCTGCTAAAATATGCATTCATAACTTGAATGCAAAACTTCAAGTAATTCTCCTCTTGTCCCCCACTTTGCATTCTGAGCATTTGCCCAGAACATAACAGACCCGTCAAGCGACTGTGAGAAACAACCACAATTACAATGCCAGAGGTGGTGCTTGAAATTTCACAGCCCTAACAAGCTTACCATCAAGTAGCAATCTCAATCACTGCTTAGGTTCCTGTATTCATTAAGGGCCAGTTCCAAATGAGAGCCACTATATTGAAGAAAATGCAGAGCAACGGCTGATTGGCCCATGCTGAGAGAGGGGCTGTGTTGCCAGATTGTGGGTAAATAGACATTGGAGGCTGCTGCCACACACACACTTGGAATTTCTATGGGGGAACAAAATGTATGCAAATGAGGACCTTGACCCGAATCAAATCCCCGACCTGTTCGTTAATTGCAAATTACAGACTGCGGCACCCCAATCAGTGGCCTTTTAGCGTAAGATTCTCGATTCATTCTTCGCACACATTGGAAAATAAAAGAGAGGAATGTTCTGCCATCAAGCATGGGATTTGTTATTCACGATGGTGGTGATTAGAAAGGGTTTGGCCCTGGCCGGTGGTCTGAAATGTTGAAGCAGGGGTGGCAGAGACTTATGATACTGGCACCGACCGCAGACTAAAGCTCGATGGAAAAAATGGAGAATTACAAAAACGCGAAGTGTCTAGTCAGGGATTACAGCAAGTGTATGGAGTGGGATTTGCTATCATCATCAGTCCCATAGGGGTCAAGGTTTGGCTGATTAGCATGGCCCTGTTAACCTTTGCTAACTACACCATCTGGACCAAAAAGCATCTTTCCCCATTGGCAGTCAATCAAAGCTAGCTGTGAAGCAGTTTTGCAAGCAACATACAATATATATTTCACTATATTATAGAAGATGTTTTTCAGTGCCTTATCCATTTTGGAGTTTTTAAAAGCATTAAAATGGACTAATGCCACAGTTCAAAGGGATGCAAAAATATAAAAATTCTAGCTGAATGAAATGGAATTAAATCAGAATCAAAATGAGAGCCTGTGAATTGGAATCAATAAGGAATGTATATTAAACACTTAGTTCGTCAAAAAAATAAAATTCTGTCAACATTTATTCACACTCATCTCAATTCAAATCCATAAGATGTTGGTTAGTCTTCAAAACACAAATTAAGAATATTTTTCAAACGTGAGAGTTTCTATCCATCCATAGTAGTGAGTGGTTTCTGTCTTGACAGCCAAAACTTAGATCCAAAAAGATGTGTCAGGTGTCATAAAATAAATAATTAAATTCAAGCTAAATTCAAGTATTGTAAAGATACAATAACTTTATATGAAGAAATTTAATTTAGGTTTTTACTCATACAAACACGCATACATAGAGCGCATCGCATATGGTAAACGGGGAGGTTTCATGAAAATAATCTTAATTTTCTGTTTCAAAGATTATCCAAAGAGATTTATGGGTTTGGAGCAACATGAGCAAATCATGACAGAATTGTAATTTTTGGGTGAACTATCCCCTTAATTAATTAATTAATTAAGAAAGAGAGAAAAAAAGAAAAATAAATAAAATAAATATTTTATATAATTCCAGATGTTAAATGAATAATTATTTTCATAACAAATAATGGATAAATAGAAAGTATTAAAATTAAATACTTTGTCTAAATACAATAAAAAATAAAACACTAAGAAGTCCCATATGGATTTTAGGCATCACAACATTATGATGTATAGTATGAAAAAAATGGGTATTAATTTTTAGATTCAATTAAGATTACATTTAACAGAGTTATTAAATTATTTTACAAAATTAACATTATGTGAGCAGTAAGTGATGGCAGGGAAATTAGCATGTACTACTAAATATCCAATACTGACTGTAATATGACCGAGGTAACAGTGTGTTTGTGTGTGTGTGTGTGTGTGTAGTGGAAATAGAAGTGTGTGTGAAAGTGTGTGGGGATCTCCACCTTCTTCTGATAGGGATACGGACAAAAAAAAAAAACTCTTATCTTTGCCAATAACCAATATGGTACTGATATTTGTGCATCCCTAACAGCTCAGCAAAGTCAACAGTGATAGGTTTGTGTGTGTTCTTGTGGTGCCATCAGCACTGGCATGACATTATTTTCCTGCGGTTAGAGTGATTAGTTACATTTACATGAGCAAAGATGGCATACTTCAAATCCCATACTTCCAGGGCGTCCGTCTCCATATGAAAGGGAACATTAATGGATAACTTTCTCCACATACAACAGACCTCCTGGATCCTTCCCTATCACTCCTCCACCAGCAACCTGATGTCACATTAAAGCATTAAAACCAGGAGAACACCACAATCTACTTGGTCATAAATATTACATGACAGGCTGGGAAGCATCAGTTTGTTAAATGCAAATCGCCCTGACACTGCTTGTATATCCATCACTGCTTTATCAAGTGCCTGTAGGCCTTAACGAGGCAAATGAGCTCACATTTTGATATTTTTTCCTTTCATACTGCAGCTGTTTCTGCTTTTACGCATGTTCTAAACATTGTCTTTGTCACACCTCCCCATTTCTCTCTTTATCTCTGCCTCTTTCAAATCTAACAGGATGTTTCTTAAATGATTTTCTTTTGAGGTTTTGAGAGAATGTTCCCCGTGGCACTGTTTTCCACAGACACTAAGAAAGCTTTCTTAAAATGGTGCATGAGTACACAGTTTCTAAGTTGTGCACCCAGCTAGCACCCAAGCACGAATTCCTAGTCGCACACACCCACACCCACCCACTCATACACAAACACACTCTTGAGATGGCAGAGCTGTGAATGAAGCGATATTGTAACCTTAACCTATACAGCACTTCCCCTCTGTGAGTTCAGCCAATGAATTATCCTCTCAAGTAAATCCTGTTTAGAGGATAATCCTTTTCCCATCATCTGGACAGACACTTTTCGTAATGAAATGCCCTGAGGGTGTCCCTGTCAGTCGCCTCTTTGCCCCACTCTGTCACATCCCCTATCAGAAGAAGGTGGAGATCTCCACACACTTTCACACACACTTCTATTTCCACTACACACACACACACACACACACACACTGTTACCTCGGTCATATTACAGACACAGTTGCCCCACAGCCTTTCCTATACTTCCACCATCCACTCACTCTACATCCTCCTTATCATGGAGAAGAAGAACAGGCATTTAGATTTAAAGGGGTAGTACACACCCCAAAATAAAAATTCTGCTAAAATGTCATCAATTATTAAACCTTGTGGCCCTGAGGCTTTCAAAAAAGACACAAAAGTACCAAAAAAAAAAAAAGGTGTCATACACACAAATACAAAAGACCATCATGGTAACTCATGACACTAAAATAATGCAATAAACATTAATTTAATAACTTTTTTGTTAATTTAACAAAATTTAAGGTGTAACATAAAACCATAATGTACAAATAATAAGAAAAAACTACTATAAAACAGTTATTCAAATCAAAAGCCATCACATGTGACGTGTCACACAAGGAATTCTATCAATTTCAGTTTATGCTGTAAATTATAAGATGCCCCCCCCAACCCCTTTTACAAAAACTGTAAATTTAACAGTATTTTTACTGTAAAATTACATTTTCACCGTATATAGTAGGACAATACTCCATGAACCAATTACAGTTTTTGCCTATTGCTTACACACGTTTTGCTAAATTTGGCTCATTGTCTCAACTCTACACACAAGCAAATAACACACAACACTGGGAAATAAACCATTCACATCTATGTCAAATTGAAACTCTGCTATCAAAACCTAACAATCCTTTGTCAAAATGTCACTCTGATGACAAAATGATACCCACTTGCATCATATGAATACACTTTCAGATCAGCAGCAACACACTAGTCTACTTTATATAAAAAAACTGCAGTCTTTTGTTTTCAATGTTTTTATTCAGTTCCACAGAGGGCATGTTTTCACAACAACCAAAAAATGAAATACTGATTTCAAAATCATTACATTACAGTAGTATATTTTAGAGTACAGTAAATTCAGTTAAATCAAAAATAAAACAAACAATACACTACTGTAAACACAGAAAAACACAATTGTGCGCAAGTGGGCTTATGGATCCTGCCGTCTGTTGGGGTCTGGCCACAGGATCTCATCAACATCACAAGCAATGTCTTCTCTCGCTAAGCATCGGGGAAAATATCCCCTTGTGTGTCGAATCCATCCCTGGATAGACCTCACCTCAATGTCTCCGCAGGCCTGTTCCATTGCCTGCAGAAGAGGCATACGGTCTATAGTGTTCAAGCAACGGGCAAAAACTGTAATAAGTTTAACAAGTTTTTCTTTTAACATTAAAATCAATTAAATTTAGCATTAAAGTAATGCATATGACTTTTATATTATATTCTAAATCTTATGAAGCCATACAATAGCTTTGTGTGCTCAAATCCCAATAGATAAAACCCCATCTAACTTTTTTTGGCTAAATATCCTGTTTCACTCTAAAAATATGTCACATTCTGAAAGTTACATTGGCTGTTAATGCCGGCTTTAGGTTAAAATACAAGAAAATGTCAAAGGTTAAATATGTAAGATAAGGCATTACAGTTTACATTTATATATTCTATCATACAGTCTTAAAAATGAAGGTTCTTTATTGCCATCTGTGGTTCTATGAAGAACATTTAATATCCATTCCATTACACAAAAGGTCCTTATAGTGGAAAAAGTTTTTTTTTTTAATTATTAAAATGTTCTATTAAAAAATGGTTATTTTAAGGAAAGGTTCTTTAATGGAACCAACAAAGGTTCTTCACTGGCATCGCTGTGAAGACCTACTTTTGGAACCATTCTTTTTTTGAGTGTAGATGCACAACTGCATGGCTTAGTTTACACAATCTGCTCTAGCGCCTAGTGTGACAGACTCAAAAATATCATTGTGACAGTGTATCCAGGAAATGTGATCTGGAGAAGAGAGAGTAAATATTTCTCCAAATGTCTTGCCACAATGAAACAAGCTGTACTCTGACAATGGCAGGGTGACATTATGAGGCTTGCTGCGGGCAAAAGTGCCGAGTGGAGGCCTATCTGTGTCTGTGTGTAGACTGGGGTGGCCACAGGGTGTCGGATCTGAGATTTGATGGCGTGATAAAAAGCCCAGGGTGAAGGCTGCTGCCACTTCAATCTGCTATAACATCATCTGGCCAGTCGCTCTCCCACTGCACTGAAAGCCTGTAAAGGCTTTACACGGCCTCAGATTTTCACTCTCACTCCCACTGAGAGATTCACCACATGCTCTTTTGTTCTCACATTATGTGTCTATATAACAATGTGCATATCTACTGTATATCTACCTCAATAAATAAATCTACAATTGTACTTATATCTCTACATCTATTGTATTAAACCATGCATTAGTATGTATTTTAGAAATATTTTTCATTGCTATAGTTCATGCTAACAAAAGTAGTCAACTAACATTAACAAATGAAACCTCGCTGTAAATTGTAATCTATATTTGCTTCTAGGAGGAGGCCTCAAAAATATTTAGCCACATTTAAAAAAAAAGTGTTATATTTATTTAATAATAAATACTACTTGTATGAATGTCTTTGTATTATATAACAAAATATTAAAACACAAAAATATTTATTTTATAATTTCTTTAAATATTTTGTTATATAATGCAAATACATTCATACAATTGTGTGTGTGTGTGTGTGTACACAGCCCTGGTACACACATATATATATTGTGTAAACACAAACATTAATTTTGTATGCGATTAATCACGATTAATCATTTGACAGACAGATAGACAGATAGACAGACAGATAGATAGATAGATATGTTTGGACACTGTTGTACACTGAAGTCACACTTAAAATTGTTTGTAAAATATGTAAAAATATAATTAAATATTAAAATATTTACATTAAAAATTCACTATAAATACTACTTTATAATATTTCATTATATAAATGCAAAGACATTCATATTCACATTTTTGTGGCATATTTTGTGGTTTAGGGAGCACTGCATAGACATAAGTATAGATTTTGGATATATGAATTATATAAAATTATATTAATTTCTTATAAATATTCTTTAGAAATGTACTATATTTTTTTTAATAAATGCCACTTTTTCAATACACACATAACCAAAGAATTGTAGTAGACAAACACTTTCCACTTTTTTTGCTATTTGCCCTTTGACACTGCTGTCTGCTAGCTTGGCATAACACAATTCAGCTCAGGCATCATAAGACAGTATCCTCAATTTTAATCTGCTTCCCAACTTTTAATTTACCTCCATGAGACAGTAACCTGTCAGGTAGCTTTGGTGTCCCCTAACCCTGGTCTACTGCTCAAACCAAACTCATCTCCCTCAGTGCCCCTAATTTCACTGGGTCAGAGGGCCGATAGTGATGGGTGCCATCAGGCGGAGAGCTGAGACTACGGTGACGTACAGGATGTGAGGAAGAAATGTAGTCAGAAGTCAGACACAGAGTTAGACTCATAAAAAGAAAGCCAGCAAATATGAGAGCGAACAAGAACCAGTTTGAGAAACAGAAACCTCGAGAAAGGAAGGAAATTAGAGAATGGGATAGAAACAGACAGATAGAGTGGCTGTCAGGCCCTCGGGCTGTTCCATGCTTTCCTATATTCTTCTCCAGGATTAGATGACTTTCATTCGTCGTGGTCCCTAGTGCCCTGAGCTTGGCAGCCGTTGCCGTCTCACCAGTCATCTCTGCTAGTCATTGCTCCGATCTCTCCTGATCAGCTAATGTCAGTCCAATATCCACGGAAAGCTCGCTCTCGCCATATGCTAATATCATAGGCTAAAACGAGTTCTACAGAATCGGGCCATGATTCACGTGTCAGCAGAGACAGTATAAGGAGGAGACAGACCACTTGTATAAAAACTAATGAGAGAAACTGCAATGCTCGATATGGCTGCTGTAGGAATGGAAGTCCCGCCGTTTAGTTAAAAGAACCAATCAGCTTACTGATAGCAATTCTTTCCCCTAGAACTGCACTAGTTCGGAAAAAAAAGTCATAAATAATAATATTCATATTTAATAGTTGTCATACATATAGTTAGCATATAGTATTTTTGTGGAAACCAAGATACATCTTTTTCAGGATTCTTTGATCAATATAAAGTTTAATGAACAGCATTTATTTGAAAAAATCTTGTAACATTATATGTCTTAACTGTCAAGATTAATCAATTTAATGTGTCCTTGATAATTATTTTTTTCTTTTCTTTTCTCTAAATAAAAAAAATGTATCTTTGCCATCACAGGAATAAATTACCTTTTTAAAATATATGAAAATAATAACCAGTTATTTTAAACTGGAATAACATTTCACAGTATTTCGGTTTCTACTGTTTTATTGATCAAATAAATGGAGCCTTGGTGAGCATAAAAGCCTTCATTCAAATATATTTACATATAAATTTTATATATGAATTGGAATTATTCCAAACTTTTGACTGGTAGTGTGTATGTTTATTTATTCCTCTTTTTTTCAAGATAGTCTAGTTTTGGTGTAAAAAAGAATAAAGTTCCACTCTTGATTCAGGCACTATTGTGATGTGTGATTATGATTTAAAAAAATGACACATGCCATATTCTGTTTATGTAAGTGGACAAGCTCAGAATTTAGTTTTGGATATCAGGCTAGCAGTGATGGTGTCAGAGCAAGTGTTTATGCTGGCTGAAGGCAAGCAAAACCCAAAATTAAATGAGTTGCTTGACGCAGTATTGCATGAAAAAATTAATCTCTTCGCTTTGCCTTTAGTACAAACCAAAAAAAAAAAATCATATTGTATGCTCCATTAGTGCCTATTTGTGAACTGATTTGACAGATGGAAGTCATATAAATGGAAGATCCATCAAGTATATTTTTCTTCATTGTACAACGTAATCAGATGGGACTGTTGGAAGAATTTCCCCAGAGTGAGACTGTGCCCCCTAGTGGAAGAACACCTGCCCCGTTTGTACAATATGGAGCATTTCTAACAATACATAACCATGTCTTCTGCCCTGTATACAGCTCACACACAAAGCAGCCCCTAAAACCCTCACTGAATCATGACGCCAGGGTTTTTTTCCCCCAAAGCATCACAAGCTCAAAGTGTGCTGCAATGCTGATGGCCGTTAAATGCGTGCCATTGAACTTGGGTTGTCCTCGGGCCAAGCCCTGGGCTGCGTTGATGACATTCTGCTGGGTAATTGCGAACACGGCCATCACAAGGATATGTCTGCAGCGGTGATGATTACAGCAGTGTCGCTGATGATGTCCTGAGTACTACCCTCAACCAGTGGGAAGTAGGTCGCTATGGCAATCTCGGAACATTTGGTCTCTATGGCAATGTTTGAACTCCAGGGAGTCGGGCTAGAGTCTGGAAAGGCTCCTTTGTTAGACACGTTCGCTTGGGGAACACATTAGAGGTGTTTGATCACTGCGAGTTTATAATGTATTCCAGTTGATTATGTTTCCAAGTCCCCTTAGTACTTAACCTGTGAATGTATCTGCTCTTAAATTAGCATGTGGCATTCCTGACAACAGTGGGCCTCTGTTTTGTGCTTTGATACGACAGGCAGGATGACGCCAAAGTCAAGGCCCGCTTTCCCTCCCTGCAGAATGCTAATCCTTGAGATTTGCTATATTTTCTTTTAATTGGCATCATTAGCAAAATAGTCAACCTGACATCCAGACAGAAACAGTAATGCCAAAAATCGTGGGAAAGAAGAACACCCAGACCTTTAATTATCAAAAGAGCCATTTAAGACGAAAGAGAATCAAAGCTGGTCAACTTCCATCCTGATCCCCAGCCTCACATTACACCATGGTTATTAACCCTTATGGCCGCTTGCAGACAGACAATATCAGCTGGTTAAAAGGTCAAATGGCTTTGTTTAATAATACCGCACAGTGTGGAATGAAAATTAAAGGGGTTATATTATGCGATTTCAAGTTTTCCTTTCTCTTTGGAGTGTTACAAGCTGTTCATGAATAGATAAGATCCCTAAAGTTGCAAAGACTAAAGTCTCAAACCCAAAGAGATATTCTTAAATAAAAGTTAAGACTGGTCCACGCCCTCCTAAAACGCCTTGTTTAAACACGGCCCCACATGTCTACGTCACGATGTGGGAACATTTGCATAACGCCACACAAATGTTCACGCAAAGAAAGAAGGCGTAACTTTATTGTTGCTGCCACCGCCGCCACCATGTTGTGAAGACGGGAACATTTGGTCTCTATGGCAATGTTTGAACTCCAGGGAGTCGGGCTAGAGTCTGGAAAGGCTCCTTTGTTAGACACGTTCGCTTGGGGAACACATTAGAGGTGTTTGATCACTGCGAGTTTATAATGTATTCCAGTTGATTATGTTTCCAAGTCCCCTTAGTACTTAACCTGTGAATGTATCTGCTCTTAAATTAGCATGTGGCATTCATTATAATCCGTAATTATGTCCCCACTGGATGCATCAAATGCCTCATTTATAATGGGTTTTAATGTTTTTGTCTCATCGCTCCGGGACACGGCATCACAGTATGGTATCTACGTTTTTATATGATCTGCTTACGATCTGACAGTTATATTTAGTGGTTGACCTTCATTTTTCATATGATTCACATTGTACGAATTCACACAAAATCACCACCTCGTAAACTAGTAACATTTTCCTGTGAGATCAGGTTAGATGTAGGCTATAACTTAAAATACTTAAAAAATAAGTATTTATTAACCTAAAATTTATTAATAAAAAAATATATATTTATATATATCTTATGCAATTTTGCTTCTCAGGTAAAATGATTTTATTAAGGATATTTTTACTGGAAAACAAGATTTTTGCATGTGAATGATACTTTAAATAGTACAAATTTTTAAAGGATATCGCCAATATTTTCCAAAGCATTAGACAGACAGATTTTACTCAGCAGATGCTAAAACAGGGACAGATGCAAAATCCCGGGATGAGGCCATCCCATCTAGAGATCATCACAGAGACTTGATGTTCTATCTCAATGCCTAGCAACACCCTAACAACCATTCACAAACCCTAAACAACTGCATCGAAATACCGTAGTAATCACCCAGAATGCACTAGCAATGCCATTGAGTTGTAAGGCCAACTTCAACATCATTGCAAGCATACTAACATTTTCCAATGCAACAATCTAGTTATCACCATTTATCTCTGTTACATCTCACAGTCCTTAAAATCAAAATATTTGCAATATTAGGCCACAGCAAAAACCAACAAACATTTACCCACAGCACTATCACAGCAGTTACCCACAGAGTTGGATGTTCTAGGAAACAGCTGATGTTCTCATCTGCGGCATAATACCGCAATGATGGCTATAGTGATTTATACAGGGCTATAATAACCTCCTTCTCAGAGGAGCATACGCTGAGATCTCTCTGATATATGGGACTCCAGTGCTGAGGAGACACGTAAGAAGGTGGCATCAAGCCGATGCATGCAATTAGGGTCAACCGCCACTTCCCATTTCAAAATCAAACCCATTTAACACCTTAAATAACAGCATCTATCAACTGCGACAGTTACATATGATGACTCAACAATCTGCACTGTGCTTTTTCCCATCCTTTATCATCTTAGAGTGCTTAGTTACTGATTGACTATGACATGTGGGTCATATGCTTTCATGGTCTATGCATATTGATGCTGTGGACTGTTACGGTTGGAAAAAAAAAAAGGACGGAAGTCAAAAGAGGAAGGAAGTAGAGAGAGCAATATATGGGCTAGCCGAGCCCAGGGCGGGGTGAGTGGCCCACAAGCTGGGTGACAAGAAGCACAAAGTCTCTGGATCCCTTTCTGAAGATCGTTAATGCTCAGCACCTGTCAGGCCCTCCTGGCAAGGTTAGGAGAAGGCGGGTGCTATAAAATCTATCCCGCCGCACTTTTACAAGTAATGTTTAGGAAGTGGCCGAGTCAATAACCTGGGGATTTAGGAAAAGAAGTTGAGAAGCCAGCATTTTAAAAGGTCAATGGAGTAGTATTTAATGATTTCCTTATTAGTGCTATTTTTGCAGGCTTCTCATTTGGTATGCTGGTTATGTTATGTACAATATAACGTATGACTCTGACAGGCAATGTCAAGCATAATGATTAGCTACGCTAGCTGCTCTATATAAGCTGAAGTACTGCAGACTGTTCAACTTGGAAATAAGTCATAAGCTGAAGATTTTAATAGTAGAGAATTTAAGATAGCAGCTTTTTAATGTTTTTGTGTATTTATTAGAAGATTGCTGTGCTAAAAACGTCTTGCTTGTTTACTTGTATAAGGGTTCTATGAAAACTGACAGCAAAAAAAATAAAAAAGATACATAAAATCTAAAAGTCTTACCTAGTACGGTAGGATTCAATGTTATTGTTGTTAACTACAACTATTAAAAATAGCTTTTTTGTATTTATTTATTTATTTTGCTAATTGAAAAAGCAGAAACAAAATAAAATGTAATAATTAGATGAAACCTTTAACTTGGAACCTTTATCAAAAAAAAATGATTTTGGTAACTAAATGGAATAAATACATTTAAGTTCAAATACTAAAGTTACTAAAACTACAAAGAAATAAAAAATAATTGCAATCTAAATAGATTTTTTTATATAAATAAATAAAATACACAATTAACAAACAAATTAAAGCTAATTCACAAAATGAATAAATATGTATAGATTACCTTGTAGATTATTTTATGAAAGAAGAATCACAATTAAGGTCTCTTTAATATCTTGATTCTTTCTACAGTGAGATTAAATGGAGCTTACTGTACGTTCAGATTTTTCTACTACAAAAAAAGACCTCAGTAACCTGACATATATCTCCTTTAGATTTTCAAAAGAGATGTCAACAATGTCTAACATGCTCAGCTTTTGCCAAGATACCAAAGTCTGCAATCGAAAATCATAGTCAAATGTTTTTCATGCAGTTATTCCAAAAACAAATTATATTAACTACACTCTTAAAAATAAAGGTGCTTCACGATGCCATAGAAGAACCTTTTTGTCTAAATGGTTCCATAAAGAACCTTTAACATCTGAAGAACCTTTCTGTTTCACAAAAATCGGGAAATTGTGGAGTTTTTGTGATCATCCATGGGTAAATACAATGTTTTATTATTATATTTTGGATAAATACCAATTGTGGATGTATATTTTGTTGTATTAATTCGGCGAACTGTCATATTTAAAAAGTTATGTCGTGTAGAATGTCCGCGATGATATGACGTCACACCATGTGGTGTATGCCTGTTCATTTAGTGTTTCACGAACTATTATACACTTTCTTTTGTAGATGGTTTTTGTGTTTTTCATGTGATTTGTTCTTTATGTGAACATCTAGACAGTGTACAACAATGTTGAGGATTTCAGCCTTTGTTGAGTGAACGTGAGGTGTTATATAGGAGCTCATTCTGATGTGAGTGTTATTTTCTCTCATTTCCCTCAAATGATGTGTAAGTGGGTAATATAAAAATGTACTTATGTTGCTTTGTTCTCTTTGTACAGTATTCCCACTGCAGTATTGTATGGTAACATTGTGATATCGTGTTACATTACTCGTATTTTTGATTTTCCATCTTTTTGCACTGAGATTTTTGTATTTGGTTTTTTGCATTTTGAAAATTGCATTCTGAGTAATGTAGAGCTGTGAGGAGGTTTAATTGGTATCACCAGCTCTGTGAAAGCTCTCATTTTGTTTATCTAAATTTTATTTTGCTACTTCATCTTTTCCTGTTCATTTTGTGAACCTTCTTGTCAATTAAAGTGAGAAGATACTTTTGATAGTAAAACGTTAACTGAATAAACTTAAAGTAAATAGAACCCCTCAATGTGTTCCTGGTGGTAAATTTAAATCCCCGGTCACATTCAGATTACAAAAAGGTAAGAAAGAGATGGTTCTTTAAAGAACCTTTGACTGAATGGTTCTTTGTGGAACCAAAAATGGTTCTTCTATGGCATCGCTTGAAGAACCTTTTGAAGCACCTTTATTTTTAAGAGTGTATGTTGCATGAACTTTACAGCTCTGTGCTTAACAACAGTCTCATCTGTGGCTATTTTTATAGAGCAGAAACATTGGCAACACCTAAATGATACCTAACTGAGAACTTCAAGTCTGAGCCATGAAGAAGCAATAAAAAAAATTACTCAGCTTGAAACGAAACAAAACAGATCCATACATAAAGAGCCAATAACTCAAGTTTCTCCTGAAAGCTCGCGCTGTTCATAATTATGTAACCTCCCAGTTGATTCCAATCCACATCAATTAATTAACTAATTCATTTTATCTGTTAATATTTATGCATTAATAGATAATGATTCATTAATTAAATGTCAGAACTGAACGCATTAACATTTTGACAGCTACTCTTTGAAAATTCAGACAGTATGAGGAGAGGTTTCAGAGGAACACGCTGCATAAGAATTTTAATTAACATGCTTTTCAAAGAAACTTCTTAGCCGTCACCACCGCCTTGGTGCTCTGACGAATTTCTGTCTTTTCTTTCACCATTATTGCATTCCTTTACCTTGCTGTGGCTATGACGTCCTTAAAAATGACTGCAGATGTGAGGCGCACCTAATAAAGCATTTATCTTCATGATTTTTGTGATGTATGGACACTGAGATGGCTCATACTGTCATATTGGATCTGCATCTTGGGCTGTTTGGATTGTCATTCTGTTGCTCTAGATGCAGACCATGTATGCTGGATAATATATGCTCTCTGTCTTTTGAGGAAAGATGGCTTTTGCTCAAAAAGTTCAGCATTCAAGATGTACATCAGAGGTGTTCATATTTCTTAGTTTGACCCTTGATCCACATTCAGTACTGCCTGCTAAAAACATTTCTTTTCTTCTGACAGCGAGGACGGGTAAAACAAATCTGCACCATTTTGTGAAAAGAGAAGCTTGGAGAACTAATGGGATCTTTTGAATTATTTTAAAATACTTTGGGGTTGCACAAATATAGCAATGCTCTAAGGGAAATAATTGGGTTGCTTTAGAGTGCATGTCTATAGAAATTAAGCATTTGTGTGGGCCCCTTCCTTCCATGCTCATTAACAAGCTGCCCTGACCCTCCAAATTCAGGGGGATGGAAAAAACCCACCAAATCATTAAATATCAAGATGGCTGGCATTAGCAAAATTGTCTGTGTGTGTGTGTGTGTTCCAGGTTTTTTTTTTTTTTTTTTCAGCTGAATTTGCAGATATAAAGTCCTTCAGGCTACCAGGATACAGCTTATGTGGAAAAGTATGTGGATGTTTCAGCCACACTTAAAAATGAATGAATGGCATATGGCATTTAAGAAAATATCAGACACAGTGGCATTTAAAGAAACACAGCACAAGCACATTTGCACAGGTTGAGGTTTTAAATGATAAAATACAGTATAAGATTATCATGATTTATGAATAAAAATAAAATTATGATTTAAAAAAACGTGTGTGTGTGTGTGTGTGTGTGTGTGTAACTAAAGTTGAAAACTGAAATATAAAATATTTTTAAAAAGCTGCATTTCCGCAAGTTTCCAAATCAAAGTTTTTTAATTTAATTTAGTTTAACTTGTGCTAAAATCACTAAAATAAAATAACTGAAATAAAATTAAAGCTATACACAAAATATATATATAAACAAAATCTACTAAAAAAAATTATAACGCAACAAAATTACATAAACTACAATTAAAATGAAAACAGAACATAAAAAACAAGAACATTCTTAATATTCATAAACACTATAATCTCGATACTAAAACAACACTGTATTAAAAAAACAAAAAGAATTTAGTATATCGTCCTTGCATGAGGAATAACTAAAATCACCTTATTTGATCAAATAATGTACAAAGTTATAAAAAGTTGCATTGGAAAAAAATAATATTAAAATATAAAAAATAGATGAAAATTAGAAAGTTTTGAGAAAAGCTTGTGAAGCACTGATTTGCACATGCCACTTGGTTTAATATTCTACTTTCTAATGCAACAAAAACGTTTTTTTTTTTTTTTAAAGTGTGGAACAAGGGTTCAAATAAATTTGTACAAATAGAAATTTAAGATAAAAGTAGCACTGAAGTCAAGCTTCGTTTGGTGACAGGCAACTGCAGCAATGTCTGAATTGTTCTTTAATCACTGCTCGGTTTGAGTGATTACACCTGATTAAATGTGGCATATATACACTACAGTATTTCCTTTTTGAGTGACACTCCTTCATACGAACGTTCACGCTCGAGTCTAGACGGGTGAGAGTTCCAGGCAGCGGTGAGATGCAGTAGAGAGAGTGTGGCAGCACGTATGTGCACAAACTTGTATTTGGGGGGGGTCTGACAGTGAGGAAGAGTGTAGTCATTTATAGTTTAGCGGCGACATTCGCCTCCTCCGCTGCCGAGCACAGCCAAACAGCACTGAGCCTGCTGTAGCCTTGAGGGAGAGCACAGACAAGGACAGAACTGCTGCTGTCGCTGATGCATTAGTGGGGGAGATACATCTTGTTGCGCAGCATGGTAAATGATAAAATGATATCTCATCAGAGACACAACCCGTGTGTGTGTGTCTGTGTGTGTCTGTGTGTGTCTGTGTGTGTGTGTGTGTGTGTGTGTGCGAGAAAGAGAAGAACGGAAAGTCAGTTTGTTGATGAGAAGCCAGTCTCATTATACTTTCATCATGTTTCACAGAATCATTTTGGGGGCCTGAAAATGCAAACTTTTGAAAATAGGCTTCAAAGTGCAAGTTTTTGAAAGAAAAAAAAACATTATGAAATGTGAATTTGTAAAAACGGTGATGTCATGCGCGTGCGTATTACATGTTCAGTCTGTAAGAATATATATGTGCGCAGGCACATATAGTGTTTCTTTACAAAGTGACATTGCCAACTACTGGCTGGCATGCATAATGCAGCATTTTAGTTGTTTTTGGGGATCTGTGTTAAATGCGGTTCATTTTGACAACATTATTCCAAAAGAAATGTCTTTGAAATCACTTCAAACCTTCTTTTTTCCCAAACAACCTGTCAAGCACCCCACATTGTTAATTGCTTATTATTCTGCTTTGCTCTGAAATACATCACAGAAAATGTAGAATTCATAGCCTAGTAACTTCTAAAATAAAACTCACATTTTACAGGTTTGCAAACACAATTTCATGTTAACTTTAAAGGCCTATATAGACTCAGAGGAACAGCACAGATTGTAAGGTCTCAGCTTGAAAGAATGGCATTCGAGTTTTTGACAGCATGAGATTATGATGGCCATCAACCAAACACTCAAGAGCAGCAAGAAACTTTAGAGAACGTTGATATGAAAAGTGTGAAGAGGCTTGAGAAGTGAATGCAATTTTCCAACTACTTGGCTTGGTAGACAAGAACCTACTTCAGCTGTGTATACCTGATAGAAGTAGCTCATTCAAAAGCCTTGATTCAGTTTGAAGAGGTTTGCAGGTCAAAGGTTTAAATGCTTTGTTTTTTTCCTACTTGCCAAGAGACCAGCTGATTCCAAATGCTGAGCTGAAAATAAACCCAAACTTGGGGTTATGTTTCAAAATTTGGTCAAAATTATAAACATTATGGGTGCAAACATGAATTGAATGCAATGATTTAAGAAAGAATGGTTTTAGTAATGATTTTTGGTTTCTGCTTAGTCCAAACCCGAATTTCATTCACTCAGGCTTCTCTGGTTTCTTTTTAAAATGAACAGTTCGACTTCAAACCACAGTATATTTGCACCATCACCATGAGCAACCGTCCGAATCACAAAAATCACAAATGGGACACACTTTGTGGTTTTGCAGATCTCATAGATAAAGGAACAAAGGCCACAAGACCACACATTCACATCAAGTGCACAGTTTTGTACAGAAGCACTCATACTTTTGTCCCCGAGACATTTTGAAGATGCAGTTTCCAGCTCAGAAAACATTTCCCACCAGCCAATGAACCAAACTCTGACATCAAAAACCACTTATGTCTACACTATGGTGAAAACACCCCTAGACTTAATAATGACTTCATGTTGAACCATTTGCACAAAAGTTGCAACTAAACTCTGATTTGAATTTGGTTTAATATGTAATGCATAAAACAGTATGTTATATCTGAATGAACTTAAATGCATGTGAAATTAAGGTCTATAGAATCCCCTCTGCAAGATGTGAAGTCAGGGCACAGGCAGAGACCCAGCCACTGGCACTGAGGAACAACGGAAGTCTGCTGCCAACAAAATCCAAATAAAGCTTTTAATACATTCACTATTGATTCTGTGCTGAAATAAACTCAGTGTATTGGCAGGGCCAGAATTCTACTTTGAAGGGACTCCATAATGCAGCTAGTCAATGGTAAGCTGTCTACAATCAATCCCAAATAACAGTTAATTACAGCTCATATCCATTTTGAGGAGAGACTGGTGGTAATAAGAGAGAGAAAGACTCAAGGCAAATATAAAGCTGAAAAGAGGCTGAAAAGGGGAAAAAGTTGATGAAAACTGCCTTACAAGGCTATCCCTCCATTAACCCCGGAGTACTAAACATATGAGTGCTTTATGAAGCAACCAAATGGTCTGAGTTTAGCTAGTTAGCTTTATCAGTTAGACCCTGCTAGTAAATTATATAACCACTCCATTCTGTGGGTGTAACAAGTTTCTCACTTGACAAGACATTTGAAAGTGGCCATCAGTGACTAAAACCATGAAGCAGTTTAAATACATATATGTCAGTGCTGAGTATTGCTTGTACCTTTTAAACATGACATCATATGGTCCAAATCCTATATATAAAATATATATGCTCCGTCATCAATTTGTATTGGGGACTATTTAGAACATTCTCTTAAAACACTTAAAAACAAAACCAAAATTTCTATAAACTACAACATTTCTGTTCATATTAAGTGACAAGGATATGCTATACTCAACAAATCAAGCTCAAAAAAACAGCAAATAATGAATGTTAAATGAGAGTACAACTTACCACCTGTTCAAAATGACTACTCTGAAGACTCAGTGATTTCACCTCCTCATCATATCATTTAAAGGGGCAGGTCACTGTTATGGTTTGATGAGGTTGTACAATTACTTCTTGAATTCATATAATTAAGCCAGTACACTTGCAAATATACTATATACCTCCTGACTAGCAACTCTACATGCTGTAAAAAAAACTTTGGGGCACTTTACATATGTGAGAAAACTGCAGCCAACTGGGCTCAAGGAAATGTACCAAGATAAAATATTTGTGAAGTCTTTAGGTAACAAAAGAGGTATTACTTAGAAATGGCTGAGCATCATCTTAATAGCGTGTCAGATGTTTGAATGTTATCATCTGCCCATGATATATACACTTTCGGCTCGAGGGCGCATAGCAAACTGTCCGTTTCATAGCACAAGCATTTCAGACTCCTCCGCTGATGGCAGCCTAATAGCATTTATGTTACCAGAAAGTGCAAAGCTCTTCTTTTTCCAGTTACATATCATTCATTTAAACAGTTTATACAGCTGCATATTTACTGAGGCAAGTAGGGGTAAGTGCCCCACTTAAGGTTCTGCCAGATCCTGCTGTGTGGACGTTGAGTGAGTGTGAATGTGACCTGAATTGCTCTCGTACGACTTACCACCTGCAACGACAGCCAAACCTTAGACAAGCAGGACAGAGATGTGGTCATTTGTACAGTTTTTTTATTTATGTCTTTTGAAGAAAATGTCATCTACAATTAGTCAGTACAGTGTCATGTCACATTCACTCATTTTAGTCTATTTCAGTCTAGTCTAGTCATTTCTGTCAACAAAAATGTTCTTTCAAAGTTCTGTTAAACTGTAATGGATATGAACCAAACATTTATTAATTCGCATTCACAATGCTACACATTCTGACTAGCATATACTGTAACTTACTTCATGATTACCTGTAAATTAATTTCAGTGTTTTTGCAAATGTAAGTGGCAATATCACTGTGGCACTGTTGGTTACCCAACATGCTTTGCGCCTGGGGTCAAATCAGAGTTAGTCTGATCTGATAACTCGAATAAGACTATACAAGTTTGTGAAATGGGTTTTGGGGGTTATTAATGGTTACAGGTTTATATTTCACTTTAATGTCACATGTTGTGTTTAGGTGTTACCATTGTTGTGATGTATAGTCCCAAATGTGTATTAATTTTGAATAAACTGTTTACTGTAGTATATTCATGATACTGTGTTTAAGAAAAACATAAATGCAGCCTTCTTAAAACAATAAGTGTTTTTTGGATATTATGTACTGTTATACTGTAATTATGGATGTAGCTGATTAAATCTTAAATCTTGATGTGTTTGAGCTGCTTAACATGCTGAATGAATCCTTTCTTTGTTTAATTAAGGCAAGGTGAAAAAGCTGCAAAATTGTAAAAAAAATTAAGCATTTTTAAAATATGCACAGACAAAAGAACACCCCGAAATTATCAGTACTTTAGTTGAAAAAATTAACACTTGAAGTCGTCTGTCACCGATGTGCTTCAGGTGGCCTCGCTTCCAACTAACGAACAAAGTAAGACTAATGTATCGAACCCGGTTTCCCTTCTTTCTTTATTTGCACATCTCTTTTTCTCTCTCCTGCAATGGCACACTAATAGATTTAGCAAAGATTGCATGGGCATTTATTACCACATGTAATTGAACGTGATGATTATCGTTGTTGTGTAATGAGATTTTAATGTGGCGGGATGGTTATGTATAAGCCCTAATGACTTGCCTCCGAGGGTTACAGCTCACACTAAAAAAAAGAGCGAAAAAAGAATTTGAATTTTAGATTTCCCCCCATTTTCACTTGACATATAAATAAAGGGGTTTAATTAAAGCTTTCCTTCGGCAGCTTGCTTGCGCAAATAATCGTCCATTTTATGAGTTTCCTTTTGGAGATGAGGGAAGTGATTGATAGAAGTGTCGTCTTTTCGTATGTTTGCGACTGTCTGCTGGTACAGCACACAGAGAGCGCCGTGGTTATTTGTAAAATATGAGTTATAGCCGAGCAGGTCTGCGCTGCGCCTCTGGTTCAGACGCTTGAATTGCTGTATTTAAATCAGAATGAATCTATATCTTCTGATGCTCAGAGAGGCCATGCGGTCCAAGGCCAGAATACTCGTTTTCTCCTCATCACCTTTTGAAAGCACACACTCCTGCATATATTGCTCGACAAGTGCCTGGCTTAACATAAACTTGTCCATTAAGGTCACATTTCATGAGCAAACTCCTTCAAAATGGAGCCAAATTGGCTTCGGTGGGACTATAACCTGTTATTATTGTTCAGTGTTATCGACCTTTTTATTTTAGTATGCAGCAGGCCGCAAAGAAAGAGGCCAGTCTTTCTAAATGGCCCCGTGAATGGCAGTCCGCTGTAGAAGCCCATTATATGGCGGTTGCAGACGGCAGCATACACACAACTCACTATAGCAGAGAGACTAGACAAACAAGCACTCTGAACATCAAAAATTCATGCAAACTTTGCCAGGAAGTCTTGCATAGCCAATGCATATACATTTTCTTTGTCTTTTCTTCATCTCTCTTTTCTTCTCTCTCAACACACACACACACACACACACACAAAGAGAGAGAGAGAGAAAGAGAGAGAGAGAGAGTAAGTAAAGAGAAAGCCAGAGCTTTGCTTGACATTATTAGTTTTGCATTTGGGCCCAGTGCCGAGAGTAGCGCTATGGATTTTCGTCTTACTTTCCTATAATTGGATGAGTTAAATTTCTCCATTCATTACACAAGCACATGACCTTGTGACCTCTGCTGCTCTCACTTTTTATTAGCACTCTCATCCCCTGTTAATATGGACCCCTGTCCCCAAAGGCCCTGCTCTACAGAACTCATTCACATTTCTCTCATTACCTCCAGTTTTTTCCCCTCTTGTCCCATTTTCTGTATGTAAAACTATAATTACAGATAAAATTTTTTTACACGTCATTAAGCCATCATGCAGAGTGAACATAAAAGTTTAAATGCTTTTAAAAATACTGAAAATTGTAATTTAAAATGTAATATGTTGTTATGGTTTTAAACAAATATAAATCTAAAATATAAATAACAATACCATTTTAATAATATGTTTAATATGATTCATTATACTTTTTTATTTATAAGTTGAAATGCTTTTGAAAATGAAGAAAATTACAATAAAACATATATTATGTTGTTATATTATAAAATAAAACATAAAAAAATATGATTCATATTAGTTGTTGCACACTTATTTAATTCAATTAATTTCTTATTATTGCTATACTATACTAATTAAAGTAAGTGCATATATATTGCCATGACTCAGAAAATGATTTACCTGCCACACACACACAAACTACCCTAATCAAGCACGCACACACACACACACACACACACACACACACACACAGAGGGGGGATATCCACAAAGACATGTTGTACAGAAACTTCCCCACACAAGGAGTGCATGCATATTTTATGAAAAGTCAACAGATTGCCGTGTTCCGAGCCTGATGTCTCTTATTGCTTCTCCGTCCCCCAGCTGTGTCCCAGCAGCCTGTGTTAGATCATTGTGTTCACGGACGAGTCCTACACAAAGCCGCACAGAGGGAGTCATCCAGATTGCAGCATTAGAGCACCTGCAGAGACGAATGAATCGAGCCTGCTTATTTTAAGACTGGTCACAATGGGCAGATTCCATAGAGGATTCACTGTAATCCTGGAGAGGGTCACGGGATCAGCGCTATCAAGGCTCGCAGGAAGTCTACTGTACGTAGGAGATTCTGGCAAATTGGAACAAAAGAATAAATATGAATTTCTGTCACGTAAAATGTAAAATCAGGAAGTAGTAGGCTACTCAAGTCAGTGTGATCACATCTGCAAAACTTGCTGACACAATGCCTGGGAGTTCTGAGTGTTTTTCAGCATGTTGCTAGGTGGTTACATACTAAGTCTAAGTCTCTGTGATGTTCTGGTCTTCAGATATGGCTCGGCTCCCTCCTTGTATGTAAGTACATGTAATGTACATTTTATTGTATGCAGAGCAATAAAACATCATGGGCCCTATTTTAACGATCTAAGCGCAAGGTCTAAAGCGCACGGCGCAGGTGCACTTAGGGTGTGTCCAAATCCACTTTTGCTAGTTTAACGACGGGAAAAACGGTCGGCGCGCCCAGCGCATGGTCTAAAAGGATTGTCCCTAATCTCTGAATGAGTAATGGGTGTGTTTTGGGCATAACGTGCAATAAACCAATCAGAGTCTCATCTCCCATTCCCTTTAAGACCCAGCTGCGCTCATGCCATGGCGGATTTGCTATTTACACGGAGGAATTTGCAAGCGCAAAGACAGAACGCGTCTCCAGAGATGAAATGGAGCTGCTCGTGTGCGAGCAAATAGGTAGCCTAATTCTGATACATGCAATGACTATCCATTACGACATGTAGGAATTTTTATATTTATGTAGCCTACACAATAATAATCTTTTACATTGCAATCCTTTAATTTTTAATATTTGGCATGTTTGTGTGCTGCTGTGCGTCCTTGTGTATGTTATAAGCAGAGTGTACGCACGCTGTGGACCCGCCTATACTAACGAGCTCTTTAAATAACAAAAACTACTGCGCCATTGACTTTAGACCAGGGGCCCTATTTTAACGATCTAAGCGCATGGTCTAAAGCGCACGGCGCAGGTGCACTCAGGGCGTGTCCGAATCCACTTTTGCTAGTTTAACGACGGTAAAACAGTTGGCGCGCCGGGCGCATGGTCTAAACGGGTTGTCCCTATTCTCTTAATGAGTAATGGTGTGTTTTTTGGGCAAAACGTGCAATAAACCAATCAGAGTCTCATCTCCCATCCCCTTTAAACGGCAGTTGCGCTCATGCCATAGCAGGTTCGCTATTTACACGGCGGAATGTAGTGATGGGAGAAACAAAGCTTTTCGAAGCACTGAATCAATTGATCCAATTGCTTCGAAAAATTATTCGATGTTTCGAAGCACTTGAAACAGCACATGCTGGCAACACCTGCTGGTGAAAACGTTGTAAAAGCATCAATAACTCAGACCAAACTTACAAAACAAATGGAAATGTTTTTTTAGAAATACCTTTTTTTATAATAAATAATAAACACTTAAATACTATTAAATATTAGTGCTTGTGTTATGTGTTATGTGTATAATCAAACCCTTAACAGACAATGAACTAAATTATTTAATGAATTAATTGATTTATGTAATTATTTAATTAATTAAGTGTTTCATTAGAGCTGTCTATAAAAACCAGCAGGCTAGAGTAGTGTTATCAGTCAGGAGAAGGAGGTGGATTTAATTCTATCGTAAGCTCGTTTGGTTATTTTTAAGGTGTGATGTGATTTGTAGGTTGAAAGTACTGAATGTTTTTGCACATTTGTTTTTTAACTATATAGCCATCTGTGTTAAAGTGAAGTCATCCTTTGTTTAACCCACAACATCTGGCCCTGAATTCTTTATTTTTTATAGTAAAATTTCGTGGGATTTCATGTCACATGATTAACTGGGCAACCAGAAGTGGTTCATGGGTTCACTTTGAGATCAACACCCCCTAGTGGTGAACCATCGGCGTTTCAAAACGTTTCGTTGTGATGTAACGAAGCTTCGTTTGCTAAAATCACGTGACCTGGCTGGTTTGATAAGCACTCCGAAACACTGATTCGAAACAAAAGATTCGCAAATGTTTCGAAGCTTCATGAAGCAGTGTTTCGAACGCGCCCATCACTAGCGGAATGTAATTTTTAATTTTTAAAAATGTCTGTGTGCTGCTGCGCGTCCCTGTGTGTAATAAGCAAAGTGTGTGCGCGTTGTGCACCCGCCTATAGGCGCATAATACTAACGCGCTCTTTAAATAACAAAGAAAAAATATTGCGCCAGACTTTAGACCAGGTTTGAGTTGGTCTATGGCGCAGTCTATTTTCAGTTCCTCAAAATAGCAACGCGCCAACAATGCGCCTGAACACACCTCTTTTTTAGACCAGCACGCCCATGGGCGCACAAATGGGCGCAAATGCATTTGCTATTTAAACAACACGGCGCAGGACGGGAAAATGAGAACTGCGTCAGGCTGAAACTGAATACTTGCGCCGCATGTATGATAAGACCCTGTTTTTGTTGGTCAATGGCGCAATCTATTTCAGTTGCCTCAAAATAGCAACGCGCCTGCCCTGAACACACCTCGTTTTCAGACCAGCACGCCCATGAAGGCACAAATGGGTGCAAATGCATTTGCTATTTAAACAATGTGGCGCAGGACTTGAAAATGAAAACTGCGTCGGGCTGAAACTAGCAAAAAACACTTGCGTCACGCCTGGCGCCGCATTGCGCTAGGTGTATGATAGGGCCCTATAAAACTAATAGCAGCACCTTCTCAACACTATCTGTAGCACAAGCGGACATGTTATTCGCTGAAGTTTGGTGTGATTTCTCATGTTTTTGAAAAACATCTCATGCTCACCGAGGCAGCATTTATTTGATAAATAAATTAATTAATTAATAAATAGCAGTAATATTGTGAAATATTATTACAATTTAAAATGACCTTTTCTATTTTAATCTTTTTTTTTTAATGGCATTTATTCCTGAAATGGCAAAGCTGAAATTTTCAGCATCATTACTCCAGTCTCCAGTGTCACATGATCCTTCAGAAATCTGATTTAAAAACAAATTCTGCTCAAAGAACATTTCTTATTATTGTCAATGTTGAAAACAGTTGTGCTGCTTAATATTTTTGTGGAAAACTTGACACTTTGTTTTCAGGATTCTTCGTAGAAAGTTCAAAAGTACAGCATTTATTAGAAATTGTAACAATGTGAATGTCTCTACTTTCACTTTTGATCAATTTAATGCGAAGTTGCTGAATTATTACTAAAAATATATTTTAAAAGGTTAATGTATAAAGCTCAACAGCTTAATAAACAAGAAGCTAATATTGAGTAACTTACCTTTTAAACAACATTGTTTAGTTCCTGAATTAATGTTTTTGAATAAATCAGTTGAATGAATGAATCAATGATTCAATCATAAAGTCAGCCACTTATAGCCGTAACAATGAAACCTATCGAAAGAGTCCCTAATCACTAATGCACAGACTGATGGTCTTTTACAGTATACCAAGTGATTAAACTACAGGACGCATCTGTTAATTTAAGATTTGCTTCATGATGTGATAAAACCTTTATTGAGGCTTAAGAACTAAATTACAGGTACATTATTGAAGCTTTAGAACTCATTTACAGATTACATCTGTCTATAACCTCAAACAAACAATGCAAATGTTGATGTAGGTTGTTTATTAATAACCAAGTCACAGACTGCAGGATTAGCATAGAATTCTTGCAAAATTATCTTTAAAAAAGTACAATACATCCTATTTTGCAGCTGACTGGTTACTATTTTGCAACAGTTGTATTTTAAAACAGCCAAACGCAACAGACGGCCTAATAGCGTTCATTTAGAAAGACTGATGAATGCCAGCAAGGATGGAGATTTTGAGACTCTTGTTCTAAATTAACCATGAACAGTTTTGAAATGAGGATAAATATAGGAAATAAGCATCGTCACCAGATATGCGTGTTGAAATTACCTTAATGATGATCTGATTACCCTTCTCAAAAGTCAAATGCCATTTTGCAGCAAGAAGGTCTTGATTTTGTTGAAGAAACCTATAGTAAACCTTTAACCCTCATGTTTTGCACAAGATCTGAAAGGCCTCATTATGGAAGCCCATTTCTGTCATGGAATAAAAACAGTTAACTGCAACTTTTTTATCTCACAATTCTGACTTTTTTTTATAACAATTCTGAGTAAAAATCTCACAATGCGAGATATAAACTTGCAATTGCAAGAAAAAAGTCAGTTCTATTTTTATTTTATTCTATTCTATTCTGTTCTATTCTATTCTATTCTATTCTATTCTATTCTATTCTATTCTATTCCAGAACTATGAAATATACATTAAGAATTCAGAGGGAAAAAAGTCTGAATTGTTAGATGTAAATTTGGAATTGCTAGAAAAATGTCAGAAATCTGAATTTATATCTCACAATTCTGTTTTTTTTTCTGCCACAGAATAAAAAAAAAAGTGAGATATAAACTTGAGAGTTAAACTCACAATTCTGCAAAGAATCGTGAGAAACAAATTCAGAATTGTGAAAAACAAAGTCAGAATTGTTAGATATAAACTCAGAGCTGCAAGAAAAACATTGCAGTTTATTATTTTTTATTCCATTGGGTAAACAGGCTTCCTTACCCCAAGGCCCTTTTTAACATGTCAAAAAACTTTGCAAGTATTGATAACCATAGGAAAACCTATCAAAATATTTGACAAAAGAGGTCAATTTTAAAATTACTACTATTATTTGTACACATAGATCAAACATGAAGACAAGTAAATGGCGGTTGAAAACGCAAATATCCTCTGCTTGTGTGATTTATATTTAGCATGAAATTAATCTTTCCAGCCAATGTGTAATCAACAAGAACAAATCTCTTTGCCAGTTATTACTCATTCCTTCCTGTCAGAGAATGACAAGAAAACAAACAACCACCAGCAGCACTGAATGTCTCTGCAGATCTAATGATCCCCATCTAAATTTCAGTCAAAAACAGCTGTCCTACACTTCGCCATCCAGCCACAAACAAAGCCACTTCTGTCACGATGATATCAGCAGAGTGGGCTTGGAGTAAATTGATCATTATCTTGGCAAACCCAGAGAGCCTGTCTTTTGCTCAAGTGTACCATTTTACCCATTTCTAGTGCTATTTTCCACTCCCTCTCCAATGGAATCTTCCTTTCTGTCGCCATATTTACATACGGGTTCCAAAAGGACTACTTGACAGGATAATTCTACCTCTAGAGTTGCGTCAGCTTCTGTCAGGATGTGGGGAGTGGATTACTGTGATTTCCTTAAGCAGGATGCACTTTGCTTTACTGCAGACGGCAGTCACGGCACAGCTGATTTTTGGCATGCTGATGGAAAACAAAAGCTCGAAGCCGTAAGGAGTGGTCCTCTGCGCTTCCCAGAATAGGAGGGCTGAATTTCCTTCGACTCAGCCCGTTCACCTGGTATCGGCAACCCGCACCCCTTTTCTCTAATCCACCCCCACACCCGCGGCTCATGATGTCAGCCCAAATGCATCATTACAGTCAATAAATCAAGACGCCTCCACCACACAAACTACAGGATGCCATGTGAGAAAGAAGCGCCAGCTGTTTCTCTGCCCTTTGTTGTTGTATATCCAGTCGGCAGAGGCAGGCTATACTCGTTACAGCACTGTTTTTCTTCGCTTTCTCTTCATCTGGATTGGGTACAGGGCACATTCCACAAAGTAGCAATGAAGTTACAAATCCCTTAGGAGTTAGTCTATGCCTACAACAACTGCATACATCTATACACTGTAAAAAAAAAAAATGAGGGTAACAAATTGGAAAATGGCTTTTAATTCAAAGAATTTTAAGTATCAATATCTAGCCTCGATTTGAAGTGTACAGTTGAAATGATTTAATCTGCCACTGTTGTGACAATTAACCATTTAAATTAAGTAAATCTATTTGCTTGTTGTTTCAACAAGAGAATCTCTGCAAAGTGTTCCCCTTATTAAACAATTACTACACTATCAGACTCATAGCCGTGTGATATCGCAATACATCAGCATGACTGTGATTGCATCATGAACAGTATGAAAAATATATGTACAGTATGAAGTGTTATTAAATTATTAATGTTTTAAAGATTAACTTTAAGTTAGAATTATATGATGCCAAAGTGTAAACATTTTTACTGAATAATATTCAATATTTCAAAAATTGTATAGCCTATTCATGATATTGGCTAATACCAATAAATACATTAAGAAACCATAATATTATGACATGATACTGATATAAGTAACTAAATGTGAACAAAATGTCAGTAAAATTAGCAAACTGTCAAACAATGGAAACATATTAATTATTCCTGCCCCAGTGCATGCTGGGTGATTGATACTGAACTACAAAACCATTTTTCAGTGCAGGCATATTTGAACTGAAAAAATGCTTGTTAGTTTGACTTAAAATTGTTTATTTTAAAATAAAAAAATGCTCTTGAAAGTTGTTAGAACTTCACATTTTTATTAAGTAAAGCAGACAAATGAATTTTCCAGCATAATTTACTTTATGTAAGTATTGTTTTGTACACACCACGTGCATGAGAAGATTGCTTTCATTGTTGACGCTTACAAATGCACACAAACCCTCAACGCTGAATTGCACGCCCTTGATGGAAACTATGGCTTGGTGAATTGCACACGCATTTAAAGTCCATGGCGCAAAAATCAAACATGTGAATTGCGACACAAGTCATCTCCATCTCAGGCTTCATCTCACAGTCTTTTTTTTTTTTTTTTGTCACGCGATCTGTGTGGCAATGACAGGCTGTCGATCTGTCCCTATCTAAATATATATTAAATAAATAAATAAATATATATCTGAAGGGAGGACAGGAGCAGCAGACCGGTTGAATTACCAGGCCTAGTCACTTGCCGACTGACAGCAGGGGGCTTTCCATTTGGCCTTGGATCACGCTCTCTCTCATGCACTTAGCAACTTAGCAATGCAGCAGTTTCCTATAAAGGCCAAGTGACAATATATTGATCTCCTCAGGCCAGCAACTTCAAGCTAGGCTCGCAGGTTCATTCAATTACCTGTTTGTTGATGCCGCTTCTGGGTCCCGGTGTGCTCTCCTTCTCTCTCGCTCTCTCTCTGTCCTTGGCGTTAAATAGCAGTGGGCGGAACGCTGTTTTGGCACAGGGTGACAGAAGGTTTCTGACAGCTGTGAGAAAAACTTGCTAATGACCGCTTTCTGTTGCACCAGCCTGTGTTTTAATGCTAATCATCATTTGCAATGGATGTGGCCCCCGTTTAAAACAATAATTTATGGAAATTTCATTTATTTAAAACTGTGTCCCACAAGGACCGTCCTAAAGTTGCACAGCATATTCTCTCACATCAGAAATTATGCCGTGGCTCTTAATGCATTTATACAAGTCATAATCCTGGTGACAACATTATCAACATCAACATTAATTAGCTAAAGCTGCCCGGCCGCATATTTTTCTTCATTATTTGTTTTTCATCTCAGCACTATGGGGTAACATGTACTTTGCATGACTTTTTTTCCTCCTCCTACCAGCAAATATTTACCTCATATAGTGGACAAGAAAAAAAGTATGAAAAAAAAAATTCCAATCCAATTAAGTCCTAGTTAATACATCCAGAAAGATGTATTAAATCAATTAGTGTTCATGCATGCAATCAGTTTTAATACTGTACATGTTTACAGTTTGCCTTTGAGGGCAAAAAGTAAATGTGCTGTTGTCAGGTGGATTTATCACTAACAAATGAAAATTCTGTCACCATTTATTAACTTTCATGTAATTAGACTGAATGGGGATCGAGCTTGTTGAGTTCCAAAATTCAACATAAAACATGGTTTATGTGAGGAACAAACTAAAAATTAAGGTCATTATTCACATCATAATGACTTTAAATGGTCCCATTAACAAAATTTCAGCAAGATTTCATGGCAAAGGTCCATTGTCAATAGTGTAGCAGTGTATGAAGTTGAGTCGTATCTCCCTATGCTCTCAAAAATACTTAAATATTTGTATATACTGTATATGCATATTTGTTATAAACTTTAAATATTTTATATTATGTGTAGATATAATCAACTTTAAATTAACAGTTTTATATTTCACCATCATTTTAGTTCAATTGTGTCATTCGCAATGCTTAATGGGATTGTAGTTCATTACCTCATTAAAGCTTCTACCTTTGTCTTTTTTTCTTTTTTTTTTTCTTTTTTTTGCTTCAAATCAAAGTTTTTTATTTAAAACATCCATTTGGGAAAAACAAAATGAATGGAAAAAATATTTATGGAAACAACACAGTTAAAAAAGTGGGAGGGCAGTAATGACTAATTACACTTAAATTACACTTTTTTTGACTGAAAACATTTGGTAAATGCAACCGCACCTTTAGAACGTTTTACTTTAAGTTTTAATATAACATAATCCATTGCTAAAGCCTAAAACTAATTATTTTCAACTCTAAATCAGTGTTCTATTAAAGAAAGTGTGGGATGAAATGATCATATTTCCATAATTCTCACTCCCAGACCAGTTATAATGTCTTTGTGGGAGCCTGGTACGAACCAAGTCCTTGAAACACCCATGGTTGCAAAAATAAGTCCCAGCTGGGTCCAATTAGGGGACGACCAGGAGCGCTGTTTGTGTTGGCTGTCTCTCACCAGGCCATAGGGACTCATCAGGTTTTCATTTGTCTCATTTGTGAAGGCACACAATAGTACAGTTCTATCCACAGTGGTCTAATTTGAGCGTTCAGCGCCACACGCTCCCTTACCATCGGCTTCATCAACACAGCCTCTCCTAATGCGATGCGGCCCCACGTTCCACAACAATGCTTCTACGCTACATTCCTCTGCAGACGCTAACTTACAGTACGATTATGCCGACACTTGTTAGCATTCTCTGCTAGTCCGTATTCAGAGGTATTTTCTGTTTTGCATTCTAAGTAGCTGCAAATTGTTTTGCACTTCTACGTCATAGCTGCAAAATTCAACCCTGACATGCTAACACGATGCTAACATGCACATTTGCCATGCAAACCGTCTGTGCCTGCAAAACGCATCTCGATTTACAAGCGGAATCCTGTGGATGGTGGTGTGTTTTTGTGTGGATCTGGGAACAGTAGGGAACATCAGTAGGGAGTCTAGAGGAGCTCTAGCACTAAAATTGAATTCCACCCCCAGCTGTTTCCAAAGTTTCTCTTATTTGAAAGGCCTTAACCAACAAGAACTGTGTAAATCTACATAATTAATTTGACATGAGCTATGAGGTGAAAAAGGTGCCCGTTTTTTTTTTTTTTTTACTGTCACAGCAGTTGCTGCATGTTTAGTGCATGAATGCTAAAAGTAAACACACTAGAATGAATAGATGTTTCTCTTGATCTCAAAAACATTCTGATCTTACAAGGGATACTGTATTTCACCCTAAAAATAATTATTTTTTTTTTTTAAATGTAATCGTTACTCACAATCATATCGTTCCAAACCTGTAGATCTTTCTTCTTTCTAAGAAATGTGCTTTTAGTCCATACAATAGAAATCAGTGGGCTCCAGAATATATTCTCTAGTGTTCTGCAGATGAAATAAACAGGTTTGGAGTAAATAATTCATCCTTTTGGGTGAACTTTCCTTCTAAGGCTGATTTTTAAATGCTTTAATTATATTTAGTCTAACTCATTCTCTACAGCCTGTTTTCGATAAATGGAACCTTTAAAAAAAAAAAAAAGTTCCAAAAGCAATGTCCAACGTGAAAATTTCTTAAAAGAACCATTTTTATTAGTCTGGGGAAAATTTCAAAACTCTAAAGAACCTTTTTTTCACTATAAAGAATCTTCTTTGCAGTGGAAAGGTTCCATGAATGTTAACAGCTCTTCTTGGAATCTTAGATGCCAAAAAGAAGCTTTATTTTTTAAAGTATAGTAGCGGCTGGTGCTGCATTGACTATGTACCCTTGCATTTAAAATTTTAAGTCAAGCTTGAATTGCTCCAATGGTATGTACATTTAAGCTTGATTAAATGTACTAATGCATTATTTTTTTCATAATTAATTGCATTAAATTAACACATTAAATCGACAGCCCAATTTAATACTTGATAAAGACACATGCTGCTCAGCTTCATGTGATCATCTGCACAATGCACATTACAACGTCCTTTTATTGCATAGCAGAATCAATGCATGAAACTTTTATAGCTTATATCAAACTAGTGTTAAGCACACATATAAATAACTGCATACGTTTGCCCACAGGGCTTATTTGTCACATCTATAATTGAATGCAAGCACATGCACCATGTGTCTTGAATAATGCATGGTCTGTCTGAGATATTTTCCAAATGCTGAAATATTCATGAAATTTCTATAAATTAGAAAGCACCTGTCCCCCATGTTTCAAACATATACACGGTGAACAATGTGGAAATTCAGTGCTAAAATAAAAATTGAATCAAATTGAATCAATTAGTGGTGCATATTGGTCATAAACCGGCCATTATTAAGATCAATGTCCTGCGCTATTAGAATTGGAGCTGTAAAGGCCAAGGATGGATGATAAAAGTTCATCTCCTTCCAGCAATAGAAAAAAAATCATCCATTGGCTCCAAATATCAGCATTCATTTGTGAATTAAGGCTGTCGTGATGTGCAGATTAATTAATCACAATTATTAGCATATAACACTACACTCAGTGTACAACCCAGTGCTGGGTAAAATAGGGACAAACCCAGCAATTGGGTTGTTTTGACCCAGCGGTTGGGTTACTACCCAGGAGGTTGGGTTAAACATTTAACCCAACCGCTGGGTCAAAACAACCCAATTGCTGGGTTTGTACCTATTTTACCCAGCACTGGGTTGTATTTAACCCAGCATTTTTTTGCTGAGAATAGCAAAATAAAGATAATCCAAATCCTGCATATAATGCCAGACAAGTAAGTGATTGAATGGACATTGTAAAAAGTAGCTTAAGAAGTCAATATATTTTTTGTTTTATTGCTAACTTTAAAAAAAAAAAAAATTTAAATAGGAAGATGCCACTTAAAGGGATAGTTAAAGGGACTGACTTCCATAGTATGGAGAAAAGATAAAACACTATGCAAGTCAATGGAGACCAGCAAATATATATATATATATTTCTCTGTCTCTCTCTCGTAAGCATGTGAAGCTTTCATTCAGTCCAACCAAAAGCACATCCTCTTCAATGCTTTCAAATTGCAATATACTGAATGTTCCACACAGCAGGGATCCAGCCATCTCCTCAGCTGAATAAGGTCAAACTCTACCTCACATACATGAATGCAAACAACCCGAAGGTCTTTGATTTATAGTGGCTAGATACAAACACCCTTCACTTAGAATAGACGTTGGGCAGTAATATATACATAGCCAAATGTCTATTGGTCGATATGGAATTTTAAGGGCCCCTTTGAAGCTCGGACCATTTACATTTGCATTTCAAAATACAACCACCCTATAAAAAAGGAAGAAATTGAAAGAGAGAAAGGAAAGAGAAAATAAAAATTATGTGGGAGGACCTTTTCATCTCTTTCCAAATCTCACCCTCTCTCATATCTACCCTCGGCCCTTTTCGCTCTGTCTCTCTCCATCTCTATTCCTCTCCTTCTTCGCTACTTGCAGAAAGCTCACTTGTTGTATTTGATTAGTTTTTATTCCAGCAGTCGTCTACCTATATGTCTGCAGTCCAAGAAGAGGGTAGTGGTTCTGGATCACTTCCTTATTCAAACACAGCCAAAGGGGTCAAAAAGGCAGACCTGTCATCTCCAATGTATTAAACTGCAAAAGAGAGCAACATCTACAATATATGAACTGCAGATAAAAGGAAATGAAAAACACTGGGTGGGAACTTAACCCTTTGTCTGCTGGCGCCTCAGACAGCTCCTATGAAGTCGTCAGATATCTTAAGTGGAAGGGGTGCTCATTATGTCTCTTTCTTGCAATTTAGTGCTGGGACAGTGCAAACATGACATTAATTGGTTATTTTCAATGACCCTAAATGGGTAGACGTGGTCCCATCTGGTATTGGGAGAGGTCTCTCATTGTGAAGGGAGTAGGAGACGTCGGTGACCTGTCGTGGCAGTGTTGAATAACCTGTTGTCTCCTCGATCGATCAGAACACAATGCGTGACAATGTCGCACCAATGATTTGTGAATGCTGTTGAAGGTCAGCCCTCCATCCAAACCAAAGCGTCCTGACCAACACACACACACACACACCTCTAGAAACTCTCCATCTACTCCTGTCCAACCAGTGCCACTATAGATTAGTCAAAGATCATGCATTGCATGCAAAGTCAAGCTTTTCTCTGCTTTTAATCACAGGTTATTTTTGCTTCTATAATATATAGTTTTAAAAAATTGAGTTTGCAAACATGAAAAAAGATGTTGCATGTCTTAAATCTGAAAATCGTGCATAAATGGAAAAAAAACAGTCAATTAGAAAGTGTGGGCGAGGCTACGTTGAGCAATTACAAACCAAGACATAGAAACCAAGCAAAGTGAAAAATATAGTTTCACTCATCATGATCAGAATAATTTAAGAATTATACCTTTCAACCCACTTTATCTTAGCATCTGATTAGGTTACGGTTTAATGGTAAAATTATTTACAAAAAAAAAATTTAAATGTACAAATGTAAGCATTTCAGGCTAAATTAATTGCAAACATAATGTCCATGTCATGTCAGAATTACTGAATGAAAATTATGACATTATTTTCCAATGTAAATGCTCATAAGTTAATATCCCTAACCAGAATATTTTAGGAATTTCAATACAATGCTGCCTTGCAAATGTGGGATGAAGTTTGCCCTGCAGTGTGGGGTCCTACGTGGAATAAATACCCTGTCCTGCAGGGTAGGGAGCCCCACGCACTGACACATGGGAGCGCATACATAAAACAAGGGCTCCAGAGGGAGATTAATAACCTGTAGATCCAGAGACAGATACCCCAGACAGCCCAATGTGACTTTAAAACCCAAATTAATAGAGGATGGGTTGGGTCAAGGGCACAGAGGCACAGGTTAAAGAGTATTTTATCAATCAGCTGGTGTGGGGAATCTGTTTGGACAAGCCGTCGACTCCCAGCGGGACAAAGGGTCCACGCATACGGCGGAGGCGTCACGTGAAGAATCGAGAATGGATGGTGGCGAAAGAGAAAGAGGAATGGAGGGCAGAAAAAGGAAATGGAAAATAAATGTGCTTGGGCATTCAATACCATTTCCCTCCGTTCTTTCGTTCTAATTTTAGAGGGTTCTTTTCGCTTTCAGACGCCATTCACCACATGATTTTGTTCGATGTATAAAGCAAAATCGATGTGCTTTGCTACAAATGGCTCCCGCTTCCTGCATGCTCTTATCCGGCATCCCAATCGCATGCTATCGAGAGTGTTTTAAATCCCTGATTGCGTTTAACCCTGATGAGCCTCAAGCTGGATCAATGGCCAGCCTGTTGCAAACACACACAGACGCACATCCACACAAAAGCCTGCCACATGCGCCCACACGCTCCCCGGCAATATTGGTGTGGAGATTAAAGCCATATAAAAGAGGGGAGACAAAGGTGAGGCCACCTTCTTTCAAATGGCAAGAGCATGGCTTGACAAAATGAGAGGGTGAGCTCCAAGAGAACAAAAGGAGAGGGAGCGGGACCGTGTGACGGAAGAAAATCTCGGGACAGCATGGGTGAGGAGCAGGGCCTTTAATTAAAAGGATTATATGAAGGCACACAGCGCGAGGGAGAGGCTGTCCATGTCCTGAGATGGAGTACAGTAATGAAACCAATCACTGGCAGCTGAGGGAAAGCGGGAGAGAGAGATAAAACCAGAGCTAAAGACCAGAGATGAAAAGAGGGGATGGGTTTAGATTGAAGACAGGGAAAAGAAAGCAAGTTGGAATGAATGAGACAGTGAAACAATGGATTGATATGCAGGGTTGGAAACCTGAGGTGCTGAGGTGTGGTATATGATGCGGGCGTGCCATCTATCCCATCAGCCTTCCTTTAATGTTGTTTCTGGAATAGTAGAACATTTTATAATAAAAAGATTCATTTTGACTCCAATTTGAGCCGTGACTATGTGACTAAATAGTGTCGTGCCAAAATGCTTCAAAGAATCAATTAATCAATGATTCTTTATTATTCAAAAGTGTTCACAAAACTTATGACTTCATATTTGGCCGAATTTTGGAGTAGAGAGACACTTGTGCTGAACTCTTCGTCAATGAATGACATACTAGATGGATGTTTAAATGGCTTAATATTTTAGCAATACAATTTTCATTACATTTCCAACTTTAGTGTTTACCTTCAAGCAACAAGGACCAATTTGGCATTTAATATAAAAATGAGTAGCAGTCATCTGTGCCTTGAGATTTCGTTTATGGTGGTAAATGACAAAAATGCTGCCTACAATAAAGAGACCTTTATGCCACTGGTCATTTTCTTCCTTTGCCTTTTTTATGATGTTATTATGAAGAATAAACTTTGTGCTAGCTAGGGGGAAAAATACAGGATTGTGGGAAATGTGCAGGAGAGAAATGGGTCAAACTTTCAGATGTTCTCCATAAAGACAGTTCAGTGTGGTAGTAACAATTTGATCTAATGAGAAACTATAGGTATTTTATGAGGATGTTTTAATTCATACAATGTGATTCAAAATGTATGATTAGTAGAAAAAAAGCATGAAGGTCTACCCCTAACCTTAACTGTTAGTGGAGTGGAAGCAAAATTTATACGAATTAGCTGCCAATCTGGCAAAAAGTAAAACAGTTACGAGTTACCATGAGATTGTATTGAAGGCCTATTCATATGAAGTACAACGTTTTGGCATGAAAGTCAAGCACTTCAAGATTTTAAAATGGAACTTTGCATCTTATTCACATCAAGTCTAAAATATTGCATTGGGATCTGTTCGTCAGGTATGATATTGGTTATCAAATTCAAATATATACATAAATATATATATATATATTAGGGCTGTCATCATTAACTCATTAACGCATGCGATTAATTTTACAATCCTTAACGCATTAAAAAATTTATCGCAATTAACGCAAAATTATTTTGCTTCTCTGCTTGCGATTAGATCATTTTAAGCCGCTAAACTCTGGGAAAGTTTTCAGTCCAATGATCCAGTAAGCGAATGCATTCAAACAATCCGTCCAAAACAGCGCTAATATAAAGGAAACCAGGCTGATTACATCAGAGATTGCAGAAAGAACAGAGACTCGCGTTGCTTTTTAACTGAATTATTCATTCCAGTGTGTGTGGCTTTAAAACACGAGCTCTGTCATATTCTGTGATTGTCTCTGAAGAGCTCGAACCCTCACACGTCGCGCTGTGTGTGAAGTACAGACTGAACGGATTGTCAACACATCCCATCGCTGTATGGCCAGATGAGACGTGACTGGATTACCAGTCTCGCTAGTAAAGTTTTGATAGATGAAGACTACAATCAAGGTAAAGACGATTGCGGTGGCGTACAGAAATCGTACAGTAAGCACGTGTGAGTCCGTTATACTGATGCGTGTATGAGTGCTCTTGACGCATTGATCGCACATTGTATTTATGCACAGGCACAGACATTTCCGTACATTCACGTTGCTTCCACACACATTCACGAATGTTTTGATTTGTCATGTGTATGTTGCTGTGTTTAGTTATAAGGAATGGATCCGTGTACTGTAGTAGATATATGCAGTCAGCAGGCGATTGGTTTAGGTTTTTTTAGGCATCTCCATGTGGTCCTGTTCGGTATGGCAACTTGGCTTCTCTAAAATGTAAAAAGCTCTTTGCTGTTGCACTGTACACATACTATAAAATTCGGATTTTTTGTTCTTTCATATGTGCTTATATTGGCTCCTTATATCATTTGGTTCTTTGGTGTCCTTTTGGAGTTTCTAAGTGTCCATTTTTGGAAAGACATCTAAATTTATCTTGAAAAAAGCTTGCAGAAAATATAGATTTTTCAGAATCACCCTTCAATCTTTTGGTTTACTTTGCTGGATATAGCAAATGATGACAAAATAAACATTTGAAACAAGATAAATGGTCTATGCTTAATTTCATGAAGTGTGCGATTAATCGCGATTAATCACAGAAAATAAGATGTGATTAATTTGATTAAAAATTGTAATCGATTGACAGCCCTTATATATATATTACTTATATATGTAAGTTTGGGGTCAGTAAGATTTTTTTTTTTTTTTTGTGTGTGTTTTTTTTTTTTGGTGTGTTCGAAAGAAATTAATACTTATGCAGCAAGGATACACTAAATTGATCAAAAGTGACATTAAAGGCAATTCCAATCAATTCTGCTCTTTTGAACAAAATTGTAATAAACTTTTCAGTGTTGCTGTTTTACTGTATTTTTGATCAAATAAATGCAGCCTTCATTGGTAAGCAGAAGAAAAAAATCATTTTAAAAAGTATTAGCAACCCCAAACATTTAGTGTGCTTGTTTTCATAATGAGGACTGAGCCTGTCAAAGTCCAAAAATGACAAGAAGCACCATTAATCCACCATAAAAGTAGTCCATTGGACATTTTAGTAGCCATATAAGTGTTTTATGTGAGGACCAGATGAAATTTGATAACAAACCTGTCAGGATGTTTTGATGTGCCATATTTGAATAGCTTCAATACTGTCTCCTGGGTTGCCTTCTTGAAATCAATGACATCCTGATGGCCTGTGGTCTCAGAGAGTTCCCACAGGCTTTGCAGTTCTGTAATGGATGAATAGCTTCTCTGTGTACACCTAGGGCATATGCACCTCAATGCCTGTGTCTCACATAATCAATGAACAAGCATACATCTCATTGCATTGGTATATTCTGCACAAACTGACATGGAGAGATCATACACATGCACACACAACCTACAATCGCACCTGCATACAGCAATGGCTTGCAAGTGATAAAGTCTCTCCATTTCCTGGCCTGTCCAGGCTAGTCTCCCGTTATCACAAGAGTTGGAAGATTCAGCTCCGCTGCAGGCCCATGCTGCACACTTCGATTGTCCTAGATTAACACTTATCTCCCAGTGCCACCAGAGTGCCAGACCCAATAAATTAATTAGATAGGAAGGAAGCCATCTAGACACAAACCTGTGGCTCATGTCATACCAAATGTGTCCATACCATGGCAGTTTGTCTTCGAGCACAGCCAAGCTGGAAGTCACAGTTCAGACCTCTACCTTGCGCAATTAAAGAGACAGGAAAAGTTTAAAAATATGAGAAAGACAAAAGGTGACACGTTGAGTCCAAATGACTTCTGAGACATTGTGACATGGGCACACAGGGTGAAAGCATTACATCTAATAATACCATAGATCAATGATTGATTAAGAGTATAGGGATGAAATTTTAATGATCCAGGACCTTTGAGCACTTCAAGTAGCCAGTCCACAGAAAGCTGACATATGCTGTATAATTCATCTGAGGGAGTTTGTCCCTCTCTCTCTCTCTCTGTCTCTGTCTCCAAGTGAGGGTTTGACTCTTTAAAGCGCTGGATAGGTGCTGGTTGTATCTGTTGGTAACATAGAGTTCATGACTCCTTTTCAACATATGCACTCATTATTCTTGAGCAACTTGGAACCAAACGCTCATGTTTAATTGACAAGAAGCCAAGAGAGTTCATATAAAAAAAAAGAAAAAGAAAAAAGGTAAAAGGCAAGCACGTTTCTGCCTCACAGCACAAAATAAAAAAGATTTAAAATAAGAAATAGTTAAAAAGTTAATAAGAAAAAATGAATATAATTAAAGTTGGATATAATAAAGTCACAATTAGCTTTTTGTTCTTTGTTGTTACTCAAAAGTGGAAATAGGAGTGAATTAACAGGTTTCATTATATCTGCAGTAGTAATTTGGCTTAGAAAGATACAATATATTTCTTGTACATAACATCAGCACTGGTGAATGTGCTTGGGTAAAAAAAAATATATAATAATAAAAATACAGTGATGTTATGGCCTAGTGGTTAGCAGTTATGCTCTTACACACATGGCATTATGTTTATGTGGGTGAAGTGAGTTCATGTCCAGTTTGCCACTAGAGATGGGTCAGGATTGTGAATTAATGAGGCTGACTAGTGAGATCATCTTGATTTTTTTTTCCTTGATGCTTTAAAACTATTTAATGTAAAGACATGCTAATAGTTCAAATGTACCAGTACACTGTGTCTTGTATCTGTTCACTGTGAACTTTGTTCACTTGACAGCCATCTTGCTTATGTCCACAAGAAGCTATGGTAAGCTATTTTCTGGCTTAGAAATACAGCTCTTTTCTTCTTGAATGGGGAATGAGCAAAATTTCAACTGTACCAAAAATGTTTCATTTTAGCTT
>NW_015555852.1:272325-290637 GCF_001515605.1 Sinocyclocheilus anshuiensis
ATTTTAGCTTAAATCACGCTTAGCCCCCCCCCCCCCCCCTCTTTTTCAGAAAGGCCTCCATGTTAGAAAAAACAGCATGTTCAATGATTGACCCAAAAAGTTTTGATGTTGGAACACCATCAACCAAAACACAACATGCTGTTGATGAACGATTGTACTTTATTATTATTATTTTATCAGAGAATATTTGAAGTTTCAAAAGAATGATCTTTTATCTGTGGCCTATTAAAGAGATCTCCAAAGTCTGAGTAATTTTCAGGACATTTCATGGTTCAGAAAAAATCTCAATATCTGAACATTTGCAAAAACAGCCACGATTCCAGAAAATTGCTTGAAACTCATGAATCTCATAACTGAGCATACAGAGAGCCCTTCAAGTTGCTCAGTCTCCCTCTGGAAGGGAAAGCTTTTGGGTGTTGAAGACCCGGGGAGGGAAGCACTACCAAAGGTTCAAGTCAGTCATTGGTGGAGAGTCTGCGCGGAGGCTTTAGAGAGGGTTTCTCCGGGTGAGGGCAAGTGTGCTTGAAGAGCTATGAAATGAATTTCATTTCCTTTTTCTATCCATTTCCCTCATTTGCCCACAGTCTCTGAGTGAAGCTCGCAGGCTCAAGATATGTGTCCCACTATTACAGGACTAATCCATCCTAATTTCCTTTGGCAAATTTTTGCACCTCCTCAAACGAAGGTGCAGTCCTGTCTGGATTAGATATCTCTTTGAGTTCTTACACAGTTTCAGGCACCACACCCCATAAAAACTTCAACATGGACATTTAAACTGAGGGTCACATGCCCCCTCCGATTTCTGAGCCAAGTGGATTTTGAAAGCAATTTGCAAAGGAAATGATTTCTTTGAAAACTGCAGTGCATGATTATATTAGGTAAAAGGTGTTTGTGTGATTTTTGCCACTAAATTTGGTCAGTCCAATCAAGGTAAAATTGAGGTAATTTATAAGTGAAAATTATGCCAATTATGCCAGTTTGCCATTATTTAAATTGTTTTGTTTTAAAAACCTACATTTTAACTCACCTTGACTTGATACAGTTACAGTGTACATATTATATATAATGCCCTTGATGACATATTTTCCAGGAGAAAAAAATAAGTAAAATGGAGCTAGAATCATGATCAAAGTGCTCTTAATCATTTTAGTTGGCTAATGGAGTGATGGTCTGATAATCCAGTCTATCAGAACAAATCATCAAATAGCTCAAAAAGCAAATCAAATTGGGAATCAAATCAAATTCTTTTACTGGCCAGAAACAGCAATGAACATCTGTATGCCAGCTAAGCAAATCTGAAGTCATGCAACATCACAACGTCTGCAAAAACACGAATGCCTTGAAAAACCTTTTGACACAGACATGTTGATGCAATTTCATGCTCTGCACCTACAGTATACATCAGTATATAAAACATCAGTATATATAAAACTTTGTGTACCTGAATATCGACATTACCCATCAAAAGACACAACAGCTGGTGACACATAGCTATTATTACATAGCAATCACAGAGACACTTTAATAACTGGCAAGATAAGCTGTCATTGCATGGCAGCAAATCTTCTCCACTAAACCTACATTGGAGCAAAGCAAACAGCGAACCATTGTGCATTCCTAGACCTGCACTGATGCATGTAAATTATTGATCATCCAGACTTCAGAGGGGTTTGGGCTGAAGATGAGAAGAGGTAATAGATTTGGACCATTCTATGCACACGCACACACACACACAGAGAGAGAGTGAGATAGATTTACATCTTGCATGTTTATGTTGCTTTACATGTCTTTACTGCAAGGGGATATGCTATTAGCGCTCGAAAGAGTCTTTATTCATCCTTATGGAAAGCAGAAGTGTCAAAATAATGTTGAAAACCTTATTAGCAATGTGTTTGTCTTTGTGGAAGTGCTATCTGCAAACATGCTGACACTACTATACACAAATATAGTTAAAAGCACAATTAACATTAAAGCACAAAAAGGATGAAATGCAATATATATATATATGCACGGCACGCACACACACACTTAAAAATGAATAAATAATAAAATAAATAACTAACTATTGTCACAGTCACACCAGGCTATTCCACCACTCAGTGCATTCATTCTCCAGAATACTGATCACTCACACCTGTTCCTCATCATCCCATCAGTAGAAACAGCACTATAAAAGCGCACACTCCTGATTGCTATTTTGTCTGGTCTCCCTTGCATCCCTCAGCTTATGATGACACAATCGGGCTTGAGCATTTCATCCAAATCTCCATTCATGTCTCTAATTGTGTCAAGGAAAATCAGTGTCAAAATCCAGCCTACCATCCCCACCAGCCAGAGTATCCCAGCTCTCCAGAACCACCCCACAATCCCATGCAGATTGATCACGTCTGTTCTTGACCAAGCAACAACGTCGGCTGATCTAGGGGCTATGTCTATGGTCATTCAAACATGTCCCATCCATCCTCCCAGACCCATGGTGAATGTTGTTTCATCCTCTTCTGTAAATACACATCCACTCACCACTATGGTGCAACTTACTACTCTTCACCACTCTGCCTTCTTCTCCCAGAAGCTATCCTCGGCAGAGCAAAATTATGACATTGGCAAAAGAAAGTTCTTGGCAATCAAACTAGCTCTAGAGGAATGGAGACACTGGTAGGAATGGTCCCATCATCTGTTTGTGGTTCTCACCGATCATCGCAACTTGGAATCTCTCCGGGAAGCTAAAAGACTCTAATCCCAGACAGGCCAGGTGGGCCCTCTTCTTCACATGCTTTAACTCCTCCATCTCTTACCATCCAGGGATCAAGAATACCAAGGCGGATGCTCTTTCTCATCTCCATGCTCCAGAGGAAGTTCCTTAGAAACCTGAGTCCTTTCTCACTCCATAATTGATAGTCAGCCCAATTCAATGGTCCCTGGACAAGGAAATAGCGGCCGCCAGTGTCTCCGATCCTCCTTCACCGGGATGTCTCCAAAATTGCAACTATATACCTAGAACTCAACGTATGCCTCTGATTCACTCTGTGCACACTTCCTGGGCACTGGTCAATCAATCAAACCCTCTCGCTGCTTCTAGATCGCTTCTGGTGGCCCAGAATGGCTCAAGACATCCTTTTTCTCCCTCCAAGGTGTGACTGTAATCCTCTCATGAGGATACCATCCGCAAAGCAACAGCCAAACCAAAAGGAAAATCCAGGAGATAGGCCGTTACCTCCGTACCTTCTGCCACAGCCACCAGAACTCCTAAAACTGTTACCTTGCCTGGGCTGAGTACGCACAGAATTCCCTCCGCCAGCCTTCCACGGATTTGACACCATTCCACTGCGTATTCTGCTACACCCCACCATTGTTCCCCTGGTCTGAGGGAACCATCTGACATACCATCGATCACTCACTGGTTCCAGGAGAGCAAGAGGGTCTGGGACTCAGCACATCACATGGGAGAGGCCGTCCACCACAACATCGGGGTTTTCTGCCCTTAGGAGTGGGCCGTGGTGCTTTCACGGTCACACCAGGCTCTTCCACTACTCAAGTGTGCACTAAATCTCAAGAATACTGATCACTCATACCTGTTCCTCATCATCCCATCACCAAAATCAACACTATAAGAGTGCACACTCCTGTCTGCCACTTTGTCTGGTCTCCCTTGTGTATTAAACAATTTCTCCATACAGTACCTGCTATCCTATGAAACTCCCAAGATATTCTTTGTCTCCCTTGTGTTTTCCTGTGTCTGCCAGTATTCCCCAAACTCCTTACCGGCATCACTCACCTGTCCCTAGCTCCTGGAATCTCCTCGTCTGTTTCGTCACTTATTGTGTGTGCTCCATCAACCTGGTAATACAAAAACATTCTTCAATACTACTATTATCATCAAGAAAGACTCTCTTTTGCCTTTATTCATCTGCTATTTTTCATTTCTCAAATTGTCAATAAACTCACCTGTTTGGTCTCGGAGTCTGGTATCCTATAACAACTACTAAATAAATTTTAGCAATTACACAATTAAATTAAAATAAAAAATGAAGTGATACAGTTAAATTAATAACTTATAAATAACATATATATTTTGTATAATAATGTATAAAATATATAAATATATTATGTAAAATATATTATATAAAAATTATAATAAATAAATAAAAAACAATTGTTATCTAAATGTGTGTGTGTGTGTGTGTGTGTGTGTGTGCACAAAGTTATACGTAATAAAATAAATTAATACAATTTAAAAGCAATTTAAAATTTTAAATGCACATTTAAAAATGAAGTGATATATTAAACAATTAATAACATATAATATAAATTATATAAATAATTATAATTTATAAAAAACGAAATAAAATGTAATATTTAATAATTTATCAAATATTTATATTGTAATACATTTACTATTTTATAATATAATTATAAAATATGAATATAGAATTTACCACATTGCTAAGCTTTAATTTTTTTTTTTTTTTTGATGTGTAAGACTCTGGGTGTCCTACTATATTTTCTTGGAAAAATCTAACCCCTATATTTCATATTTCATCTGTAATGAAAAACACACTATCCATTTAGTCTGAATTAAAGTAGATGTTAATTAACCATCTGGACCTGATCATATCCATTTTAGAATACATGTTGGTTTTCATCTCTAACAAGGGGGAATAATTACATCTAATTTCTTTTCGAAACTCATGAATTGTTTCATTCACACTGTAGTATCACCACTGTGGACTGTGAGAAATAGCAAAATAATTATATAAGAAAACATTCTTTGTCCATATGGCTCTACATACAGCTGTATCTAGTTCGCAGCTTTTAAACTGATATCAAACCTTTTTGTTGATTTTCTAAGTGAAAGACACATTTTGCAAGCACTGGCCTTATAAACTGCAATCTTTAAGAAGGAAAATCACTCTGATGCTCAAACGAAATTTTTAATGCCGCTTCTTCAACATTAATGGGGACTAGTCATTTAGAATGTGTTTTTGATTTACATGGCTCTCGAGGATAACTTGAACACAAAGTAAACTGTTTAAATAATAATACATTTTAATTGGCTTTAATAGTAGATAATATGTTAAACTAATGCCTTCGACATTTGCAGAGGAAAATGCTGTTTGCTCGGGAGAAGATAACAAATCCACAAAAGCTGATATCATCATATTAGTCAAACACGCACCTGAACTGTCGCATGTATTTCTCTGCTGAAATGTGATAACCTTCCAAAAAGGAAAAATTACAAGAACAATCTACAATGTCGCTACCGTTTCAATTCAGGGAATGTGTTCCATACAGTTCTGTTGGTTCAGTTCTTTGATATTTTAGGGCCTGTTTACACCTAAAAGTTCAAGTCAAATGACCCGATCATAAGTGGGGTTTTTTTTAAACGTTCAAAACATCCAGTTTTTTTTACGTATTAGGAATGTTTCTTCTTAGTTTTAGGGGAACATTCCATTCTATCATTTTGAAAATGTTATAAAAATGTTACATTTGAATGTTCTCTCAATGTTTAAAACAGCCATTTTCATATTTAAAGAACGTTTCCTCTTGGTTATGCGAACGTTAGAGGAACAAAACCTTTGGACCCTATTTACACATAAATTACTTGTGAATTTATATTAATACCAAGTGTAAACACTGTCCTAGTGGGCAGAATCAGCTTCTTACAACATGAGATCACCATACGTTACACATAAAACTTCCCTGCTGGTTCAACACGGTATTGGCATTGCGATTATTTAGCAATCACATACAACAGGCTTCATTTATTAGCCGTCATTGATTTTGTCATTGTTATTGTCACCGTGAGATGAAAGGGCCCAGAACACACTGGTCTCAACGGCAATGAGAATTCAGCGTGCAGGTGCTACAGGGACAGTGAGGTGCATAATTCAAATGCAACATCACAGCACAAACTTTTTCCAACCGATAGATCCCATGGTACATTTTACAACCGATGGAAGTGGATCAGAGACCTATGAATAAGAAATTAAAAGATTTCAGTCATATTTCAGAAGTGTCTTTACAAAACAATATCAAAGCAGCTGCCTAGGAGAAATCCACAGTCTGAGTTTGAATGCATCGCACATTGCCGTACTCAAATGTTCATCTATTTATAGAAACGCACAAAGATATAAAGTCTATAAGTCATATATATTCTGTGTGTAGAAGTGGAGCTCTATAAATGATAATAGATGAGGCAGGGATTCTCCAGATGCGCAAGAGAGTGTTGAAATACCTTCTGGTGCTCCTGCCATCAGCTTAAGGTTGGCCCAAATCAGCCGTAGATTGCTTTATATCACTGCCATTGAATCTTCAAGCACTAGCCACTTCCATCTTATCAAAAAGGTCAGAAGATTTATTATTTCACCCTTCCTTGGTGACCAAATCGTGATTTTTTTCCTTTGAAACTGTTTTAGCCCAGGAAAGGTCTTTGTGTTTGGTTTAAAAGGCTTTTAATATTCAGTATTTTGCCCAATGTTTACTTCAGACTGGAATGGGATGTGCAAAAATGGAGAGATGAAAGCTTTGAAGCCTTACTTAAAGGCTCAGTCATGACAAAATGTTAAAAGATCAACTGTTTCCAGAAGCCTAAGTATGGATGAACAAGCAAGGAAAAAAACAAAAACAAATAGAACTTAAAATGGTGGATTTAACACCAAAGAGAAATTAATTAGTTAGAACTAATAGGCAAATGTAAAATCATCTACTTAATCTACTTGTAGATGTCACACAAACTTTGGGTTTATGGGTATAAGGAGGGATTTTGGGTAAAAAGAAGTGTTGCAATCTTTAGCATTTAGCTTTAGCAAGCATGATATACTAAATATACCAAACTGAAATGTATTGTACATTCAATGAATGAATGTTTAACGTCTTATTTAGGCTTAACTAATCCTTGTTTAAAAAGATAAAAAATAAATAAGTACAAATAAAAACAAACAAACAAATAAATAAATAAAAAGCCCAATTTTGAAGGCCGTACTGAAAGAGAAGAACAATAACTAAATTGGCTGACTTGCATAATTTCTTTAGTGAATCACTCAAGAAATCAGAGTGTGTGCAAATCAATATGTGGTATTCATTCTTCACAAATCCCCCCCCCAGTATTTTGGCTCAATTCGTAACATGTCCGGGGATGATAATACTAGTGCTACTGCCCATACTCAACACCATCTGATGATCCAAATCTCTGGAATGAAAATTACAGACACTTGACCATGATTAACAGCATCCCTGTCAATTACCAGGGCTCAGCAAAACTGCATGCGTCCTAATTAAAATCAAATGAATTAACTGAATTAAACTGAATTCATTTAACACATAGAAATGACCAGATGCGTTTGTTTGAAGCTGCAGAAGTGTTTGATTACAGTCACTCTTCCAGGAGTTCTTTGCATCACCCACAGGAACAGAGGCAGCGGAGGCGAGGCAGGAGTGTTTGGCTCGCTGTAAACTGTGCCACATCAATTCTTGCGTTTTCTTGAGAAAAGTCGATGCAGCAGTGCCTCGGGAAGACTGACTGGCTCATTACTCCATTGATATTCTCTGACCATGGTCTCATGCTGAATGCTTCACTCAGACAGGAACAACATTAAAGAGCCTCAAGTTTCTCTCCAGCTGCCCGGGCAGAAGATACGTGGTACGGCAAGACTGACTCACTCTTAGATGGTGGTCTGAAAGTCTGTGTGCCACCTCATTAAAGGCTTGGTAATCAGACACAGCTCATAGATAGAATGGATACAGAATGCAAGTGCAATGTTGCAGCTGGTTGTTAACATGTTTAATGTAACAGGTATAATAAATAATAAATGCTCCGAGCCAGAAACAACTGCATTTTTTTTGTAAATCATGAAAAGACTGACTAGAAAAAAAAAAGTGTCAAAAAACGCCTATTCAATTTCATAATATGAAAAAAAAAATCACAATGTACTAAAAAGGTTGGCAGGTGTGGTGAACATTTTTGTAATCTGCCTTAAAATACACATACATATATATATATATATATATATAAATAATACAATTAATTTAACAAAATAAAAAAAAAAATGTGTCAAACATTAAACTAGACAGAAAACCTGTTAATTAAAAAAAAAGATTTTGGGAAAGAAAAAAAAATTTACAAGCAGTCTTACATTTAATCATTTAGCAGAATAGAAAGAGCTACTGTTAGAGGGTGAAAATATAATAATATAATATAATATAATATTATTGTTTGACAACAATAGAGCAGATGGCAGTAGCAGATATGTAGACAGATGAATGAGACTTCTGGAGCAGAGTATTACTTGGTAATGAGAAAATTCTTGTCTTACAGGTAGTAGGAGATTGTGGATGGAAGACAGAGGGCAGGATGGATGCACACACCTCGTTGATTTGGTAAGTAATACACACAGGAACGACAGGAGACACAATAGGGAGCAAACGCTGGAGAATCACAGGTAAATAGTCCACTTCGTAGGTACGAGACTGGACCCTGAACTGCTGCGAAGTGTGTGCTTATATGAGGTGTGGCTGATTGCTGACCAGGGATGTACCGGCTGCTCAGGAGATCAGGGAGGTGCTGGCAGCTCAGGAGACCAGGGAGGTGCCGGTAGTACAGGGAGCCAAGAGTCAGTAGCACAGGTAGGAGCATAGAAGATTCCATTGGCCACTGTGGCTGGGACACAGGTTACAGGAACGGCCACCTCAGCTGTGCGGCTTCGTGGCTCTGGGAAACGAGTGGGCACAGGGTTTAGCTCCTAAGAGAGTTTGGGGAATTGAGTGAGTTCCCAGCAGAGTTCGGAGCGATGAGCAGGCTCTTGACTGAGTTTGGAGAAGTGAGTGGACTCCTTACTGAGTTCGGGGAAATGAGCAGGCTCCTGGCTGTGCTCAGGGAAAAGAGCTGATTTTGAAGCAGAGCATAGATTGACCTCTGGATTGGACTTGTAAATAAGCTCTTGAGCGGACTTGTGAATGAACTCTGGAGCGTGAGTGGGCTATTGAGCTGACTCATGGGTTAGAGTAGACTCAGGAGTAGTCTCTGAGACTGGAGCATATTCAGGGGCTGGAGCAAACACTGGACTCTGGTCAGGGGCTGGAGCGGACTCTGGAGCAGGCTCAGGGGCTGGAGCAGATGTGTATGCAGCCCACACATACACACAATATAGCCTTGGCCAATATAGCAAACTCAGAAGACTCTGGGGCTGGAGTGGGCTCCCAGTTGAGCTCTGTGAAGCGAGCAGGCTCCTGGCTGGACTCTAGAGAGGACTATGGAGAGCATTCTGGAGCGGACTCTGGGAATTGGCCCACTGTGTAGGGGGACAGCCACAGAACATAATCAATATACTCAGAGACTCGGAGTCAGACACAGGGAATGACAGTTAATTTTATGGTTATGGAGTAAACACTGGAGAATCACAGGTAAATAATCCACTTTGAGGGAACAAACTGGACCCTGAACTGCGAGGTGTGTGTTTATCTGAGGTGCTGTTAATGAGGCCAATGGATAACAGGTGTGGGTGATTGCTGAAAGCTTGCAGGTGAACGGAAAGAGGGATGATGGGAAATGTAGTGTTTGACAGTGACTGAGCTGGTGACTGTGACAGTTACTAATCATTATTGGTAAACCAAATATGTAGACTCAGCATTTTTTTTTATTCTAATTGTAGTTTCTAGAACATTAAAAAAAAAAAAAAACTTAATTAAAAAGAAAAAAACATGGCATAAAAGCCAAAAGGCAACACTGTGCAATGTAAAATATTTTAGATTTTTTTGTGTTTTTGTTTTTGTTTTTGTTTTCGTTAAATAAATGTAAACATCAGTGTCCTGTACAGCATTATATAACCTTAAAAAATCAGGGTTTGTGTTTGATCAGCTTACAACATGTCGCCCCTAAGCCTGCGTACATTCTTAAAAATAAAGGTTCCATTTGAAACCAAAAAGGATTTTAGAGCTTGGAAACTTGTTTAAAAAGCCACAAAACTTTTTATTCTGTAGTTCTTTAGAAAAACTATTAATGTACTGCCACTTTAAAGAAACCAGCTATGCAGATCAGGAGAATCTGTGTAACATCAATAACCAAAGATCAATATATGCAACTCATTTTCTAGACATAGATGCTGAACTGAAGATGCTTTGAAGAACCTTTATTTTTAAGAGTGTAAGGAGGCGGTTTGGTTTTTCTCTTCTGCTCTGCTGCACAGCAAGATCCAGCTGACTGTTATAAATACAGCATTCTAATGGTAACTTTATGATGTTGCCTGTGTGAGTCTACGACCCTCTGGGGGCCACTTGCCTCCAGCCCTTCTCCTCCTTACCCTTCTTACCACTTTCTCTCTCCCCCCATTTCTTTCGTCTATGGATTTACAGCCAGAGTGTAGAAAGACGGGAGCAGTACATTTTCCTCTTGCGTTGAATAATTCATAGCGAGGCCTATAACACATAAATAACAGATGAGGACTCTGGTTTAGGAGATAAAAGCTGGAAAAGTGTCGGGCTAATTGTCCATGATGGCCATGTAATAGTGAAATATTTGATTGTAGGTTTTTTTGCTGAGTGGGACACATAAACGTGTACGTATGTCCACATATGTGAGTCTGACAGGCATGCTTGTGTATATATATGAGCGTGTCTATATATAAGAAGCTTCATTTTAATTCTAGCCCAGGGCCAGAGAGTGAGAGAATGTGTTTTGTGGTTTATAAAAAATAAAATACATTTAATTGTCTCACACAAATTTCAAAGTTTCCTGTTGTGGCATAAATAGATCTGTTACAAGCTTGCCCTGGACCTCATGGACGTTTCCATCTTGTAATTGTTTTGTCCCCCTGTCTGTACAGCAGTTCAAATGATAAATTACGATAAAACAAGGCCATTAGCACAGTAAAAATAACCTTAAAAGGCCACAAAAAGCATGTGATTCATCTTGATTGTCCATTTTCATTAGCTCATCGTGAAATCTAGCTGTATCAGAGCATGACCTTTGAACTTTGTCTCTCCTAATGTGGTTTAAATGCAGTTGTCACTGGAAAAACTTTAAAGTGTGGCTGTTCTGGAACTATAGATTGTCTTCCATTTCACCTCCAGCATCCCTTGAGGAAAAGAACGACAGAGAGAAAGACTGAGAGCGTCTGGCCCAAAGCCAGGCTCCCCTGTGAGAGCAAGGAGGGCAGGACGTAAGGAGAGAAAGATCTGCAACAACAATAGATTCTTATCTGACTCTCACCATTGCCCTGAAAAACACCACAAGCAACATGTCCACCAAGATAAATAAAGGAGAAAAAGCCGCGCGCCAGGCCTGTGGATCGATCCCAGATTCTGGAGCCTTGCTCTAACCTTTCTCACTGATAAGGCGACCATGAAGGTCAGGAGCAGCCGTGCTGAGGAATGGGCCTCCCAGCCTGCTCGCACCCACTCTGGGGACCGTCCTGCAGATGGGCAGAAACGGAGCCGCCCACTTAACGAAACAACGTATGTCAGCTTGACCTTTTTTGTAATGCATCGTGGGTCAAAAGTCAGAATATTCTCTGTCCTCAACTGAGTATCACTGTCTCGTTTCCGCTCAGGCACTCAGGGGGAGCGTCAAAAGAGCAAAACTGAAATTGTGTTTACTTTTAGTCGTAGCTCTTGCAAAGGTTTCTACATATAATGTACTTATAGATTTCCATCTCTCTTAAGCATCTTCATGCATGTACAGTTATGCTCATAGGTATACATGCCCATCTTTTTCGCATCAGTTTTGTATGTTCAGCAAATAAAAACACAGGAAATAGAAAACAAAAAAAATTGATAATAAACACTGTTATTAAATTGATTCATTTTTTATATTTTAATTACACCACCTGTTGAATCCAAAAGATGTTCATTATTTCAAAATCTGGATTATAAATCTGAAAGAATAAGATGCTTACGTAATTAAATAAAAATACATAATATAATAGTATCTTATGCTCAATAAGACTGCATTTATTTAAAAAAAAAAAAAAAGTAAAAACAAATATAATATTCCATAATTATGAAATATTATTACAAATTAAAATAACTGCTTTCTATTTTAATATATATATTTACATTATAAATATATATATTTACATGTACTTTTTATGATCATATGTAAGTACTTTATAAATAATCAAATGACAAATAATAATACAAAAAATCCATAAGAATCAAGTTTATGCAAAGTTTGGACAGGAACATTTGTGTATTATTATTGTTTCTTGTGGACAACATGCAGATAGTTGCCATTCAACTACTTCAGGCAGTACTTATAAGTATAAAAGCGAGAACTTCGGCATTAGAATAAAGGTAATTTGAAAGACTAAATAAAACAAGCAAGTAAAGGACTGAAAAACAGAGATGGAAGAGAAACTCCCTGTCTCCCTGACCCACCTCAGCAGCGTAACCTTGAAGGAGCAGATAGCTAAATAAATAAACAAGTGCATTTTTTCAGTAAGCCAGATTAGACCTTATCTTGAGTAAAGTGTTCCTATGTGTCAGCTAAGAAGCAGGTGATCAAGATAATAAGTTTGTTTCTCTCTCGCTTTTCTTTCTCTCCCTGCCTTCTCTTTTTGAGGACTGGGAGGGGGGTTTATAAAGTGCTCATCTGTTTTCTCCTCTCAGCTCTGCTCTAGGCCTATCTGTGCTATCTTTATTTAGTATATAAAATGCCACATCTCATGGTTATTTATATATATATATATATATATATTATGTGCACATCTCGGGTGGCACTAAGAAATTGGAGGCACATCTTTCCAGTGCATTTCCAATCCACCTTATTGTTCAACATGGAAGTAAGCCTATGGGCGAGACTTCCGGTTCATTAGCTGCTATAGGGAAATAACGAGAAGAATAACAACGTGCAGTTATTCTTTTAAAATAATAAAGACACACCAATTTGCAATATCAAACAGCAAACCGAGCTCTTTTGTACAGCTAAAAATAGCTGGACACGGATGAGATTGGAAACCAGACCCATTAAAATTACAAATGGCCGCTCCCACTCTTACGGGAAGAATAAGGGGAATAAAGACAAAAATATTAAAACAGAACTTACATTTTTAGAAGAAATTCTAAATGGAATTTGCAAAAGCACTGTGGGTGGTTGCCAGGACATTGCTATGCAGCTGCTAAGGTGTTCTAGTGTTGCTATGTGGTTGCTAGGGGATTGTGGGTGGTTCCCATAGTTGGTTGCTGAAAGCCCATCCTGAAGTCTCGATGTTCCAGTCTCCGTATATGGCATGGATTCCTCTGTCAGTAATATAAAATATTTGTAGTCTCTTTTATGATTTTCATCTTTCAAATGAGAATTCTGGGATTGGATTCACAAAACATTCTTAAGAATAAAATTCTTCTTTACTGTTACACTGACATTTATTTATTTTTTTTTACTCAAAACTAATACATTTCACAATTAATTACAAAGAAACAGGAAGTAACACATTGAATTAAGTGTCAAATTTTGAAGTAAAAAGAAAAAAAAATTATTATAAAGCATACTCCAATCATATTTTTGTTTAAAACCTCAGGGGGGAAATTGTGTATTTTCTTTCTTTTTCTTTCTTTCTTTCTTTCTTTCTTTCATTTTTATTATTATTATTATTGACACAACATAAGCATATTTTGTATTCCTAAAAATACTTAAGAATTTTCTTGTTTCTTAAGATTGTTCTTGAGACAAAACTTTATTTCTTTCTTTTTTTGAGAATTCAAATCCTTGAAAATAATCTTCTTCATTCTTCAATAAAAACTTCTTAAACATAGGTCCATCTTAGGTGTTAAAGTTAAGATGTTCTTAAGAAAATATTTGATTACTTAAGATTTATTTCAAGAATTTCACTTAGGAACATTCTTAAGAACTTCTTGGAATTTAGATATGATAAGAAATAAGAACTTTTTTAACTTATTTCTTAAGATGCTTTTTATAAATCCAGCCCCAGATCATTCAGAAAAAAATAGCATACATCGACAGGCAGTACAATTTGAAGCATCATTCTTGTCCGTTTAGTGTGGAAACAGTGCCTGAAAAAGAAAAAAACAAGAGATGTTAGTCCAAGTTTTGCAATAATACTGGAATATGGGGCATTTTGTTGACTTTTAGTCTTTGATCGGCATTCTCATGTTTAATGGGGGAAAAGAAAATGTTTGTTTGTTTGTACAAGAGTATCCGTGCATGGGCTTTTATTTAAGTGAAAGTCATGCGGCGTTCTGTGCGGATGAGCATGAGGACACAAGCAAACAGAAGTTGGAGAGTAATTGGAAAAGACATCGGGTGGATATAAAGACGGATCGGGCCGCTATCTGGGCCTCCTCCCCCGAGCTTTAGTCTATTAACACTGCCACTCTTATCACCTGTGCTGCACCTGACAGGCCTTAATCACACTCTAATGGATTTAATTACCTTGCACAGGTATCCTGCATACAAGCAAGCCTGCTGTCTACATGGCTACAGAGACATGGACCAGGAAGCTTTGGTGATAGGCTTGTATTGTGCTAAAAGGTCACATCCTGAGGTCATGGGGTCATTAACACTGACCTGGGCAGCATCTGTGGTCATACACAAACACACACACACACACACAATGTGGGGTATATGGAAGATGGCAGCGTAGATGTTTAAGATGAATAGTTTGCATGGTGTGCGGATGCATTCATTTGATTTTTCCTCTAGGATTCAAAGACGGGAAGAACATCATTCAGGCAAACATAACTAATATTTTAATGTGTTTATGCTATTCAGGCTGTTGGCTGCATAGTCTTTTATCTGCCACGTTAGACATTTGACACATATTGTACAATTTCAGTGACGCTTCAGGCAGAAGAACCATAAAGCCTCTGTAAATATTTATATTAAAATGTCTGGATTTAATGCTTTTTATATTCAGACAATTCAGACAAAACAGACAGTATGTTTTGTCATATATCATAGGCTGTCACTTTTCTTGAAACCCTTAAACGTATGTTTTTCTCTTTTTGAGAAAGGCTACATTGTGCAGACCAAAAGTATCCAGAAAAAGAGTAAAGCTGAAATCCCTATAGAAGCCCATTTCCACCTCAGAGTGGGGGAAAAAATGTTGAAAAAAAAAACAATCACACTGTGAAATATTCCAAAATAAAGTCACGTTTGTAAGATATAAGGTAACTATTAACTTTAACTTTATAAAATATTAACTTTAACTATATAAAGATGTAATTATGAGAGAAAAAAACTGTGAGATGGAAAATAACGGTTTTGAATCTTATGTAGCAATTACAAGAAATAAAGTCACAATTAGAAGAAATAACTGTATATTGTTTACCCTGAGACAGAAACAGGCTTTAATAGAAAACAGCTTTGTAAACAGAGATTTAAAAAAAAAAAAAAAAGTGTTTGTGGTTTAGGGTACATTGCAATTACAAGAAACAAAAATCACAATTACAAGAAACCAAGTTGCAATCATGAGAAATAAAGTCACATTTTTAAGATGTAAGTTAATAATTTTAAGATATAAAATTGCAATTATAATTTAAAAATATGCAATGGAAAATAACACTTGATATCTTAAGTTGCAACTACAAGAAATAAAGTCGTTATTTAAATAAAGAAATAAATATATAAATATGAAGTCACAATTAGAAGAAATAAAGTTGCAATTAGAAGAAATAACTGCATATTATTTACCCTGAGGCGGAAATGGGCTTGTAAAGTTTGTAAACAGAGAATGTAAAGTAAAAATGCAAAAAAATCAGTGTTTGTGGTTTAGGGTAAGAGATACATTGTAAATAACTATGTGGTTTACTCACAGATGAAAACAGGCTTTAATAGAAAACAACTTTGCAAACAGAATATAAAGTAAAAAAAAAAAAGGTTTAGGTTAAGAAACATAGTTTAGGTTAAGAATTATCATTAGCTCAGCATAAAAGAGAAGTCAATAGAAAGTGCTTACTTTGTTTTGGGTGGATTTAGAAGGAGGAGGCTGTTGTAAAGATGCCAGACAGAAAAAATAATTCAATATTTCCACAACATGACCACTCAGACCACTCAAACATCATGAAAAGATATGGAGAGAGGGGAAAGTAAGAAAGGAGACAGATGAAAATGGGAACTATGAAATAAATGACACCTGAAGCCATTTCCTGCAGGTCTTGCCATGCTGTGCAGATTTGAAACTTTATGGAGTTATGTGGCGACTTAAATTTCCATTAGCTGAGGGTGAAATTTAAGTTTTCTGTGATGAGAGTTTGGCATACAGTGTCTCCTAAGATCATGATGGATGGAATATGTGCAAACCTATATATAGTTCCAAAGAAGGAACCGTAATGGTGAAAAATATTGCCATTGTAAACCTTTCCTGAAATGATAAGCACCATTCTGCATTACTGAATATGCCCATCACTAGAACAAAACAACCCTGGATACAGAAACCTGCCATCATGGTTATGTTTCAGTGGTAAAATGGCAGTATGCAGGTCTGTGGGCAGCTGTAGAAGGAGCAGTTTTCATCAGATCCAGTGAGTGACATGGCTTTCATCACTCTGAGCTCCTCTAGGGTTGAGCTACTGCAATTATTCCCTTGGACATCAGAATGCATGCAATAGCACGGCCTCCAGAACACCCTACAGCTTTCACCAAGGTAATAAAATGCCTTTGCGAATCCCTCACACACTGCGAGAAAGGATGCTTACATCAGAGAGCTCAAGCTACATCTACCAGGGCATGTAAGACGCTAGCTTAGCATGGAACTATGAGCGTTGGCGATTCGCCTTTGAAGCGGGGGGTGATTGAGAAGATTTTGGATCACATTTTCCTCACTGCAATCTAAGTGATAGGTGATCTAAAAAAAAAGAAAAAGCTCATTTTAACAATGCAGCAAGTGATTTAATACTGCAGTTGTTATTGTTAACTAAAACTAAAAATAAAAAAAATTAAAGTGTAAATTTTAAATAAACAATTTTAAAAAGCATAAACAAATTAGTATTAAAAACAAATTAGTAACTAATTAAAATTAATAAGTTCAAGCTGAAGCGTTAAAAACCTTAAACTGAAATGAAAATAAAGCTAAATAGAAATAAAACAAATAATAAAAATGACAAAATCACATAACGAAATTCCTAAGACAAACAAAAACTAAAATTAAAACATAAAAATTACAAACAAACATCACAAAAGCACATAACTAAACTGCTAAAAGAAATTTAAATGAAATTTAAAAGTAAAAAATTACAAATAAACATGACAAAAGTACATAATCAAATAGCTAAAAAAGTAAAAATTAAATTAAAATATAAAAATTTAAGCAAATTTAAAATGTTAATAAATAATATAGTAGTATAAAAATAATATAAAAAACACTGGTGACACTTTATATAGCCCTTTTTTCCGTAATGTGACGTATTTCTGTGTGAAACAGGATATTCAAAAGTATTGTATAAAGGGATTGGATTTTATCCATTGGAAATTGATCAGATAATGAAAAAAGGGTATTTTATAGCAGAACTGAGTTAGCTGTTGGTTAACATTCTCCAAAAGTACGGCTTAGTTGATGTCAGCGAAAAAGGAAAGTAGTAAACATTGGAACACTGAGTTATCAAATTTGGCTGAAGTAAAAATTTCTTTGGAATAAGTTGGACCAATGAATCGTTCACTATACACTCTAAAAAACGCTGGGTTGTTTTTTCAACCCAAATGCTGGGTTGAGACCGCTGGGTAAGGAAGTTGGGTGGTTTTAACCCAATTTGGGTTGAAAATTGGTCTTGATCTATAACCCAGCGGTGCTGGGTTGGGAACGCGGACGTGAAAGAGAGCACGCACGTAACGTTAACATCGGACGACACCAGTGCGAGAAGCCGCCATTTTCTCAGCGTATTCAGATGGAAGCAAGTGAAAGACGGTATATGGTAAGTAAAGATTAAAAATGTAAAGTCATCATTCCTTGTTTGAGTCCGGTAGTGTTTTGAGATTTCATGAAAGGCGGAAATATTCTGAAAAGAGCTCATATTGAAAAAAACACGGACGTGGATTTCGCCTCAGAAATAGTCTCAACGGCCTCTTTTACTGAACGGAAGAGGTGCTTTTAAAGGGGTCATATGATGCGATTTCAAGTTTTCCTTTCTCTTTGGAGTGTTACAAGCTGATTGTGCATAGATAAGATCCCTGAAGTTGCAAAGACTAAAGTCTCAAAACCAAAGAGATATACTTTATCAAAGTTAAGACTCTGCCACGCCCCCCTAAAACGGCTCGTTTTAACACGCCCCCACATATCTACCTCACTATGTGGAAATATTTGCATAATGCCGCCCAAATGTTCACGCAAAGAAAGAAGGCGTGGTTTCAGTAACCGCAGTTAGTGTTGA
>NW_015555852.1:291187-291946 GCF_001515605.1 Sinocyclocheilus anshuiensis
GTTTTTGAGATAGGGAAGTCATGAGGTCACAAAATGTAAATGTATTAATGTTGTTATTTTAATTTAAGGTGGACAAGCCTCTGGAACAGCTAGGCATAGATTTAGTGGGCATGCACTCTAAAAAACGCTGGGTTGTTATTTTCAACCCAAATGCTGGGTTGAGACCGCTGGGTAAGGATGTTGGGTTGAAAATTGGTCTTGATCTATAACCCAGCGGTGCTGGGTTGGGAACGCGGACGTGAAAGAGAGCACGCACGTAACGTTAACATCGGACGACACCAGTGCGAGAAGCCGCCATTTTCTCAGCGTATTCAGATGGAAGCAAGTGAAAGACGGTATATGGTAAGTAAAGATTAAAAATGTAAAGTCATCATTCCTTGTTTGAGTCCGGTAGTGTTTTGAGATTTCATGAAAGGCGGAAATATTCTGAAAAGAGCTCATATTGAAAAAAACACGGACGTGGATTTCGCCTCAGAAATAGTCTCAACGGCCTCTTTTACTGAACGGAAGAGGTGCTTTTAAAGGGGTCATATGATGCGATTTCAAGTTTTCCTTTCTCTTTGGAGTGTTACAAGCTGATTGTGCCTTATGTCATATTTACATAAGATTTTACAATATTTATATTTTTTGAGGTGTTATGAGAGGGTTATTAACATATTTACATGTCAATTCGTTATCTTCTTTTCCGCGGTTAAATTGAATGTAGTTTCCTAAAGGAAACGGCGTTATGTAATAAAGACTAGCCTAATTATTTTGAGG
>NW_015555852.1:292646-293030 GCF_001515605.1 Sinocyclocheilus anshuiensis
GTTATTTTTAGAAAATAAATGTTTCTGTTGTCTCCTGCCTGTTTACTTCACATTTTGATGCAACAACAGTATGATTACTTGTTAATATTTTATGTAAACCATTGATGTCCCTGCTTTTCATTGCAGAACTCAAACCAACTTTGGAGTTGTCTGATTTGGAGAGTCATCATTCTTGGTCTTCCTTTCTTAAAGGAATAGTTCACACAAAAAAATCATTTACTTCCCCTCGTGTCATTCCAAACCTATAAGACTTTTGTCTATCTTTAGAGCACAAATGAAGATATTTTTTAATTTTCTCTCATAATTTTTTGTTAATCCATTGAAAGTCTAGATAATCAGTATTTTCAAGCTTCAAAAATACAGAGTTATTGTAGAAGTAATCCA
>NW_015555852.1:293173-293850 GCF_001515605.1 Sinocyclocheilus anshuiensis
AGCAGAGATTGTTTGGGTTTGCAACAACACAGGGGAAAATAATTTATGACCATTTTCATTTTTTGGTGAACTAACCCTTTAAAGAGCAGCCCTCCACATACATGACAATTTGTGAGTTATGTGAATGTCATGTCTGTTTTAATGTTTCAGTAAAGAAGTAGCTTTCTGAAAGCAATGAAAGCAATAAAACAATATTACATGCCCTCACACTAGTGCTGCCATTATAGCATTCTAGAGCGCTGTGGTCGCTGTGGTAATTAAACAACCACACAAAGTGGTTGAAATTATAAAACAGACTATTTACCACCTATCCTTACAGATGTAGATGCACCTCTATCTGAAAATGCATAGATTTTAATTAAATGTTTTCTTTTTTCAAATGTTTTTCTCTTTTTAGGCCGCTGATGAAGAACACGCGGTGACCGGATGAATGCTGGTCAAAGAGGAGAATGTCCTTTCCCCCAAACTGATGCAACAGTGGTTTTAAAGGAGGAGGCTGCCCTGGATAATGTAAAAGATGTCACATGCCTTTGCTGGGCTGATGGGGCTTCTTCATGACTACATCAATTATGCTAAAGAGATCATGAAAATTGGCAGCGATGCCTGATCTGTATTCATGGACTATGAAAAAAACTGTAAGCGTATAATTTGTAAAAACAAAATGTTAAATGCTTGTT
>NW_015555852.1:302187-314710 GCF_001515605.1 Sinocyclocheilus anshuiensis
TCACATTTTGATGCAACAACAGTATGATTACGTGTTCATATTTTATGTAAACCATTGATGTCTGTGTTTTTCATTGCAGAACTCAAACCAACTTTGGAGTTGTCTGATTTGGAGAGTCATCATTCTTGGTCTTCCTTTCTTAAAGGAAGTTCACACAAAAAAATCATTTACTTGCCCTTATGTCATTCCAAACCTATAAGACTTTTGTCTATCTTTAGAACACAAATGAAGATATTTTTATTTTTTTCTCATAATTTTTTGTTTATCCATTGAGAGTCTAGATAATCAGTATTTTCAAGCTTCAAAAATACAGTTATTATAGAAGTAATCCATGCCAATATTTATATATGAATAAATCTTAAATTATATCATAGCGAACATGTCTGTTCAGAAGAAAATACTGGTCTCCCAGACTTGCAATGGAGGACAAAAATTAAGAGAATATTAAATATATTTATTTGTGTTCCAAAAATTTGCAGCGTTTGTATGGGTTTGGAACAACACAGGGGAGAATAAATTATGACCATTTTCATTTTTTGGTGAACTAACCCTTTAAAGAGCAGCCCTCCACGAATATTACATGCCTTCACACTAGTGCTGCCATTACAGAGACATTAAACAACCACACAAAGTGGTTGAAATTATAAAACAGACTGTTTACCTATCCTTACTGATGTGGATGCACCTCTATCTGAAAATGGATAGATTTTAATTAAATGTTTTCTTTTTTCAAATGTTTTTTCTCTTTTTAGGCCACTGAAGAAGAACAGGTGGTGACTGGGATGAATGGTCAAAGAGGAGAATGTCTTTTCCCCCAAACTGATGCAACAGTGGTTTTAAAGGAGGAGGCTGCCCTGGATAATGTAAAAGATGCCACATGCCTTTGCTGTGCTGATGGGGCTTCTTCATGACTACATCAATTATCCTAAAGAGATCATGAAAATTGGCAGTGATGCATGCTCTGTATTCATGGACTATGAAACAAACTATAAGTGTATAATTTCTAAAAACAAAATGTTAAATGCTTGTTTTGTGCTGTTTAGAAGAAATGGAGTTTGCACTCTGTCATTCATACACATGCTCACATTCTTTCACACATATGTTTCTGATAAATGTTATAATATCAATGTTAATGTTGTGGTTTATTTACTGTCATGCCAGAATAGTTTGTAAAGAACTTAACTATTAACTAATTGTACAACTATTGTATAATAGTGTTTTATAATATCTAGATACAATATATACAATTTAAAAAAACGTCAAAAAAAGTCCAATTTGATCTTAAAAGTTATATTCAACAAATGTTCAATGCTTCATTTATAAACTCTGTAGCTGTTAATGCCATACTTTTCTGCATTTCTTCTTACATGCATGTTACTTTTGACTGTTTTCTCTTGTTTTAAATAAATATTTACCTTTTGATAGTCATTCTGTGTGTGTAAAAGCAATTTTAAAATGAACAAGATTTGTAGGTGTAATGTCTAACTCGATTTGAGTTCATTTTAGCCTAGCAGTGTAGTAATTTTAAACCATAAAAAAGCAACCCAGCATGCTGGGTCAAACATATAACCCAACTATATATATATATATAACTACTATAATATAACCCAGCACTGGGTTTGTCCCTTTTTGATCCAGCGCTGGGTTGCCAAAATAACCCAAATTGGGTTGTTTTTAACCCAGCAGTTTTTAGAGTGTAAGATCAAGAATTTAGTCCATTTTAATTTCACGTTGACTTTACACGAACATTTCTGTGTTGAGAGCCACAATGAGGTATTTTCTTTTGTTTGGGCGCAGCACTAGTGTATGTACCAAGAAGGGCCTGACGTTGATATAGAGGGTGATTTCAGGCCTTGCCGTTAGCAGGAGGAGATAGAATATCTTCTTAAGGCCCAAGGATAGCACTTTTTATGAGATGTTCATTGCAGAAGCTACATCAACCTGTCTAGAGTTACTGCAAGCCCATCGTCTGCTTCTCTCCCTCTCTTTCATCACTCACATTCTCTTGCCTATATCCTCTACCTCTCTCCTCTGCCTCTTTCATTTAACTTTTCATGCTCTGAAAAAAATACGTATATGTACAGATTTTTCCTCAAATCATCAACAGGACTGTAAACGCAAGGAGAGTGTCAGCACATCAAATCAGTGAGAGGAAGTGGAAGCCAAACATGGGCTTATTACTGCTAAAAATACACTTACAAAAAAGTACTACTGTATTACTCGTTGCTTGGACAGTATTACCGGAATGCCATATGTAATATTTACAGATATTCTTAAGTATTGGAGTACCATGTAAGAATCATCATTTTTGATGTATCATAATATAGATCAAATACTGTTACTGCACTATTTGTAAGGGTACTAAAATAATTTAAAATCAAAACAAGTATAAATTTTACAGAAAAAAAACACTCGTTTCAAAATCTCATTTGTAAACATTAGTTAATGCATTAACTAGCATGCATTAACAATGAATATTGAATATTTTTACAGCGTTTATTAACATTTGTTCATGTTAGTTAACGAATGTTAATAAACAAAACCTTACTGTAAAGTGTTACCAAAATGTAATAACTTTTAAAAATTTAAATGAAATTGTGTTGGTTCTATTATGTTAACATTGTTTAAATAAAAAATTAACATCATTTTTACAGCATTTATTAATCTTGGTTAATATTAAATTCTACATAACTAAAAATTATGTATATAAAAAATATTATATTTTAAGCTACTACTAAATATTGTAGAAACTTCATTTACTGTAAAGTTGCTTTGCAACGATTTGTATTGTGAAAAGCGCTATACAAATAAACTTGAATTGAATTGAAAAATGTAACATATTTATAAATGAACATCATACTTTAACAACTAAAAATAAGTTTAAAAAAAGTTTTTATAGTTAGTGCATGATACCTATTGCATTACCAATGTTAACAGATTGAACCTTTTTATAATTATTATTATTATTATTCATAAGTATGAGTAAATAAATTGATCCCTTTGAAAAAAAATCATATCACATTACAGTTTTTCTCAATTGCTTTGGCTCAATTCTCGAATGAAACTTTTTTTTCCTGAAACAATAAGTTCAGATCTCTGAACAATTAGCTTCTTGTTCACATCAGATTGGAATTTCTTATTGATTTGAGCAAATTGCAAATGCTTTGGCACATGTGTGCAAACAGTAAGTATCGAAAAATGTGCCAAAGCAATTGAGAAAAACTGTAATAGACACAAAATGGATAGAGGTTATAAAACAGACTAAAACTCTAAATCCAGGTTTGATGAAATGCACATTCTATATTACTGTAATAAGTTATGTTATTTAAATTCAGACAGGAAGGACTGAAATCACAATATATGTGAAATATTCAGGACAAACTAGTCCCATCCGTGTTTTGTCATTCAAGCTATTCAACCTATTTAAACATTCTCAAGTTTGTTTCAAACTAAGCACTAACATCCATCAGCAACTTCCTCCAAACCACAGCAATCTGAGAGCAGTGTGTGTATGTGTGTGAGATAGAAAGAAATAGAGATGGGATGCAGGTGGCTGTCAACACAGTGAAAACACAGCGGAATTGTTGTGCCTCGCTGAACACTACCCCCCCCACCCCCACGCTCACAAACATCCTTCATCACCACCTTTCTCTTCCCCCTCCTCCTCTCCTAGCCTTCATCAGAGAAGAGCCGTCAGCATTTACATTTCCCATCAGCCCCCGGAGACTTGCCATCATCACACAGCTTGGCTCAGTGACCCCCAGCTCCTATCTGCCATGTTTCTCCTCCATGTGAGCACAAACACACACTCACACACACACTTGTATGGGACAGGCGCTGGGGGATGGGGTGGCACAGGGTATAGCAACTGTAAAGCTAAATTATTGCCAATCAGATTTTGTTCACAGCTCAACTGTTAGAGGAAAGACAGACAGCCAGAAAGTATGGATGGATGGACAGACAGAATGGTACAAGGACGGACGGACGGACTTTTGCAAAAACATGCAAAGAGCATCTTCAATTCTGGACTTATATTTCAAATACAGCCTTTGTTTTATTTGGCTTATATTATATGTCTTCTGCTGTCCTTGAAAGTTCTTTATAAACCCAACAATGCACAATCAAACTCATCTCTGCTGCAGACATAAATGCCGCTGTTGAATTTAAATAGCTCAGCTGGTAGCCGTCTGATTTATTTCATTTTATTTTAAAGAAAATACAGTCTCTCCATCCATGCAGCCAATCTAAATTCTGCACTGGCTGGACAGGAGGCAAGTTGATTAGATTAATATATATCTGAGCAAATAAACAACTTCTACCTTCAGGGCTTGTGGTCGGTATTCCTTTAGAACTCCCCCGAAATCAAAGCGCTTGATATCCACAGCTGCCAAAATGGCATAAAAATCAGCCTCGGAATAAACACATCAGCCGTTCCAGGCAACGGCAGCACAGATGTACAGTAAAAGCTAATCTCAAATGATAAAAAGAATAATAATTTGGAAATAGACAGTAAATTTCTCTCTAAACTGGAATTGGACTCAAAGGGCTTGTGTCCACGGCCTGTCATGTTGTATAGCGAATTCTTTGAAGTCACCCATCAGTGGCGCTAGCAGAACCCACTTCTGAGGCCGGCTTCCCTTTCAAGTGTTCATCAAGTGTCCGGGTGTTGCTACATCTGCCGTGAAGCAGATAACCGGTGTGCCGTCATGAAATTCTATTAAATCCAACAATATTTTCTATGCTAAAACCATATTCATTAAAAGAGTTTGAGATTCCCTGCATGAGGTACGTTACGACTGTCAGCCTACTGGGTGATGTATTGAATATTCATGATACATACTGTATTTGTGAGGATTGTGCTGTCAGTATAAAATTAAGAAGCATTGTGAATATGACAATTTTATTGGGACCTTTATTCGGCCATTAAGTTTCCTATAGACCATGTCATTGTTTTGTGATCCCTCTTGTCTTGCCACTTGAGAGTATGTGAGTGTTATGCAGCATTTTTCTCTGACTCACAAAGATGTTCACAAAAGTCTATGTGGGGCATTTTTATGTTTTTAATTCAATTTATTAATTTATAAAATAAGTTAAATTTGGGGTCAGTATTTTCTTTTTAAGAATATTAATAAAGACATTTTGAATAATTAATACCTTTGATCAGTAAGCATGCATTAAATTTATCAAAAGTGAAACAGACTTTTACATTGTTACAATATGAACATTTTAAAATTTCAAACAAATGCAGTTGTTTTGAACTTTATTATGGAAGCTTATTTCTGCCAGAGAATAACAAAAAAAAAAAACGTAATTACAACTTTTTATCTCACATGCAATTCACATTTTTTCACATTTTTTCCCCCCACAATTCTGACTCAATTGTGAGATATAAACTCAGAATTCTGACTTTCTTTCTCGCAATTCTGAGTTTTCAACTCACAATTTTAAGTTTATATCTCAAAATTCTTTTTTTTCTCTGAATTCTGAGTTTACAACTCACTTTTGTTTGTGCCCACCATGGAATAACACATACAAAACTTTTTTTTAATCTCACAATTCAGTCTTTTCTTCTCATAATTCCAATTGCAGAATTGATTTTTTTTTCTTATAATTGTGAGACATAAACTCAGAAATGTGTGAAAAATATTTGTACTGAATTGTGACATAAAAAGTCACAACTACCTTTTTATTTTTATTTAAAGAATTTTGAAAAAATGTATAACGGCTTCCACAAAAACATTACCAAACTGTTATCAACATGAATAATAATTATAATAATAATAACAATAATGATAATAATAATAGTTTCATGAGGAGAAAATCGGCATATTAGAATCATTATTGAGGATCATGTGACACTGAAGACAGGAGTAATGATGCTGAAAATTCAGCTTTGCCATCACAGGAATAAATTACATTTTAAAATATATTAAAATATATTAAAGACAGTTAAAAACATTTTACAAACATTTTTAAAAACATCCTCACAGACCCCAAACTTTTGAATGGTAGTTGTGTGTGTGTGTGTGTGTGTGTGTGTGTGTGTGTGTGTGTGTGTGTGTGTGTGTGTGTGTGTGTGTGTGTGTGTGTGTGTGTGTGTGTGTGTGTGTGTGTGTGTGTGTGTGTGTGTGTGTGTGTGTGTGTGTGTGTGTGTGTGTGTGTGTGTGTGTGTGTGTGTGTGTGTGTTTGTGTCAAAAATAAAAATAAACAAATTAAAAAAATTCAGCTTTGCCATCACAGGAATAAATTACATTTTAAATTATATTAAAATATATTAAAGACAGTTAAAAACATTTTACAAACATTTTTAAAAACATCCTCACAGACCCCAAACTTTTGAATGGTAGTTGTGTGTGTGTGTGTGTGTGTGTGTGTGTGTGTGTGTCAAAAATAAAAATAAACAAATTAAAAAAGAAAAAAAAATCTATTTTGTCTGATTTGGCTAATATTTACAGTAGTTAACATTAGAATGTCCTAAGAGATCAAGTTGTTTTGCATACAGTATAGCAGAGCACAACACTGTAGATGCAGCACACAGACCTGTGCAACAGTGCTCAACCCAGGTCCTTCTGTTTGCCAAATATTTAGCCCTTGACAGCCTATTACCGCCTCCCACACAGTATGATTACACAAAGTGATTCCAAAGGGGAAAGAGGTAGGAGGGCCAGTATCTCGCAAAATAAAGACAACATTATCTTTTAATTAAATTCACATCATTTCACAAAAAACGTGTTACTGTATCATTTGGGGAGTCCTTCAGACACTCTCTGTGCCGCAGAGCGGGTTTAACGGAAAGCTCATTTTAAACTTAAATGTATTTCTTTTAAATAAATCAGATCAAACTACAGATAATCAGTTCCACACTACCTGGTAATTGAAAAACTGTTTAATCTGATGCTTTAATAGATTATTTCTTTGAAGCACCATTAAACCTGGTCTTTCAATCTAAAACTAATGCAAGAACTGAATTTCACACACTTTTTTTTTTTATTATTATTCTTAAAGGGATCGTTCTCCCAAAAATTATAATTATATCACCATTTATCCACACTCATGCCATCTGAAACTTGTATGACTTTTTTTTCTCCAAAGGTCAAGAGACGGTGCTAGTCATTCTTTTCCATGCAATTACAATGAACGGGGAAGGGTGCAGGAGCAGCAAGGAGCATATCATAATCATAAATTTGTTCCAAAACCATTTGTGTGTTATATCACAAGTTTAAAGATGTTTAAAATGTAATTTTTGGCGTGAACTATTCCTTTAAATGCAGTTCAAACACAGGCAGGGCCAGATGAGGCAGGGATTTTAATGGTAAAGGCTTACAGTAATGATGATGTAGATTTTACCGCTCCACGCTGCTATGATGAAGATCGGAGGCAGGCCATGTAAAGCCGGCCCCCGCTCTCGTGATTGATGGCCCAGGTGGCGAGTCAAGGGGCTAAACACCACTAAAAATGCATAGGCACTACACCCCACACCCACCTCTCAGCAGTCATTCAGTGAGGCATACATCACCTTAATGAAAATGAGATGCTAATGCACTAATTAAAAGATAATCAGTTCCACACTATCTGGTAATTGAAAAACTGTTTAATCTGATGCTTTAATAGATTATTTATTTGAAGCACCATTAAACCTGGTCTTTCAATCTAAAACTAATGCAAGAACTGAATTTCACACACTTTTTTTTTTTATTATTATTCTTAAAGGGATCGTTCTCCCAAAAATTATAATTATATCACCATTTATCCACACTCATGCCATCTGAAACTTGTATGACTTTTTTTTCTCCAAAGGTCAAGAGACGGTGCTAGTCATTCTTTTCCATGCAATTACAATGAACGGGGAAGGGTGCAGGAGCAGCAAGGAGCATATCATAATCATAAATTTGTTCCAAAACCATTTGTGTGTTATATCACAAGTTTAAAGATGTTTAAAATGTAATTTTTGGAGTGAACTATTCCTTTAAATGCAGTTCAAACACAGGCAGGGCCAGATGAGGCAGGGATTTTAATGGTAAAGGCTTACAGTAATGATGATGTAGATTTTACCGCTCCACGCTGCTATGATGAAGATCGGAGGCAGGCCATGTAAAGCCGGCCCCCGCTCTCGTGATTGATGGCCCAGGTGGCGAGTCAAGGGGCTAAACACCACTAAAAATGCATAGGCACTACACCCCACGCCCACCTCTCAGCAGTCATTCAGTGAGGCATACATCACCTTAATGAAAATGAGATGCTAATGCACTAATTAAAGAGCCGAGTGTGTGCCGACCCACTCTGAGGAGTTTCACTAGCTTCGGCTTTGCCATTGTGCCTCAGTTCTGGTCTAAAGAACCCCAAATGAATTCCACAGGGGCACAGCCGCAAGGAGAGGAGAGAAATTTCAACCTCTGATTCAACAAAAGCGCCATTTAATGGAGTGTTGGGCCGTTATGGGTCTCAAAGTAGATAATGAGGTTAGAAAAAAGACAAGAAGTAATGGACATAAATAAAAATGCTGCTACAGGGCAGTGCAAAAAATCCTATTCTTAATATTTTATATATAATATTTTTAACATTTCCTAGTAAAAAATATTATAATAATGCATAATATAATAAACTTTTGAAAGAATGCATCTTCAATACAAGTGTATTTGTCCTACTGCACTGGCAGAATTATTCACTTATTTTAAGAATAAACAAGTAAAAAAAAAACAGCCTGTGCACTAAAACAAAATTCACTTATGTTCATACAACAATTCATGAAAACAAGTCTTAATATTTCATAGTTTATTGCCTCTTTATAAAAAGATTTTTTAAACAACAAATGAAATTATAAGTTTTTTTTTCTTTTTCTGTGAACCTGGGTAATTATACTTTTGGTGTTTTTAGTTATATAAATGATTATGAAAGATGTAGTACATCCGAAATGTAAGATTTTGACATTATTTACTCACCCTCATGTTGTTCCAAAGCCACTGGCTTTCTTTCCTTCTTTTTCTTCCCCAGAAACCCACTGTCTGCATCCATTCTAAAATGGCATCTGCAAATGCAACAAGTCAGATTTGACATCATGATATCATTGACAATTGCATATCACGTGTTCAAGTCATGACATGACATTATGAAGACATTCGAATGAATGAGATATGAGTCACGGCCGAGAGAAAGTTTATAAAGGAATTAGGGCTGGGCGGTATATCGAGTTTGTACGATATATCGATATATTTTAATAAGCGATAGCCTACGGTATGAAGCAATATCGTCAATATCAAGTCTGATAGGAGCGCATTTGAAAAAAATATCTAGGGAGGACACAGAATAAAATGCTGTGGAGAAAGTGCATAATACAATTTGTTCTAAACATGTGACAAGCTTTATATGAAGGGCTTTAAACAAAAACTGGTAAGATATAGTAGCCTATAGTTTATAGTTTCAGTTTAAAGCGGCTCGGCCTGTCAGATGCTCCGACAGAAAGGCTGCGTGTGCCGCTGACAGAGAAGAACGGTTTAATGTGTTTGAGATGTGCTGTTTTCATCAAATGCATAACTTACATTTCACAGGCATATTCTCACTGTGTAAATGTTAGAAAGCCATGGAAATATTTCCGTTTTGCTGTCAGAAGTGCATGAGCCTTCTGCTTTGCGGTGAGCGCCGCCATGTGCACGTGCGCCAATCAGACGGAGCATGAAATAGGATCGCAATAAGTCTACTAAAAGACTATAATATACATTTTGCTGAAATATTTGTAGTTGGACAATAGATGTGGCATATGTAGAATTTTAAACCTGCAAGTGCAGTGTTTCTCATACATTGATTTATTTGTGGCGCCTGCCACAATATCAAAACTGACCGCCACAAATAGATTTTCCAAAAGGCTTTGACTTCGTTGAATAAACATGAGCACTGCACATTTAATTTCATCTTGCATGTAATATCTGATAAAGCAGTGTTTGTGAGCAGAGGGCTGCTTTGTGTACAGCGTTACCAGGGAAACCTAGATCTCTACCACTCCAACAGCGCCTCCTGCTGGCAGAGAATGAATTTGCATATATATATGCCACCACAAATAGAGTGCAAGATTCCTATCATACACCCGGCGCAATGCGCCACAAGGCGCAGCGCAAGTGTTTTTGCTAGTTTCAGCCCGACGCAGTTCTCATTTTCCCGTCCTGCGCCACGTTGTTTAAATAGCAAATACTTTTGCACCCATTTGTGCGCCCATGGGCGTGCTGGTCTAAAAAAGAGGTGTGTTCAGGCACATTGTTGGCGCGTTGCTATCATTCCAATTCGTGAATGAATCGTTTGGTGCGATTTGTGAACCGATTTAACAGGTTAATTGAAAAGAATCAGTTTGTTCATGAATCAGACACTGCGTCTCGGAGCACGTGATACTGTATATTTTAAGGAGTAACGATATGTTTTATGAAATGTAGTGATGTAAAAAGTACGATCTTATGCTTTGGAATGTAGTGAAGTAAAAGTTACTCAAAATAAAACTACTCCAGTAAAGTACAGATACTTGAAAAATGTACTTAAGTACAGTAACGAAGTAAAACTACTTTGTTATTGTCCACCACTGGTTTAGACCATGTGCTCGGGTGCGTCGAACGCTTTCCCGTCGTTAAACTAGCAAAAGTGGATTCGGATACGCCCTGAGTGCACCTGCGCCGTGCGCTTTAGACCATGCGCTTAGATCGTTAAAATAGGGCCCCAAGTCTGTGGCAACACTGAAGTGTATTTTTTATGATAGCACTAACTGTAAAGTGACTCTAATGGGGTAATCAAAATAGCCTTTTTACTTCATTATTCTGTGCATTTTTTTTTATTATATTCATTTTTAGTTTAGTAAATTTAACTTCTGCTTTAAAAGCATTATTTTTGTTCTTAGATTGCAATGTAACAGTGTTAGAATATAATGTGATTTTAACCCTTTTTTGCACATAATATATGCCTACATGGTTACATTAACTTTATTTATTTGTTTAATCCAAATACAAAATACCGAGATATATACCGTATACCGTAAATCAGCCAAAAAATACCGAGATATTAATTTTTGCTCATATCGCCCAGCCCTAAAGTGAATAATACATTTTTGGGTGAACTATCAATTTTAAGTATGTTTTTAGCTGCATTTCTACATGATGCCTTCATAGCACAGCTTTATATTAGCCATAGTGCGCTAACATAGTTTACTGCTCAAGCCAATCTTCGGTTCATCTATGATTTAATATAGTAAGTTTAATATACTAAAACAAACAAAACAAATTCACATCATATGAACACTCTAGAGCAATGCATATATAGAAAATGACTTGGGCTCCATGTTATGTCACCAAGTTCAGATACATTCTCTATCCCGCCCAGAGTCAGAAGGGACGATTATGAAACACGGACGTGAGAATTTTACTTGTCTCAAAGGTTTGTCTGAAAATTGGAATGCAAATTGTCTCTCTTCTCATTCTCAAGTCTCTGTATGGAGAGACCCACTCCAAGTTCTTCTCCAAATCATAATCAGGTTCTGTTATGGGTTTACCCTCCGCTAAACATTATTGCTTTCTCTCATCTCCACCTGACCACAGAAGGTCAATGGTGTGCGAATAAGTGCGATTATTGCAGCTTGCAAATGAGTCTGCTTTTGGACTGGAGAACAAAACCGAAGAGAGTCTCAGCTGACTCATACCCATGCTGCACAAATTTGATGAAGGGCGTTAGCAATACGAGAACATTCGTTATAAAATATCTTGACCTATGCAAATGGACTCCTGCAGGGAGAATGAGGACAGGCTCTGTGGGGGTCAAGACATAATGGAGATCCTCTGATGCAGAATCATGATTGCAAGATTTAGTATGTCTAAAGATACTAGCAGCAGTTTCTGAAGTTCCCAAGGCATGTATGACATTTAATAGCACATCTATATTTAAATTTATTTGCATTTATTCATTTGCCGGATGCTTTTATCCATAGCAACTTACAAGTGAAACCAATGAGTCATGACCTACTGATGTCTGAAACGCTGCAACGGTTCGCTCAACTTATGCACTCTATACAGATGCTGTTTATTTTAATCTTTAAAGGTGATGTGTGTAATTATTCATTAAAATACCATTTCTGTCCCAATTTAACATGCATAGAGAACTTCATTGGCTTTTGGTAGGTTGATTTCTCCAAATGCGGTAACATCAAAACACTGCAGGATGTTTAAGCATCTTGACCAGCCAATTTTGTAAGTTTGGGACAGGACCATCTGTTTCTCCAACCAATGGAAGATGGAAAATCTGCGTAACAACAGATGAAAACAAATTCACAAACTGGCAATGCCAGTGCTAAGTGAATGATACACTTCACTTTTAATGTTTAGCAAGAGATAAGTCCCTTAAAAGAAGCTAAAACGTCATTGGTGCGTTCAAGTCTTCCTGTGAAGTACATATTTATAAGCTCAACATCAGGGGCCTCATTTATGAAATACTGCGTAGAAAGAATCCTAAATGTGATTTTACGATCATTTCTCAAAGTGCGTACGTGTGATTCATAGAA
>NW_015555852.1:315971-331000 GCF_001515605.1 Sinocyclocheilus anshuiensis
CTTACTAACAAGAAACTATGCTTCTAACCACAGGTCGAGAGCTGCAGTTCCTACCACATAAGTTTGCGACGCTGTTTGCGAATGTTCGTTTGAACTATGGTTACGGGAAACACCAAATCATTGAACTATGTTGGTAACAACGGAACTTGCGAGCATAGTTGGCTAACAATGCTTTTGGGAAACACACCCCAGGTTGTTTTAGCAGGTAGAATTAGGACAGATCTGGAGTAAAACTGTAGTGTACACTGGACACCCGGCTGGAGAACTGGGGTGAAGACATTGTGTTTTGCTCAGATGCCTTTGTCTTTTCCCTCCAGCATTCCCCCACATGGGAGCCTGTGGAAAGACAGTACAGGTGCATCTCAATAAATTAGAATGTCGTGGAAAAGTTCATGGCTTTTCCTCATGGAGCAGGATGTGCTCCGGCAAGGACCCCTACATATTCGTGTGTGTGTGTGTGTGTGTGTGTGTGTGTTTGTGTGTGTGTGTGTGTGTGTGAGTGAGAGAGAGAGAGAGAGAGAGAGAGAGAGAGAGAGAGAGAGAGAGAGACAGTTTCCATCCTGTAGAGAGCCTCCACTTCAGTGATCAAGAGCAGAGAAGAAAGAAACAAAAAGAGGTAGAGAGACAGATAGGAATGGTGAGAAACAAGGAGAGAGGGAAAGAGAAGAGAGGGAGAGAGAAGAAGAGAAACTCAGGGAGAGTGAGCAGCCATCCAATTCATCACCGAGCCCTCAACATGACTGCCGGGCCGTGAGATTGGGAATAAAGACGCTCGCCAGTCTACATCCAACACAGACGGCAGCGCTTCAAAAGCATTCAGCTTCACACTCCTACATACACATTCAAACAAACACAAAAACTGAAAAGACAGATTTCGACAAACACAGAAAGCCCACTGAAGTGTGTACCCCTTTTGAATACCATCTGCAAATGACTGCTCGGATATCTTTGAGATTTGACGTTGCTTTGTCTCTTTCAATAAAATGGGCAAAAGCCCCTTTTGCTAATTAGATTTCTTGAAATAATTATAGTAGGTAATGAAAATGACTCAGAGGACCTTGGTCATATGAGATAGAGGTGATGCTTTGATTGCATTCATCCACACCGATAATTGCAGTCAGATTTGCTGATGCTTCTGAGCATGATTTAATTCCGAACGAGATTTTCACCTCAATTCTGTATGATCAGAGAGGGCGATTGCCAGAATTTTCTCTCTCCATCGCTTGGTGTCTGATTCTGTCTGATTTGCATGCTAGTTGGGGAGTGTGCACACGGATCAATCCCATGTCTGCTTATTTAGCCGAATCAATAGGTGCGCGTGGACCAGGTGTGGGGTTAGAATGCCGCTGGAAGTGCCAGACTGATGCTCTCTTCATGCCAACACAAGGCGATTAGATATTTAGCTGCTCATGTGCCAAAGCTATTGAGGATGTGTTCTAGCTTTCCACTTCCACAAAAACCTCACCACTGAACTTTCGTCATATCCAAGGTCAGAGGCATACAAAATTGGGTTAAACTATGGAACTTCTGCTTTTTGAATATGTCTAGCCCTTATTTCTCTCCTAAAACTCACTGCCACAGTGCTAGGGTATTGTTATGTAGTTGCTAAAGTGTTTTTAGCACAATGCTAACCAGTTACTAGGGTTAGAAAAGCCCATCACCCAAAAAGTCTCTATTATATTCTATTCTCTAGATAACACTCAAGTCCCTCTTTAATTCAAATCTAATGGATTTTGTCACCAATTTTATCCACAATGAGACAAATCTGATCTCTAATTAGCCAAAGCATATACCTCTCCTCAACTAGCCACTTGTTTTAAGGTATCATTTATATCTGTGTATGCTGAAAAACTTCCTTAAACCACTCTAAGTTGATTTGATGGTCTTACTTGGTCTCCCAGGCTGGTCAACTGGCTCTATGATATTCTATTTTAATCTCAAGATGTCACTCAAGTCCCTCTTTAATTCAAATCTAAGGGATTTTGTCACCAATTTTATCCACAGTTAAACAAATCTGAAAGCTAATTTACAATAGCACACCTCTCCTCAACCAGCCACACGGTTTAAGGTATCAATTATGTCTGTTCTTGCTGAAAAATCTTTCTCAAACCAGACTAAGATTTAATGGTCTTAGTTGGTCTCCCAGACTGGTCAAATGGCTGGTTTTAGAGTGGTTTTTGGCACTTTTCAGCTTGACTAGACTGGACTACCTGGCTGTGCAACTAAACCAAATAAATGCCAGTTTTGGCCATGCTGTAAGACCAGCTTGACCACTTGGTTAGTGCTACCTCTGCTTTAAAAAAAAATGGCTAAACTGGTTTCCTGGTCTTAGCTGGATTAAGCAGGTTTTTCAGCACTTAATGATGTGTTTAATTTGGGATTTGTTATCAATTTATCTTGACAGCCAAAGCATCATTTTAAAACTAGATACAAGATTCAATAGTCAAATTTTACTATAAAAACAAACAGCAATAAAGTTCCCATAATTGTTTTTAAACAACGCATTAAAAAGTACAGAGTTATGAAATGCACTATATTTATTTTACTGTCAATCTAAACTCTCCTGTCTCTTTCTCTTTCACACATTGGCCTACACATACACTCACTCACTTACAGATCTGCGATGCCCTTGCAGAGGTCAGTGGTAAGAGAGGTACTCCTCAGGAAAGGGCCAGCAGGTTGGGTTTTAGTGGTCTGATCTGTGCTTATTTAGAGGCTGTGAATAATGCATGAGACGTCGGTGTGCATGGCTCTGCAGGGATAAAGTGGCTCTCAGCCCGATATCCCAGCATTCCCAGGCCCTCCCAGTCCGCACCACAGGTGAGCTTCAGCCGGCACTCCGGAGGTAACTTTCATGCTCTGCTGGGCAAACATTTTCTAGGTCACATTTTCAATTACTCTGAGAGCCGTGCCGACTCACATCCCTCAGGCTCCCTATCACACACACACACACACACGGCCGACGCCCACTCTAAACAAGCTTTGCTTGAAGAGGAAATGAGGAGCATGAGAGGACAGGGATGCGGTGCTCTCGTCGTGTGACACCTCTGACAAACAACGGGTTTGTTCCGGGTGTCTGCCAGCTTTCAGTCAGTGCCAAACCTGCAGAGGGGGGAAAAACAATCGTGTCAGTGAAATCTGTCAAAAACATCAGGCTTGACGGACGAAATGAACGGACTATTATCCAGGATCACTAAAAGACTCCACGACTTTTTCAAGGACCTAGACTTTTCAACAAGTCTTGAATTTAAAGGGATATTTCACATGAAAATGAAAAATGTCATCATTTACTCACCCTCATATCGGTCCAAATGTGTTTTACCTACAACTTAAAAAGATATATAGCAGAATGAAAAGTGAAGTGACTTGAATTTGACAGGATGTTATTTCAGGAAATCAGATTTTCACAACAAGGACTGTTTTCACGTTGATTTAGTTAAATGTTGATACATACAGTATTTAAATAAATTTATAAAACGTTTGAATATTTGGTTTTATTTCGCACATCAAATAATGTTATTATAATATATTAAATATATTATATGTATAATATTATTAAGATTAGATGCAATAAAAATTATGAATATGACTAAATTTAATAAATTTACCAGATATTTTAATCGAAATATAAAAACTATGACCAAACAGTATCCATCCACTTCCTTTAACACTAACATTTAACAGTTTGGGGTCAGTAAGAATGTTTTTTTTTTTTAAGTTTAAAAAAAAAAAGTCTCATATGCTCATCAAGGCTGCATATTCTGTATTTGATCAAAAATTATTCTAATAAGCTGATTATCTAATATTTCCAATTAGCTGATTATTATCTATGTTGAAACTGATTCTTTGATGAAGACAAAGTTCAAAAGAACAACATTTATTTGAAATACAAATCTTTTGTAACATTTTAATGTCTTTACGGTCACTTTTGTTTAATCGTATGCATTCAAGCTGGGTAAGAGTATTTATTTCTTTAAAATAAATCAATAAAAACAAACAAATCTTACTGTCTCCAAACTTTTGAATGGTATATGGAAGAAAGCAGCTGAGACATTCTGCCAAATTTCTCATTTTGTGTTCTACGGTAGAAAGAAAGACATACAGGTTTGCAAAGACATGAAGGTGAGTAAAAGATGACAGAAATTCATTTTGGGCTGAACTATTCCTTTAAATGTAAGACTGCCTGTTCTCCAGATCTGCCTTTGTCTCTCTTTTCCTGTTTCTGGGTGAACATGGCATGTACTCCTGCTCTCTCCTTCTTCAGTCTGTTCTTTCTGACAGGGTGGTGTCACAGAGGAGGATGTCGAATGTCAGCACACGGACAGACTTACACTCTTCAGCCTGAACACAGTCTTTCATTAAAGCTAGCATCTCTACTTTGCCATCACATCATCTTCACACCCACTCCATCACCGGTTTTCACACTCGTTCCTACTGACTTCCTCTTTTTCCTTCTGGGACTAAATAATTGCACCACTTTTGTGTGCAGTTTTTCAGCACAAAAATCTGTATATTATTCAGTGAGCCCCCCACAATCCATTTATTTAAAGCCATAGTTCACCCAGAAATGAAAATTCGGTCTTCATTTACTCACCCTCATATTGTTCCAACCCAGTATGACAGTATGCTTTCATGAGAAACACTAAATAAATTATTTTTAAAATGTTTGAGTTTTAAAAACTCCAGTGATGATTTGGAGCTCAATAATTTTCTTTGCATGGACAAAAACAACTGAAACATTTCTCTAAATATCTTATTTTGTGTTTTGCACAAAGTCATACAGGTTTGAATACAATCAAATTAGGGTGAGGAAATTGACAATTTTCATTTTGCTTTTCTTTCTTAATCCTCTTAAATATTAATTAAAGTTTTGCACCAGGGTTATAACTAAAACCATTTAAATAATAAAATAATTGTTAACTGAAATAAAAGAACATATATATAAAAAAAAGAACTTATTTTATTTCAGCCAGTTGCCACAGCATAATTTCTTATCTTTAAGTTTAACTTGAAGTACTAAAATAAGAAGAATAAAAAAACTGAAATAAAAAAGAACTATATGGACATGTTAAATTAATAATAATAACCATACAACAAAATTAATAATTAAAAAAAACATTGTTTTGCACCTATGGTCCCTCTTTTACCTTGCAAAAATGTAATTTATCACAAATCATCATCTTCTATCCAGCCTGACTCCTCCTCCTTGAAAGTTTGTGCTTGGCCTTGTATGTATAGGATGTAACTTGTGTCGAGCGAGAGGGGAGAGAAGAGAAACGGCACCACATTTCAGCTATGAGCCTAATGCTGCTTGTGTAGCTAATAGTCCAGAAAAGGCGGCGTCGCATGCCCGAGCTGGCGCTTTAAATTATTCATTCTGTGCAGTGGCACGGGTGCAGGCAAAAGCAGTGGCGCTCAGCTGATACACTGCCACTCATAATCTCTTGCTGTCCATGGGAGCAGAGACGAGAACTGGATTTGAGCAGCCACGGTGACTCCCAGCAGGATGGCGGACTGAAGGCTGGAGCGCAGGAGGAGGAAGTGTTAACTCAATAACTCAATTTGTGAGAGGATGGGAAGGCCGGTTCAGAACAGAGGCTGGAAATGAAAGCTTGTGTCTGCAGGGTGCAGCCTACTTGAGTGAAATGGATTGTGGGTAAGCAGGTGAGTTCAAATTAAGGTAGACCAGGGGAATCTGAGGTTATGAAGGTTAAATTAAGGGGTCAATCTTGGCTGGTTTACATGACCCCATTAGTCCCTGCTGGTAGATGCCAAAACTACACTATCTGCAAGGTGGAAAAAAGCATCTTCCTCCACTCAAAAGCATATATTTAATTTTCATTATAGTACAAGATTTAAAAAGGACAAATGCTTTAGTGTTTCAATGTTCAATGTTTCAATGTTACCCCCCCCCCTTTCCTGTTTCTTTCTGCAATGGAGAAAACGTGTGATGTGTGTTTCTCCTGTTTTTCCTGACCTCCTGCACTCAGTATTTCTGTTTATCACTCCTGCTCAGACACAGTAAACAACACCATAAAGCAAACGACAAAAAAACAAAGAGCTTTCTTGCGGTCCAGCTCCTACCTCCGCTCCCTGTACACTTATGGGTAACTTTCTTCTCAGACTTACAAAACTTAACAAGAATTGTATGGATTCAAGTGCGATGACCATCTACCACCCACCCACGCAGACACTTCTGTACATACACACGGACACACTTATGGGGCTGACAGCAGCTCTAGGAACTGGGGGACAGGTGTCTGGGCTTCTGGGAGCCAGACACACACAGGTGTTAATTAGACAGACAAAAGTGTGTGCAGAGGGTGCTGGGTCTGACGCAGCAACCTCAGGTCCGCCGTTGCCCAGATATAACAGAGTGTCAGTGCCTGCCAGAAGTTTCCATCTTTCGATCAGTCAGTCTGAGGACCTGCAGACAAGACAAAAAGTTGATTGAGTGAATGCTAATAAGCTATCAGGTGCTGTTCTACTCCATTTTAAGCAAGTCAATCCATTTGATGGCCATCTTGGTGCTGCCACAGGGCAGCTCCTTTCTACTTGATTGGGGAAAGATGGAAATCTCCAAAGCTGTCAAGTATACTTTAAATAACATGTAGCTTTGTTAAATAACATGTAGCTCAAATCAAGCTAAAATGCTGTATTTTTCAGGCTTGTCCAGATAATACATTTGCGCATTCTAGAATAAAAAGCAGTTGATGCCTTTTCCAATAAAAGCCATTTTGCATGACCTGTGTCAGAGTTGCCCAATATATTAAACTCTATGGAGTGAAGCAGCTGCTACATAGTTATATGGCAGTCAAGCATTGTAACACAATGCTCAAAGTTCAAGCAATTTCTAACTTTAACCCTCCCTGCGGAAAAAAAAACACTTAAACCACCCTATGCTCCCAGCCTAGCTAAACCAGGGTTTTAGCTGACAGCCAGATGCTCTTCCAGCCTGAACAGCTAAAAATTGTGCAACATCTCTCTAAAACCAGCCAACAGACTAGCCAGCAAACTAGCTTAGACTGGTTTAAGATGTTTTTAGCGTCAGGGCTGTTTGATACTGACCTTTCAAAGCAAGGCCAACAATTACTAGACAATTTGCAGGATATATGCACCCTAGCTGCTAAATAAAAGTCTTTAACCAAAGGTGTAAACCAACCTAACGTGTTTTGCTTCTTTTTTTTCTGTATGACAGGGCCAGCTTGTGATTTTCACACATTACTTTAGCTCACTAATTACAGTGGGTACGGAAAGTATTCAGACCCCCTTCAATTTTTCACTCTTTGTTATACTGCAGCCATTTGCTAAAATCATTTAAGTTAATTTTTTTTCCTCATTAATGTACACACAGCACCCCATATTGACAGAAAAACTTCACACATTACTTTAGCTCACTAATTACTGTATATATTTTTTACAAAGCAACAAGAAACAAGGAGAAGGGGAAGGTTAAACCTGAAAATGCCTGAAACAGGACTGGAACTTGTCGTCATGGTGTCTCGGTTCTTATTTACGGAACTAATTTACTTTTACAAAAGCATGCTGAGACAGTAACGTTTAATACACCCACATTCAAAAGGACATTGTTTCTTTCTGTGATGTATCTAAGCTATTGCTAGGACTTTATGTTCTAAGCTCAAATATTTTCAGCTTTTTTGCTACTTAGCAACCAAGTAAAATTGCCCTTCCATGATGCTGCTGTACATGTATCTCTAACACTGTTTTGGAGGTCAAAACAGCTATCTCGCTTTCAATTTATGAACTGAACTGGCCAAGTTGAAATCTGAAATAGAATGACAGGAAGAGGAATTTACTGGATTCCTCTCAAAGAATTGGACACGGTCATTGGACAAAGAACTGGATTCCTTTCAAAGAAATTCAAGGTATTAAAATGGTCCCTAAAACTAAGCACATTTAACTTAAATACAAATTTATATAGGTGAATGTTTAAAAGAGATATTCTATTAAATTCTACTTCCTTACATTCACATTCAATTTGTAGTTCTGCATTGTGGCTGCTACTTTACTTCAAATTCAATTCAAATTCAGGAATTTGAATTAAAAAGCATTCTCAATTCAAATATGAATGATGCAAGTCACATGAAAAGGCCTAGAGTTGGACTTAATTTTCTTCATTGTCACATTGAGCCTTGCGAGTTCTCCCTTTCAACAGGTTGCATTTTTCAGCAAAATTGAAATACTGTCTGTAACCTTGTACTCAAAATTTTAGTTCAAACTAGAAAGGGAGCAAGAAATCTCCTCATGAATTCATTCACAAGCAGGTAATACGGACCCCCTAAATGCCGATAATAGTAAATAATTGTGCTGAAAGTTACAGCAGCAGCTGCACCGATCAGTTCCTCCTGTAGAGCGACTCGAGAGAGGAAATTCACCAGAGAGTAATTGGAGCATGAATTCACTCATTTACTTTGACTTAATGAAGCAGGGCCGTGTACAGCAACACAGCGCCGGTCCTCTGATAATAAATAATGACCTGTCAATTATTCACAAGACTTTCAGTGGGATCTGCGGTGCATTACCAAGACTCTGTGTCCTGCAGAGATACACACAAACACACACACACACACTTTGTTCTATCTCTCACTTACATGTAGACATGGGTGCACACACTTTTGCATCGTCTCTCATTTTTTATCAGCCCATCTTGCTCCTCCTTTCCCGCTAACCCAACCACAGATACACAAACTAAAAATAGTTCCCCTTTCCGTGACAATGCCACATCCGAAAAATCCACATCCTCTCTCACATCAATGTGTACAGATGGAGCTGTGCTTCCTAATTGAAGGTGTTAAGTGGACAGCTTCTTGCCTGAGGACACGTTTAATTAGACACTGGATGCCAGGGGAGACATGGAGGCAGACAGAGACAGTAAAATGCGGATGCAGAGGGACACTTAAATGACGCTCGCATCTCACTCCGTGACCAGACACAGGCTGTTCACTCTCATGTACGCAATTATCTCTGCACTCTGTTGACGGGACTCTCATTCCACACCCCAGCCCTCCATGACTGAGCACCAAATCCAGTTCTTCACCCTGTTGTGCTCCAAGGAGGCCTATAATACCTGTAGCTAGCTGTCCATTAGCATTCCTATTAATCTCAATGGCAGTTGCTAGCCTAGCACAGGACCCTCCTGGTAATACATGATTTGAAATCTGCCATCTTTGCTAATGGGACTGCATATCTTTAATTAATCGCTATTGCACAATATATGGCTAATATTCAATGGCCATCAGTAGAGTCACTATTATTAGAGTTAATAAAAACTAAAATCAAATCTAATTTTGAAAATGCCACTAAATAGCAATTACACTAGATTATGCAAAGAAATTTAATGGAATAAAACATTTTTCAAACAATACCAGAGCATTAACTTTGGCACCTTAAAATGCTAAATCAAAAACTAAAATAAAAACAAGATGAACTAGAAAAGGCAATCAATCAATAAAACCTAAACTTGCGATGATTGAGTGAAGATGTCGCAAACCAACAAATACTATATGTTACAAAGCTACAAATAAAATAAAATAAAATAAAATCACTCAAAGCTATAATAACTTAGAATGTGGTAAGATGCTTTTACCTGCAAACCATGTAGTTACAACATTGACCAGCAGGCACTAACAGGTTATGCAAACCAGCCAACCCTTGACCCTTTGCCAGGCATGCTCAGATTGATGCCCCCTGCATGGCTGACTTTATTAGAAGATGCCAAGGGAGTTGGTGAGATACTCCTGCCAGGCTCATGTCTCCAGACTCTGTGCTTTAATCAGAATGGGTCACGTTTGTCACCATCTGCTCATCAGAGACACGTTGCAGGGTGCCCTGATGGAACGTAGAAATTTTGTACTTTATCTTATTGTCTGACAGATTAAAACCATAGGGAAAAAGAAAGACAAAAGAGAAAGGGACAAAAGCAGGTTCTTCTGTGACAAGAGGTGCAAATGCAAGACTTGTGCTCCTGATGATAATCCTCCATCGCAGAGCTAATGTGTGAAATTCACTGCCGTGAAAGCTATTATTTTTCCCAAACGTTATCTACCTTTGAGCACAACGGTGGTCTCAGCAAGTCAGTATTTTGCCCCCCTTTTTTCTCATGGACGATTGGAATCAGAAATGGGGAGACAGCTGCTGTTTGCTCCGATCTGTCGGCCACTGCGATAAATTTTCACATTCCTCTTAACCATAAAATTTAAGCTATCAAGGCTTCATTGGCCTCCCATTACACTTCAACCTGCAGGAGTTTTATCGTAAGTCAGCATCGCTCCTTCCCATAACTGTCTTCGTCTCTCCTCCTTTCTTCTCTCATCACATCTGCATATGTCTTGGTTTTAACTGGGTGGGATCTTATCTTTGACAGGATCCCAACTAGTTTGACTCAAATCAAGGATTCAAATATTTGAACGCAAAATAAATCTGTCAACTGTGAATTTCTCAGGCCCTGATAAGCTCCAAATTATATAAAAAGGCTCAATAAATCTCGATAAATCTGATCCGGTTATGTCATTCCCGCAAACTTCAGAGTGAAAACTTATCCAGAGCAGATTTCGGACCTTCGGTGAAACTGATAAGATCTCTGGTCTACTATTTCATATCTAAAACTAGGTATCTTCTCTAAGGACATAACCCTTATTATTCATTATTAGAGGAGGATCTACATAACTTTATTTAAAGGGGTCATATGACATTGCTAAAAAGAACATTATTTTGTGCATTTGGTGTAATGAAATGTGTTTATGCGATTTAACGTTCAAAAAACACATTATTTTCCACATACTGTACACTATTGATGCTCCTCTATGCCCCGCCTTTCTGAAACGCGTCGATATTTGCAAAGCTCATCGGTCTGAAAAGCGAGGTGTGCTCTGATTGGCCAGCTATCCAGTGCGTTGTGATTGGCCGAATACCTCAACCGTGTGACGGAAATGTTATGCCCCTTACCATATTGTGATGCCGTGTCCCGGAGCGACGAGACAAAAACATTAAAACCCATTATAAATGAGGCATTTGTTGCATCCAGTGGGGACATATTTACAGATTTTAATGACTTATACTGTCTTTTTACGCGTTGCGTTGCATCACGTTGCGTAAACATTAAACCATGTCTACATTTGTGATCGGAGAAATGACAAACAAGCGCTACTCTACACTGCTCAAAACTCACGTTTCCTCTTTTGGAAGGCCAAACAAAGTATTTTCGCTTTCGCAATGAAAACCACAGCGTCTTCACAACATGGCGGCGGCAGCAACAATAAAGTTGGACAAGTCTTAAGACTTTAAAAAGGGTTTGAGACTTTAGTCTTTGCAACTTTAGGGATCTTATCTATTCACGAACAGCTTGTAACACTCCAAAGAGAAAGGAAAACTTGAAATCGCATCATATGACCCCTTTAACAAGCAACCAGCTAAGCTGCTTCATTTAGCTTTTGTCACTGAGCTTTTTGGGAAAAAGAGAATGACAGATAGATAGAATGATGGATGGACGGACGGACGGACGGACCGACCGACACATAGATGGATGGATGGATGGAGGGACCGGCCAACACTAGATAGATAGATAGATAGATAGACAGATAGACAGATAGATAGATAGATAGATAGACAAGAACAACAAATGTCCTCTCTGCCGTCCCATCATCAAAGAGGACACTCAGGCTGGCAGTTCACGCTAACCCTCAAAGCTACGAGGATCAAGAAGAGCCACCCTTGATGTTTCATCCTCTCACTCACCGTATCTTCATAAAAAATAATCTTGGATCCATTCCTCGCGGGAATTTTTAATGACATCTGCTTCTGGAGCAAAATGCCAGGGGTAAAGACGAATCAAACAAAAGCAGCAAATAAATCTAATTAGAGAAAAATATGCTTGTGTGCCTGTAGGTCGAGGATTAACCAGATGTTGTTATGTAATCTATACTCATCAGAAACTACATTTTGACTTCTGCTGCAAGATTTGTGGATTGCACAGTAAACCTGGGGGTTTATTTTGTGACGGATGGCAATCTGTTCCTCCCTCCCTTTATCCGTTCCCTCTCTCTCTTTCTCTCTCTTTCTGCCTCTTTTGCATATTTTTGGTTTCAGGCGCCTGTTTGAGAAGGTCAACTGAAGAGGGATGCTGGTTAGAACACTGTCACTCAAAAAATTACTTTCATCTCCTAGAGGAACTGTGTCACAACTGCAATCCTTCTCATATTAATATGGCCCTTAGTTCTGGATGTCATTTACAATGAGTATATTTAATCACAACCATGAAAACAACAGTTTTACATTTTCTGAAGAAAATATAAGTAGTGCTTACCAAAAGTAGCAGCCATAATATTGTGGGTGTTTGCCAGATATGGCTCAGATCCCTCTTTCAACGTTTATTTAATCTAAATATTTCATCTTTTATCATCTGCAAAGCAAAAATAGTAAGACTGATAACTTAGAAATATAATACAACAGTTTTTCTTAACAAGCCACACAATTGTAAGTATCAATCCTTAGCACAAATGCTGTGGGACAAGTTACATGCCAACATTTAATACTTAGGGTTAGAGTTTTGTTAAAATACCCTAAATATGAAATTATTTCATCCTTTAAGTTAGCACCAGAAAATAATATCTTAAAGTTGTCACACTTGCCTATGGAGAGCAGTGAGGAACAAGGAGACGAAGAGTAAACTCAAACAGCAGTTCTTTAAATCAAAATCCAAGGGGCAGGCAGGAACAAAGGTAGCACAAGTGTTGATGTACAATCTCGGACAAAGACAGACAGCACAGACTCGAACTTAAATACATGGGGTAATTAACTAGACACACCTGGGAGCAATGAACGATCAACACAGGGAAAAACTGGGTCACGGGAAGCACATGGGGAGGAAAAACACAACAAAACAGTCCAGAATCCTGACAAAAGTAGAAATAATAGTCCTTCACCCTTTTTCTCTCTCATTTACACTCTGTTTTATGTTTAACTGCTGCTAATGAGCGATAGAGAGACTTTGAAGAGATCCATTATCATTTGAAAGGCATGAAAACAGAATTCCCCAAATAGAGTTTGAGTTTAAATGAAAATAGAAAGACAAAATGTGAAGACGTTCACCTGACACATTTGATGATGTTCCTGTCATTGTCCACGCTGCAGTGCTGCCATCTTTGAAGAAGGTTTTAGATTTAGACGTTGAAACCGATATCCCTTTGAGTTTTGGTCCTTCAATTATTTAAACATTAATGAAATATTCGCCCTGCTTAAAAGATTAACATCATCTGCAATTGTTATGTACATTTAATGAGACGTCACCTAAATCGACTTTCTCTTTTGATTAATTGTCTTTTAATCATTGAACAAAAAGATTGGGAATTTTTCATATTTTAAAGGATTAATCCACACAAAAAATGAAAAATCAATTACTTACCCTCCTGTTGATCCAACCCTGTATGACTTTCTATTTCTGTGGAATGCAAAAGGAGACATTTTCAAGAATTAGATTAAATTAATAGGAAGTGGAACATTCAAGCTTCAAAAACGATAAAAAGCACAATAAAAATATCATAGAAGTATTTGTGTGAGGAGCGAAAAAAGTGAGATGTTCACCTGTTGACATTGAGTCAGTGAGTTGAACTTGAGAACCAAATCAGTCTGATTCATGAACAAATTATTCAAACGGTGTTTGGAAACTGGATGAACTGATTCATTAAAAAAGATTTGACTCAAAAGAACAATTCACTCACAAATCAGAAATCGTGCCATGATCATCCAAGGTAGATGTCAATGAATATTGACTTACATTTTTCATCACACAAAACTATCAGAATAGAAGCAGTCTGATTCATGAACAAATGATTCGAACTGGGTTTGGAAACTGGATGAACTGCTTCATTTTAGATATTTGACTTAGAGCAAATCAGTCTGATTCTTGAACAGATAATTCAGGTTTGGAAACTGGATGAACTGATTCATTAAAAAGATTTGACTCAAAAGAATGATTCACTCAAAAATCAGACATTGTGCCAAGATCATCCAAGGTGGATTTCTGTGAACTAAATTTCGGTTTATTAATCACACAAAATTATCATATGGCTTAAGAAGGTGTGAAATTTAGCACACAATTGTGAAGAGAATTTCTGTGGTGCTTTTTGTCATTTTGGATCTTAAAAACTCAATCACTTCAACTCCAACTCATGTTTGTAACAACATGAGAGTGAATAAACAATGACAGACTTTTCATTTTGGTGAACTATGCCTTTAAGACCACTGCACAGCTGATCCCTTTCCACTCATGAATTACAACCCGTCCTGACCATCAGCAGAAGGGTGGGTGCTCTTTATACAGATCTAACTCTATAAACCGAAGTCTCTAGTATTATGGACCCCAGAGATTTCTAGATTAAGGAGAGAACAAAAGCTATACATTTTAAACAGACGGGTGTAAACAGGAGGTGTATAAATTATCTATAATTGTAGAGAGAGGCACATCATATAGATGAATGCATTTCCTCTCTGATGGATCTCGCCAGAGTGTCAGACAGCGCCAGTGGTCATCAGCTGTGCCATGCCGACACCACTCAGTAAAAGCAGCCGGTCTTATATTTACATTCAAATATGCTTAGATCAAAATGGGGAGACATGCGCCGTCAGATTGAAGAAGTTTCAATTCTCACTTTGCCTCGGTCTCTCTCCTCGGGCTGTCTTCCTCCATCACTCCTTTTCTCCCTCCCCCGTCCAATCTTTTCTTTCCTCTCTCCCTGTCTCTGAACTCCCTCTTTCATTTTCACTCTTCCTAAAATCTCTTTTTATACTCCTCACATTATTTATTGTACCTAAAACCACCCTTTTGTCCTTTCTCTCATCGCTCTGGCTACTAGTGACCAGACCAACTTGGGACAAGCTGGTAAAGTGGCCTGGTGGGTAGGTAGCCACAGTTTGAAAACTGCCTTGTGTGTTTAAGTTTTGTTATTATTTAAAATTATTAAAAATGTATTAGTATATAGAAATTAACACACACACACACACACACACACACA
>NW_015555852.1:331068-335648 GCF_001515605.1 Sinocyclocheilus anshuiensis
GTTCAACTGCTTAGTCCAATGAATTCCAACTATAATAAGACTGAAAATTATTTCATCCTTTAAGTTAGCACCAGAAAATAATATCTTAAAGTTGTCACACTTGCCTATGGAGAGCAGTGAGGAACAAGGAGACGAAGAGTAAACTCAAACAGCAGTTCTTTAAATCAAAATCCAAGGGGCAGGCAGGAACAAAGGTAGCACAAGTGTTGATGTACAATCTCGGACAAAGACAGACAGCACAGACTCGAACTTAAATACATGGGGTAATTAACTAGACACACCTGGGAGCAATGAACGATCAACACAGGGAAAACCTGGGTCACGGGAAGCACATGGGGAGGAAAAACACAACAAAACAGTCCAGAATCCTGACAAAAGTAGAAATAATAGTCCTTCACCCTTTTTCTCTCTCATTTACACTCTGTTTTATGTTTAACTGCTGCTAATGAGCGATAGAGAGACTTTGAAGAGATCCATTATCATTTGAAAGGCATGAAAACAGAATTCCCCAAATAGAGTTTGAGTTTAAATGAAAATAGAAAGACAAAATGTGAAGACGTTCACCTGACACATTTGATGATGTTCCTGTCATTGTCCACGCTGCAGTGCTGCCATCTTTGAAGAAGGTTTTAGATTTAGACGTTGAAACCGATATCCCTTTGAGTTTTGGTCCTTCCATTATTTAAACATTAATGAAATATTCGCCCTGCTTAAAAGATTAACATCATCTGCAATTGTTATGTACATTTAATGAGACGTCACCTAAATCGACTTTCTCTTTTGATTAATTGTCTTTTAATCATTGAACAAAAAGATTGGGAATTTTTCATATTTTAAAGGATTAATCCACACAAAAAATGAAAAATCAATTACTTACCCTCCTGTTGATCCAACCCTGTATGACTTTCTATTTCTGTGGAATGCAAAAGGAGACATTTTCAAGAATTAGATTAAATTAATAGGAAGTGGAACATTCAAGCTTCAAAAAACGATAAAAAGCACAATAAAAATATCATAGAAGTATTTGTGTGAGGAGCGAAAAAAGTGAGATGTTCACCTGTTGACATTGAGTCAGTGAGTTGAACTTGAGAACCAAATCAGTCTGATTCATGAACAAATTATTCAAACGGTGTTTGGAAACTGGATGAACTGATTCATTAAAAAAGATTTGACTCAAAAGAACAATTCACTCACAAATCAGAAATCGTGCCATGATCATCCAAGGTAGATGTCAATGAATATTGACTTACATTTTTCATCACACAAAACTATCAGAATAGAAGCAGTCTGATTCATGAACAAATGATTCGAACTGGGTTTGGAAACTGGATGAACTGCTTCATTTTAGATATTTGACTTAGAGCAAATCAGTCTGATTCTTGAACAGATAATTCAGGTTTGGAAACTGGATGAACTGATTCATTAAAAAGATTTGACTCAAAAGAATGATTCACTCAAAAATCAGACATTGTGCCAAGATCATCCAAGGTGGATTTCTGTGAACTAAATTTCGGTTTATTAATCACACAAAATTATCATATGGCTTAAGAAGGTGTGAAATTTAGCACACAATTGTGAAGAGAATTTCTGTGGTGCTTTTTGTCATTTTGGATCTTAAAAACTCAATCACTTCAACTCCAACTCATGTTTGTAACAACATGAGAGTGAATAAACAATGACAGACTTTTCATTTTGGTGAACTATGCCTTTAAGACCACTGCACAGCTGATCCCTTTCCACTCATGAATTACAACCCGTCCTGACCATCAGCAGAAGGGTGGGTGCTCTTTATACAGATCTAACTCTATAAACCGAAGTCTCTAGTATTATGGACCCCAGAGATTTCTAGATTAAGGAGAGAACAAAAGCTATACATTTTAAACAGACGGGTGTAAACAGGAGGTGTATAAATTATCTATAATTGTAGAGAGAGGCACATCATATAGATGAATGCATTTCCTCTCTGATGGATCTCGCCAGAGTGTCAGACAGCGCCAGTGGTCATCAGCTGTGCCATGCCGACACCACTCAGTAAAAGCAGCCGGTCTTATATTTACATTCAAATATGCTTAGATCAAAATGGGGAGACATGCGCCGTCAGATTGAAGAAGTTTCAATTCTCACTTTGCCTCGGTCTCTCTCCTCGGGCTGTCTTCCTCCATCACTCCTTTTCTCCCTCCCCCGTCCAATCTTTTCTTTCCTCTCTCCCTGTCTCTGAACTCCCTCTTTCATTTTCACTCTTCCTAAAATCTCTTTTTATACTCCTCACATTATTTATTGTACCTAAAACCACCCTTTTGTCCTTTCTCTCATCGCTCTGGCTACTAGTGACCAGACCAACTTGGGACAAGCTGGTAAAGTGGCCTGGTGGGTAGGTAGCCACAGTTTGAAAACTGCCTTGTGTGTTTAAGTTTTGTTATTATTTAAAATTATTAAAAATGTATTAGTATATAGAAATTAACACACACACACACACACACACACACACATACATATATATATATATATATATATATAATTGTTAATTAAATCAATACATTTAATACATAAAACAAATAAAACATTCAAATAATTGTAATATAATACAATAAAATATATTTAAATATAATATATAATAATATATCATTTAAATTTCAACATTGATTATAAAAACCATTATGAATAATAATTAAGCAGCAAATCAGCCTAATAGAATGGTTTCTGAAGGACCATGTGACACTGAAGCCTGGAGTAATGGCTGCTGAAAATTTAGATTTGTCGTCACAGGAATAAATTACATTTTAAAATATATTAAAATTTAAAAAATAGTTATTTTAAATTGTAATAATATTTTCACAATATTACTGCTTTTACTAGATGTTTATCAAATAAATGCAGCCTTGGTGAGCATAAGAGACTTTCAAAAACATTAAAAAAATGAATTATTCCAAACTTTTGACCAGTCTTAAGTCACACGCTTTCATACAACAGTTATGCAATAAACTGTAAAAGGAGGTAAACTGCAACTGTTATCTAGCCATTTTTAGATGATTTAGGCCATACAAATTAGTTTTGCTGGTATTTTGGTTGATTAAGCACTGTTAAATCATATTTTTGACTTGAATAAAACCAGTTAATTTATGTGTTACCATTTTGTCACTGCAGCTATCTCAAATCCCTTATATGACTGTGATTCCATTCAGACATTACAGGCTAACAGAACAAGTTCAGCCCTCAGTCCTGAAAATTGAAGGGAGTCACTTCAGTTCTAGAATGTGGTTGTCACTCTCAAAACTAAGCAAACTGTGAGCATGATTATATTTAGCACTCAAGACAGGACCACAGCCTCTCCCTCATTTCCTGTTTCTCCTTCTAGCGTCTCTTTCGTTCCCTCTCCGACTATTGAACACTCTTGTTCAACACCCTCGGAGAAAAAAAACTCTTTGCAGTCATAGGTCAGCAATAGCAGAAAATTTCCCCCCTTTCCCTCAGCCCTGCATTCAAGCACAATCTCCAATAGCTGTCATGTTAAAATCAATAATTTACACCATTGAGGATATGGGGAGAGCGGTGTTCCTGTCAGAAGTGTGTGCGTGGTCTGCACTGGGTTTGACAGATGGACATGTGGGTTTATCAGACGGACCGGCCTCAGCACCGTTATCAATTCCTTAAGCAGTTAATGGCTGAACTGGGTGCTTGGCATGCTGGATCTGCACAGATAAGGACTCATACGAGCCCTGTCTCATTAAACAGGAAATTGTCAAAACACTGGCCATGTCTCGGCATGCTCATATTTGCATGCTTGATTGAAAAAGACAGGTAAAGGTTGTTCAGGAATGACTGACCAAGACAGAACTCGCAGCATTATTATATGTTATTAATCACAGTCTTAATTTGGATATTGGTGTAAATCTGATTAGTGTTATTAGTCTCTTTAGACTAATACTGTGATTAATATTGATTCTTAGATTAAGACTAAAGACTTAGATTAATTCTAATATCAGTACTGTGATTAAGATTCAAATTATACTCATATGAAGACTAATACTACTACTACACTTTAGATTTATTACTTTTTATTATTTACCGTTTTAATCATTAAGAATTAATCTTCAAAAGTTTGGGAGAATTATTAGGAGACTTAGTCTTAATCTTAATCTTGGTATTGCTGTTGTTATTCCATCTGAAGTGCAGATTCAATTAAACTGTCAGCCGGCACTCTGAGGATTATGGAAGTTTCAGTTTTCCATACAGACCAAGGTCTATTTAGCTGCCAGCTGAGCCGAGATAAGAGTGCAGACAGCTGGCTTCACAGCATCCACAGAGGGATGGCCTTGTGTGATCTTTACATGCCAAGTCCTTCTATAACTCCTATATCCTGCAGAAACCAATGCAACTTAGTCACCCTGTGTTGCACTTTATAATGAACATAATGAACTGCACACTATAGCTCAGTTGTATGTATTTTCCTGGACAATTCCCTTAGAGTCAACAATGTGACAATGCGCAATGTAATTGGACAGTTGCGAAGCAGATTAATATTCCTGCCACAAAGCGGATCGCATTTCCAACATAACCATTAGTGTGGGGGGGGGGGGGGA
>NW_015555852.1:337505-344329 GCF_001515605.1 Sinocyclocheilus anshuiensis
GGGGTGATACAGACCATCGCCACCCATGTCTAAAATGGCCCTTGCACATAGTTCTGGATGATCATATAATTTGCAGACTTAATTGGAAATATAAATCCCAATGCACACAACATTAGGGAGAGCTTTAATCCACACCTCTGTGCTTGATGCATTATGACACATCGTAAATGTGCAGGGTCAGCCATGTCACTTTTAAATATCACAACGTCCTGAGGGGCCCAATTGGAACCGGGAGACAGCAAACATATTAAAATCCTGCTACAGCCCCTGTCTCCAAACAATTACTCTCTCTCTCCCCATCTCTCGCTGTCTTTATATTATTCTCACAGCCTATTGCTATCTCTCTCTCTCACACACACACAAACCGTTGGCTTGTTGGTCCATTTCCTAGCGTCAAGTCACAACAGCCCATGCAGTCTGACAACATAAATGTCGCTGTAGTGTTGCTTTATGCAGCACTAAAATGTAGGGGGAAAAAATGTAGATTTGGTCATAATTTTATATAATAATAATTATTATTATTAGTTTATTTATAATTAATTCATTTATTTTATAATTAATTATAGTGTTGTTATTGTTGTTTAAAACTAAGACTATTAAAATTGGTTTCATTAAGTTAAATAAAGCTTAATAAAATATAAATATAAGTATTAGTCAAAAAACTGTATATAAAGTTCTAAAATGTAGTACTAAAATGACTAAAACTTAAATAAAAATAAAATTAAAGCAAAATGGAACAAAAAATGACAGAAACATAACTAAATTATTCAAACTTAAATAAAATGTCAAATTAAATCTGAAAATATAAAAAATGAAAGTCAATTCAAAATATGAATTGGTACTGTAAAATGGATAATACATACTGTATATATAGTGCTAAAATTTAATGTACATATAGTACAAAAATGTTGTACTAAAATCACTAAAACTGAAATAAAAATAAAGAAAGATTGAAAAAAATACCAAAAGCACATATCAAAATTACTAAAACTTAAGTTAAAACTAAAACAAAAAAATATAAAAAATGAAAGCCAATGTAAAATATCAATAAATACTATAACACTTATTTAAAAAAAATTCAGTACAAACGTTTTGTATTAAAATGACTAAAACTAAAACTGAAAGAAAAAATGTTAAAAAGTTGACAAAAAAAATGGTAAAAGCACGTAACAAATATGACTAAAAATAAAAATAAAAACCAATTCAAAATATTAATAAATATTATAACACTGATATACATAAACACTGTACATTTTCTGTATACAATATGGATGACAAGAGTAATACTGGAACATATGCACTATGCACACAAAAGTCATAAAATGCTTAATCACTAAATATGTTTTTAGGTAGTAATCTGGTGAGATATATCTTTAAGTTTAACAAATATTTTTACTTTTACAGTGCAGCCAGAAAAAAATGTAATGTTAACATTACTATACTATGTTAAAAGCTAAGATAAAAGCTAAATTAAATGTAAAAACACATTTATGTGAAGAAGTACAACCACAGTGATGTGCTTGTTGGTGCACAAGAAAGGTTTCTAGACTGGCAATTCACTGTAGCCACTAGCTACTGCTCACTGTCTACTGAACAGCTGCTCCGCCATCCCCTTTTACATATATTAATATGTTTTTGCTTCCTTGTCATCAAAAGCTGGCGAATTACATTGTTGGACCATAATGGCATTTAATCTGGATAAAGGCCTCTTTTTTAAGGCGCAAGAGAATCTATCTGATGTGCCACCAGCCCTGTGTACATTTCCACACCTCCACACATGTAATGCCTTATCAATAAACCACCCAGGCGTTGGCTGTTTTTATAATGGACTTGCGATTGCACGCTTTGGGTCCTAATTATCAAGGCAAACAGAGCTTGGCAGTCTTTCAAATGGAGGGTAGAAAAAAGAAGGTTACAGGGAGGGTGGGGGATAAAGAGAGAATGGAGTGAGTGAAACAGACTCAAAAAAACAAAACAAAAACAGGATTCTTTGTTTGGCCACCAGCAAAGAGAATTTTCTGGAAGAAATTCATGTTTAAAGCAATAAAAAAAAAAATGGATGACATGCTTTAAAAATAAATAAATAAATCAGGCTTCAAAATGTTATGGTGATCCAATATAGGATTTTATCTACAGAAATATGTCCTATTATATATGGAGATATGATTGCATGTAAGATGTAAGTGGATTAGCATCAAAGCCGCTAAAAATAGAGAACATTTCCCATTTGTCTCATTATATAATTCATGCAAAAAAACAAAAGCTGTAAATATGTTATATATTTCCATGCCAGTTGTTTTCAATCATGAAATCATTCAACCAGAGTCATATGCTTTTACTTTAAAATAAAGCATTAAAGGCAAACAGCATTATGCTAGGAAAAGACTGGACCTTTTAATACCATGAATCAGAGTTAACCCTTAGCCTTAGACCAGATCTAGAGCCCCCTCTGATCTTGTGTCTTTTAACTAATTCACTCTTTAAATGAAGCTTTGGCATCACTTCAGCTTAGTGCTGCTAGCTATAAATGCCGTTAAAGACTATCGAAGCGTGTTTACCTTTGAAGATACATTCACACTTAAACCTGGGGGGGGGGCTTGGTGTCAGAACATGTTACTTTGTGTAGTGTTTAGCTCTCACCTGATGAGTCAACCTTGTTTACCCTGCGTTCAGAGATGATATAGACACTTTTGTGGAGGCACATTTCTGACTCAGGGCAAGAAGGCACTAAATGCTGTTTATGAAACAAAACAAAAAAATGAAGCCACCGGTTCAAGGAAACCTAAAGCGTTTAACATTTTAAAAAAAAACTGATCTTTCATTTAACAGGACTCTCATTTCCAATAAGACACTTTTTAATTTTATTTTATTATTTATTTATATTTTTTATTTTTTTTAAAGCTAAACACCTGAAGTCAAAATTTTAACTATTGTGGCATGTGGTACATACCGATTATCTTTAATGCTATATATGTATATGCACAGTATATGCTATGCTCAAACCTTAAACTTTACATTGATTTTAAAGGAAATGACTGGAACTGGTTTGTTTGTTTTTTTTGTCTTCAATGCTTTCTTGCATAGTTTAGTTTTGTCATGCTGCCAACAAAACAAAGCAAAACAAAACACAAAAAGCAAAACAAAGCTATAAACAAAACAAAAAATGAAAATTAAGCAAAGCAAAACAAAACAAAAAGCAAAGCAAAGATAAACAAAAACAAAACAAAGAGCTAAATAAAGCTAAACAAAACAAAAGGCAAAACAAAGCTAAACAAAATAAAAAGCAAAATAAACCCAAACAAAACTAAACCAAAATGCAGTTCTCTTACACTTCCCTATTTTTGAAGCTTACTTACAGTAGATGTTTGTAGCACCCACTATAGTGTCTGTGTTTAGCACAAGGCCGCTGTTGTTCAACGGGGATCTCCAGCAGTCTCTAGTGGTGGATTGTGGGATACCTCAGAATATGGGGTAAATTAATTTGTCATTTAAAAGCCAAAACATAAACAATACTCAGTGGTGGACAGTAACGGAGTAGTTTTACTTCGTTACTGTACTTAAGTACATTTTTCAAGTATCTGTACTTTACTGGAATAGTTTTATTTTGAGTAACTTACTACAGCTAATGGCTCCATTTGCACTAATTCTTCTCTTCCAGTTTGTCCCACAAAAGCAGTATCCAAGTCAGAGGGAAAATTGAGTGATTCACACAAACAGAGGGAGTGAGAGAGCCCAGAGGAACCACCCAAAAGACAAACTGCTATATTTTAGAGTTTGACAGAGGAAGGGAAAGATGGATTTGAAAGTAGGCTTCCCTACAAAGCCAGCAGCTAAGAGAGGAATGAAAGACACAGCCTCTTCTAATAAAGATTGCCTGACAAGATCAGGAATCAGGGAACAGGAGTGAACTAATTTTGAACAGGAATATGAGGGCTGCAGAATGAGATCAAATGTGTGTGTGGGTGTGTGTGTGTGTGTGTGTGTGTGTGTGTGTGTGTGTGTGTGTGTGTGTGATTGCGTGGCTATTTATTTATTTAGCTAACATAACTATTTTCAAGATTTGTACACACATGCCAGCTGAGCCGTGTACACACATGTTGTTTAAACTCAGTATGAATTCAAATCGATCCTATTTACAGTTTAACTGTGAACAATAATTTGGAGAACTTTATTTATTTGTTTTGTTTTGTTTTTTTCCTAAAATGACTTTCCTTTTCAGCTGAAATCATAAATACCTTTAATTTTCGACTCTCCCCTCAAACACCGAACAAAGTTAAGTGCCATCCCTATTTCTTATCACTGAAAAAATAACAGAAATATGCTATCCTGTATCAACTGGAGATATATCACATCACATAAGTAAAATGAAATGTTTCATGCCTACTTTAATCTACCTTGGATTAAAGTAATTAAAAGTTATAATAAAGTAATATAGTAAAGGAAAATAATATAACAGTTTAATGTGCATGTTTAGGTTTGGTAACATATTTCAAACGTTTTTGAAAGAAATATCTTATGTTCAACAAGACTGCATTCATTTAAGTAAAATACAGTAAAACATTAATATAGTGTAATAATATTACCAATTAAAATATTTGTTTTCTATTTTAATATATTTTACATTTTAATTCATTCCTGTGACGGCAAGCATTTTCAGCATCATTACTCCAGTCTTTTGTCTCATGTGATCCTTCAGAAATCATTCTAATATGCTGATTTGCTGATCAAGAAACATTTCTTATTATCAACATGGAAAACAGTTGTGCTGCTTAATATTTTTTAATATATTTTTACATTCTTTTATGAATAAAAAAGTCAAGAGAACTGCATTTTTTGTAACAATGTAAAAGTCTTCACTATTGCATTTTATCAATTGAATGCATCCTTATAAATAAATATAAATATATATAAATAAATCAAAGTATTCATTTCGTTTAAAAAAAAAAAAAACTTACTGACCCCAATTTTTGAACAGGACATATGGCAGTCATAAGGTGCATCACTGGTGTGAAAACGCACACACAATCTAAGCATTTAGGTACAAATATGGTAAGCAGTTATGCTAAAAGCCTGCAGGATGTATTTTCAGGTGTAGCTTGTCGATGGGGGGACGTGGGCGGACAGGTCCCGTTAATGAAAACTTAATGGGAGCCATGTGAACGTCCAGCCCGGGTGGCATCCTCAGCTCTAGCCATGTGACAGAAGGCGCCGAGAAGTGACACATAGCAGCGGGGAAGGATGGGGCGACAGGGAGCGAGGCGCTAAAAAAAAGGAATGAAAAAAGTCGACATGACACCTTTGACAGTGACCATGGAGCCCTGCCTAATCGTGACGCACTTTGTTTGTTTTGAGTAAGCCATGGCAGGAGGAGCAGACTGCACCCCTCCACACTCCTCTGCCTCACCACAGCGAAGATCTGAGGGTATGCGTCACTACTCTGTCTGTGTGTGTGTGTGTGTGTGTTTCTTCTCCACGGTTTCAAACGAGGTGCAGGTAGATAAAGGGAGAGGGAAGGGAGCATAAACACAAGGAACTCTGGGAGAAAAAAAAAAACAGCTCACACCTCTTCTAATTAAGAAACAGAGACTCATCCGATGAGAAGATCCAAGACAACAACATGCCAGCCACTGGATGACAAACATCTGAAGAGCTATTTTAAGGACGGATCAGAGTGGTGTTCCCTGTTAGCCGAGTGAGTAAGGGCCCACGACACATGCAATTAAAGTTTCCTCAGAAGAGGGAGAAACTTTTGTTTCCTTTGTGAGAGGATCTCTCTTAAGTTTGTAGAAAAGGGCCTTTTTATTTTACTTGCCTTTCATCCTTCATTTCTCCCAATAGCTAATGGGCGACCGAAAGAGCACCAAAATGTTTCAAAATGCATCTTGATAAGGCTCAGTTATAGTGATGAAAGGTAATGCAGTGCAGATGACGCTGGGCCTATAATTATACTCAACATCATGGGCGAAATTGTTAGTCATGGAATCCCTGATGTTGGCCCCTCATGGCCGTTTCTCAATATGCGTTCTTGTCTTGACAACTTTCGTTTTTCGGACACATACACCCTGCAAAGTTTCGGGAATGACATCCGCATATTTACGTGGGATTCACTCTCGAAATATCAATGATTGGCACTGAACATAAAATATACGTGGAAGCAGCCTCAGTGATTTTATTCTGGAACCGGTCCTGGCCAAACCTCGACAGCGCGCAACCCGAGCCGACCCGACCTCTAATTCACGGACCAAAAGTGTGTGTAAACTTTATTGAGACTGGGACATATCAACCAGTAATTTTATTTTATTTCCAGTAACGGACAGTAGAAAGTTCAGCAATGAATGGTATGCAACTTATGACAGAATATATAGTACCACAACTGATCGTTTATTTTTTCCTCGCCGTGTCTCGCCATCGGTAACAACTATTCAAAACGGACACATTTAAAGTGACACAGGAAAAAGACACGGAAAACTTTAGTGAACATCAGAAAAGCAGAGTGCACATTTCTGGTTAAAATTAAAGGCCATGACAAACGGGAAGCATCGCCATTCAAGTCAGCAGCAAGAGTCAGCTCCACAGTTTACTAAACGGTGGCAACCTCTTTAAAGGGGTCTTATGACGCTGCTAAAAATAACATTATTTGGTGTATTTGGTGTAATGCAATGTGTTTATGCAGTTTAAGGTTCAAAAACACATTAGTTTCCACATAAATGTACATTGTTGCTCCTCTATGCCCCGCCTTTCTGAAACGCGTCAATTTTTTACAAAGCTCATCGTTCTGAAAAGTGAGGTGTACGCTGATTGGCCAGCTATCCAGTGCGTTGTGA
>NW_015555852.1:348670-349011 GCF_001515605.1 Sinocyclocheilus anshuiensis
ATCGGAGAAACGACAAACAACAAGCGCTACTCTACACTGCTCAAAACTCGTGTTTGAATCGTCAGTGGCAAATTCCACCAGGCTGGGAGGATAGTTTTTATTGTTAAAGGGGTCATAGGATGCTACATGTACTTTTACAAGTTGTTTGAACTGAAATGTGTGTAGGCAGCGTGTGTACACAACCACCTATAATGATAAAGATCCACCCAGCGTTTTTTTTTAAATCTGGTTAAATGTTTTCCCCTTTCTCAAATCGAGCCGATCTCGGATGCCTGTCTGTGTGACGTCACACAGACCCAGGCCCTCCCACGATAGTTGATTGACAATGCCATCTTACCTTA
>NW_015555852.1:349379-351639 GCF_001515605.1 Sinocyclocheilus anshuiensis
ATATATCCATATATAGACACACACAAACCCTTAATCCAATTTGCTTATCTGAGGTGGTCTCCCAGTCTGACCAGCTGAGAAGTGGCCAAAACTCCTCTAAAACCAAATCTGATCAGCCTGAGCAGCTTGGGAGACCAGCAACCCAGACTGGTTTATTGTGTTTTTATTAAGCAGGGAAACATATACACCAAGTCTACAGTGGATGAAACAAAATTGGAGCATTAAATCTGGTGGGTAATGATGATAAGTCTAGTGAGTTATAATGATGTGTTTGCTGAAAGATGACCCTCTTTCAAGTTATCAACAAAGCATTTCGCATGTGTGTGTGAAAGAGAGAGCACGGTTGTTTGGTACAAAAGAAATGGAGAAACATTTTAAACAACATAAAAATGATATCAGTGAACGTCTCCGGGGGCCAGCACAATGACACCGTGATGGAGGATGACAGCTTCCTGTTTTTAATTGCCATGGTTGCTGTTGCTTAGCACCTTGGGGGACATGAATGAGGCTGATACAGATAGTCTCTAATGAGTATTAATCTAATCACGCACAGACACAAATACAGCCAACACTCATAATCACGTAAACCCCCCAAACTCTGACATTTAGGTAGGGGGTTATTAACGGATCTTAAAAAAATCACACTGCTAAAAAAAGTGTCACTTTGAAATGAGGAGAGAGAGAAAAAACTAGTTAAAAAAAGACAATATTTACCTAACAGTTCAAAAACATCCAATAACTGCAGTTTCATCAAACCGAGGAGACCAAATCTTTCGCTGTTGCCGCGCAACCAGGTCACAATGTTAAAACATCATCATGGTGAGGAGAAAAGTCTGGATGTCGAACCATAATCCAAAACATAAGTCACCAAAATGCCATCCTCAAATCCGCCAGTGCAATATATAATCAAAGCAGGACACATACAGCATCCCATATTAAAAAATAAACAGCAATAGATGAGGTATTCGGTGTCTGCGGCGGCCTTGCAGGTCTTTTCACATTTGCCGTTACTCTAGCAGGAGTCTGGCAGACTGTAAATATCCTTTCATAGCCACAATGATCTAACGGAACAGCGATCTCCAGCTTTGAGCGCAGTAGAGCATGCTGGGGTTTTTATATCTTTATAAGTCTCATTTACCCGCATTGGTTTATTCATAACTTTCACTCTCTTGATTTTTATGAGAGGACAAAAAGCCAAACAACCAGGAGGAATAGCACCCAAATATCCGCCGTGTGTTATTGAACTGTAAATAAACCAAGAAAAAGCACATCATTCTGAAACACGAATATGAGGAGAGCACTGGCTTCTGAAAGCGACCAAATGTGAGCTCCATTATCGACCTGTCAGGATTGCTTGGTGTGTGTGTGTGTGTGTGTGTGTGTTTGTTTTAACACTGCTAATTCATTTACCATGCAGATTGAGAGTCTGGTCTTTAAGGTGCTGGCTATACATTAGTAATGTACTGCATCTGTACCTGTTTCCGTTTCACAGAACTTTGGAAACAAGCCTTCTAATTATAGCGATTAGTATTTTGGAAGCAGTTCCAAGCCCACGGTCCGGCCTTAACAAATGAAGGCTGGGATTATCCAAACAAATAGGATGTCTGCCATCTTGTTGTACATGCTGACACTGTTAGAATCCCATTAAAAAATGTGCTGGTATCTGGTTGTGACTTTTTTTTAAATGAGGAAATCTACAACAAAGGTAACATTTGACCCTAAAAAAATAGTTTTAGGGCACAGAGCGCCGTTGAAGACCTTTGCTTTAGTGTCAAAAGACATGTAGTGCAGCAGTATATTGACATATTTAAATACAGAATCACTGTATGCTACATCAAGCAGTAATAACTGCATTTACATTTTAATAAATCTACCTGTACTGTTGGTTTCAACCAACTGGAACACATGAAACGCCAACCTGCAAATTCACATAGCCACAATGATCTACAGGTCACACATTGACTTCTTTATTTTGAATCAACAACTCGAGGACTTTTAGGCCTATTTAATAATTAATACATCACAACAGTAACCAATTAAATAATTAAATAAATATAAATTATAATTAATAATTATTAATAATATTAATTAATAAAAATAAATAATTAATTTTAAATTGTAATAGTATTTTACAATTTATAGATAATTTAGTTATTTTAGTTTTAGTTACAGTTGTAGTAATGTTGTCATTTTATTAGTTTTTTATTATGTCTATATAGGTTTTTTATTAAGTTTTAGTTTTATTTAATTTGAGTTATTT
>NW_015555852.1:351883-352035 GCF_001515605.1 Sinocyclocheilus anshuiensis
TAATTACTTTTTCTTATTTGTAAGTCGCTTTGGATAAAAGCTTCTGCTAAATGACTAAAAGTAAAAGTAAAGTAAGTAAAGTATTTCACAATATTACTGTTTTTACTGTTTTGATCAAATAAATGCAGCCTTGAGCATAAGAGACTTATTTT
>NW_015555852.1:352134-355801 GCF_001515605.1 Sinocyclocheilus anshuiensis
AGGCTAATCTTAGCAGTGTTTAGCGTGAAACAAAAGGCCCCATTAGAGAATGATTGGTTAAAATAATAGTTGCGCAAAGTGCCCAGCTTGCTTAACAGGTGTATTTATATTGATTGTGCAGCCTCAATTTCCTGCAGTGAAAAGAAAGAAGTAAACAATAATTGCTAGCACTTTTTTAGCATTTGTCGCACAGGCAATTATTAAATAGCACTTTAGCCATTCCGTTAGAAGGAAAATAGCACTTAGGACATCTGCTTGGTCACCGCAATGGGCGCTATACGGTTGGGATTATCTCTCCGATGAGCCTTGTCTATGCGTGTAGTTTCATTCCGTGGTCATTTCGGTGATGTGGACCATCCATTTGCCTCTTTTCATTTCCATAATTGTTTTCAGAGCGCAAGGCTGTCCTGCTCTTTGCAGAGGACTAGGTATGGACTAATGGACGCTAGATTGGATTCTGCCTTTATACATGGTGAAATGATTTCTTCTTCATTCTCTGTGCTGGATCACGTCTCTCTTTTGGACTCATGAATAACGGATGGGTTTAAAGCATTGCCCTGCCCAGGCTCTCTCTTATTGAAATCTGTGCTCAGAGAGGTGCTTATTTACTGAGACTGATCCCACATCATTTGAGTCAGTTTCTATGCTCCTCTGCTCCTGCTTTCTCACGCTCGGTCTTTCGCTCTCCATATGCCGCCCTCCATCTCTTTCTGTGACTCTCTTTGCGTTTATGACCCCATTCATACCCTTGCAGTCCCCTCATAGGCCTCTCTTGCTCATCTCTCTCTTATTAAAGAGCCACAAGTCTTTCAAATGTATCCTATCCTTGGTAGCAATATTAAAACCGCATGAAATCAAAAGAGCTTTGTGGCTTTTAGTCCATGTCTATTAGCTTTGAAGCCTCTACTGTACATGCAAACAGTATATACGACTTTCGCTTTCATGTTCAGTTCAGACTGACTTTACTGTATTTACATTTGGAGTCCAAGAGACCATAATAATAAACATGTAAAAATAACAATAGTAATTTTGAAATTAGTTGCTCTGACCAAATCAGACTCATGTGACATATAGGCTACTACCATTCAAAAGTTTGGGATCGATAAGATTCTATTTAAGGGGGCAAGAAATAAAATGAGTGCTCGATAAATATTATTATCAATGTTGAAAATCATCATATTGCTTAATATTTCTGTGGAAACAAAAGTAATTTTTTTCACAATTCTTTAATGAATGGAAAGTTCTAAACAACAGCATTTATTTGAAATAGAAATCAGATTATAAATGTCTTTACAGTCACTTTTGATCAATTTAGTGTGTCCTTGCTGAAGAAAAATATTAAATCGGTAATAAAATCTTACTGACCCCAAAATTTTGAACAGTAGTTCCATTACTGAAGAGTTACCGAAAGAGTTAAAAAAAAATGCACTAGTAAAGTAATTTCTGTAATGCCATCTTAAGCTGTTGCAAATAATAAGCTTTTTCACAATGATGCAAGCATTGCATTGGATTTCTTTTAAGCAACATAAGTCAACAGAATTGTCCCTTTTTACAGCAGCATGAACACTTCAATTACCCTTTGCTCATTGTTGCTTTTTGCATAACCACATCCAGTGTTTTATGTGGCAATCCCTTGCATTGTCTTCACTAAAGAGCCTTACATGTCCTTTCTAATCATGCGACTGCGTATTTCATGCTCTACAAACATTTACCACACTGACTGAGCCATAAAAGCAGACAGCATATCAATGAATGGAACTAGACTTGTTACCCTGAGAAGCCATTGTTATCAGGTCACCTTCCCTGTGCATCTCCCCTTGAACTTTTAGCGTAAATGCACCATGCAAACCTGGGAATTATCTTCAGAAGAAATGTACCACAATACCATGAGTCCTATCTCTTCATGGCTAAAGCTTTTACTGCTTTTTTCTTCCTTTCTTTCATCTTGTCCCCTTCATTTTGTCTGGAAATAACAGCTTCCATTTAGTCTGCCCTGCTCTTATGCAGAGTCGATCAGACCCAGCCTTAATGAAATGCTGCTACCCAGAATCCCTCTAACTGGTGAAATCGGGACCCAGGGCCATTACTTGGCTGTCTTCGGGAAAAAGGCACATCTACATAAGTTATTTCATTATCTCCCTAGGCTGTGAAAGAGGCAGCGGCGTACTCACTCGCTCCATCTCTCCGTGTGGATTGCACCATGGGGAGGTCATTGGAAAGCCGGTGGAATTATCTGCTAAATAAGGGGAGGCATTCTTTAATGGCGTCCCAGTCCAAATATTTAAAATGATCACCTAAACTTCCATTCGGCTCTTCCATTTCGGCTGATAGAGCTCAAGTGAGTTTGTCTTCATCTTGCCAGCAGCTTTCGGAAGAAATTGGTGCGTGTATGTGTGTGTGTGTGTTTTGCACATCATACTGCCTGCAAGAAAATAAGGAATAAAACTCTGCACTGCCTTTCTCATGAGACTTGACCATAGCAACACAATGGAAATCAGCAGCTAGAGTAGCCTATCGAGAAATAAAAATACACTAATAATGTACAAAATGGGGCACATGGCAAAAATAATATTTTTTAGAGAATATCTCTAATTAAATGTTTTTTTTATTATTAATTTGAACTCCATCGTCAAATAGTGTTTTTTCTTTCTTGTATTAAACTGTAATGTGGTGTTTGGGTTTTGGTTCATGTTCATGTTTTCATGTCTTTTATTTTGTAATTGTTTCACCCTGTTTGTGTCATGCTTCCCTTGCCCTCATGTATTCATGCCATTGGTTCTCTTGTTCACTGTGTCATGTTCTGATTGGTTGTCCTAGTCATGTGTCTTGTTTCCCATAGGTTTGTTCTTGTCATGTGACCCTCTTGTCTGCTATAAGTAGCCCTCATGTTGCCATTGTCTTTCGGCGTGTATTGAAGTTGTAACCCGCTGTCGGTGAGTCTAGTCTGTTCATGCCAAGTCAAGTCTGTTCATACCTCGTCAAGTCTGTTCATGCCTAGTCAAGTCAAGTCAAGTCAAGTCAAGTCAAGTCAAGTCTGTTCATGTCAAGTCAAGTCACGGATTATTGTTTCTAGTCTTCGTCTGTTTGGATTATGTTTGGATGTTTGGATCACTGTAAATAAACTGCACTTGGGTTCTTCACTACGCTCGCCTTCAGTGGATGATTCGTTACAGAATACACGACCACCATTATGAATCCAGCAGATCATCTTGTTCGCCTCCGTCAAGGTAATCGCTCTGTTGAGGAATATGTGGCAGACTTTTGTGAACTTTACTATCAAGTGGACTTCAATGATACTTTCTTGAAAGACATTTTCCGTTATGGGTTAAGTAAGGACATGCCACGGTTAATGCCACGTAATACCCCACACTGGTCATTAGAAAAATACATTGATTTTGCCCTGTTGCTGGCTGATTCACTATTCACTGTGGGTGTCGTGGAGGAGGAACATGACACTTCCCAAAAGTCTGCTCACGTCATGCCTGCCAAGCCACAGCCTTCTCACGTCATGTCTGCCAAGCCACAGCCTACTCGCGTCATGCCTGCTACTCCAGGACCTGCTCAGACCATGCCAGTTAAGTCAAAGTTTACTCATGTCATATCTACCAAGTCAGAACCTGTTCAATTCATGTCTGCCAAGCCAGAGTCTGCTAACGTCATGTCTGCT
>NW_015555852.1:360014-377447 GCF_001515605.1 Sinocyclocheilus anshuiensis
TCTGCCTGCTCCGCCATGGCTGCCCGATCTGCCTGCTCCGCCATGGCTGCCCGATCTGCCTGCTCCGCCATGGCTGCCCGATCTGCCTGCTCCGCCATGGCTGCCCGATCTGCCTGCTCCGCCATGGCTGCCCGATCTGCCTGCTCCGCCATGGCTGCCCGATCTGCCTGCTCCGCCATGGCTGCCCGCTCTGCCTGCTCCGCCATGGCCCCCCGCTCTGCCTGCTCCGCCATGGCCCCCCGCTCTGCCTGCTCCGCCATGGCCCCCCGCTCTGCCTGCTCCGCCATGGCCCCCCGCTCTGCCTGCTCCGCCATGGCCCCCCGCTCTGCCTGCTCCGCCATGGCCCCCCGCTCTGCCTGCTCCGCCATGGCTCCTTGCTCTGCCTGTTCCGCTTCATGGGCCTGGCCTTCCATGCCTCCCCCAGTTCCGCCTCCACTCCACCACCCTCCTGGACTTGTTGGGTTTTGTTTGTATTTGTTTGGGCGTCTGGAGTCGCCCTTAGAGGGGGGGAAATGTAATGTGGTGTTTGGGTTTTGGTTCATGTTCATGTTTTCATGTCTTTTATTTTGTGATTGTTTCACCCTGTTTGTGTCATGCTTCCCTTGCCCTCATGTATTCGTGCCATTGGTTCTCTTGTTCATTGTGTCATGTTCTGATTGGTTGTCCTAGTCATGGGTCTTGTTTCCCATAGGTTTGTTCTTGTCATGTGACCCTCTTGTCTGCTATAAGTAGCCCTCATGTTGCCATTGTCTTTCGTCGTGTATTGAAGTTGTAACCCGCTGTCGGTGAGTCTAGTCTGTTCATGCCAAGTCAAGTCTGTTCATGTCAAGTCTGTTCATAGCTCGTCAAGTCTGTTCATGCCTAGTCAAGTCTGTTCATGTCAAGTCAAGTCACGGATTATTGTTTCTAGTTTTCGTCTGTTTGGATTATGTTTGGATGTTTGGATCACTGTAAATAAAACTGCACTTGGGTTCTCACTTCAACTCACCTTCAGTGGATGATTCGTTACATAAACATAAATCTACAAAGATAGCAAGGTTTATAAACTAAAAACTGTTTGATTCTCAAATTCATCTTGTTTTAAGGAAATTTCAGTAGTTTTTATTAGACAACAAATATTGAAAACGACATGATAAACAGACTCGAACGGGTCTCGAGCAGTGTTATTTTAGAATCATTGAGATGCTATTATAGTTTTTATTAATATTTTTGAAACCGTTTTTATTTTCATATTTTCAGTTTTTATTTTAATTATTAAAGTTTTAGTAATTTTGCTGTGTTTTTGTCATTTTTAGTATGTCTAGTTTTTATTTTAAATTATTTCTGTTTTAGTTTGTTATTTTAGTACATCAAGGTAAACTAAATTAAAATGAGGAATATTGCTTTGGCAACTAGCTGAAATTATATTTGTTTTATTTCAGTTGGCATTTAATTTATTTCATGTTTAATGGTTTTACTTTTAGTTTCAGTTTTAGTTAACTATAATAACCCTTGTCTTGAGGTGTTTTAAAAGAGTTGTTAACTTCAGGTGACATCTTAAAAATGCAAAGCTCATGGGACGAAGCAATGAAAAAACACTGCAAGATGCCGCATAACAACCAAACACAAATATCTAGAAAACTGTTTTGCACAGGCAACTTGAAATCTAAAAGATATTATCTTGAAATGTATTATTGAAAGTGTTACTTTTTTTTTTTTTTTTGACAAAACCATTGCTTTGATAGCTGTTAGCGGTGGAGCACTAAAGTGGAGAAGATTAGAAACAACTTCACTGAGAGAATTTACCACACTGATTGTCTAACAGCATGATAAAGCTAGCATGCTGTCAGCAAACTAAAACATCTCCAAATTTCTCACCACCACCAAAAATATCAAGCTAAAACCAAAATGACAAAAAAAATCTTGATAAACTAGCCCTTGCTAATAAACTAGTTAGCCATCCAGACCCATCGCTAAAAGTAGCTAATTTGCTAATGGAACTAGAACATGATATGTTGATCAAAATACCAATTCTGAAGCATTTAGTCATAGCTAAATCTCTCCAGGAGGACTGAGCCAAGCACACAGCTAAAAGACAATCCTTCTGGTAGCAGAGAGAAACAGCATGTTTTGCACTACGGAGCGTGGAGGCTGGCTCCGCTCTGCAGTTGGCTTTACAGATAAGTGAGAACAGACCCATCAGATACTGACTGCCAAGAGCAAGTTCTACCGTGAAGCTGGCATTTTCTACATGTACGCCCGAGGAAAGACATAGAAGGCGCAACCTATGCAAATGAGGATTCATTAGTCAGTGTATGGGGAAGTGTTTGTGTATGTAGAACAACCAAAGGGTTTGTACCGAGGTAAACGCATACACGAGTGGGTGATCTTTCTAAGCCTAAGCGAGTCTGTGCATCCTCGCATGCATACGTCTTCCTCTTCCTCTGATCTGTGACCATTCCCTTTGATTCGTGCACGGTGATCCGGCTTAAACGTGAAGCAAACACAGGATTAGGCCTCAGCCGCACAGATAACACGCTGATCAAAGTGCCCTCTGAGCGCCTACAGAGAGAGCGAAAATATGTTAAAGAAAGCAGCATGCTAACCTCAATCCGCATTTTATCTCCACTCAGACAGGTGGAGATCACCCTCCACCCCCTTCGTTCCAGAACTTTCCGTGGCTGGCGGAGGATATTTCCGCAATCAATCTTTTCATGCCAACTCTCTGGCAGCTCGAGATGAAACAAAACAAATGTGATTTCTGATGAACTTCTATTTTAGCCTTGTTGTCTTTGCTTTTCTCACACTCTCAGAAATGTGAAATCGCACGTTCGGCTGTGTTACACGGCCTTGTAGGCTACAGTACAGAATGCGTTTCATGCTGGGTGGTTTATTTCAAGGCGTGCCGCTAACAGCTCTTGTCGTCTTTTTCTATCTCTACTCGTGTGGTTCTGGAAATTGCGCACTTTATGGTGGACATGCGGCATTCATTTTTCTAAATGTTTTATCACTCAAAAGGGTCTTGTGTGCCTCCATTGGAAGCCGGCACCAGCGTGAACTAACAACTGTTTCGCTAATCGATTCACTTGTCAATTATTTCTTTGATTTCATTAGAAAAAGCCACATCATTCCATATTTTGCCCAGTACTGTACTTCAAATAAGGTGCAAACTGAAGCCTATGAAAAACAAGTGTAAATGTATGAATGTTAAAGGGAATATTTTAAAGCTAAATTAAACTTCAGACAACAAATGACATACACATTTGACTTGTTTGCCGTTAGGACAAGCAGTTCTGTAAGATGGAAATACTTGACTTCAAATGTATAACATTTACTGTTAAGTTATGCACTGTGGTAAACCTCTTCTAAAACATAATGAAAACCATAACCACTCTGTCAAAGCACTAAGTGAGTCAACCTGGCCATATAAAACTATATTCTTATGACCTTCTTAAAAGTATTTGATATAAAGTGCTCATATGGTTGGACTTTCTGGGTCATGCACTTTTCCCTCTGTAACTTGCTGCATGGCTATAGAGGTTTTTAAATATTTCCTTCCTACAGAAATGCAGTTTTCAATACTGCAGTATGAAAAAGGACCCAACTAACTGACAATGAAATTAATTTTTGACTATTTTCATTATCATTTTTAGAGATTATCCCTGATTTTATAATTGTTGCCCTAATGTAAACCTCACAGCAGCTTATTACCCACTGTCCATATGACATTGCATCACCAAAATAAAATAGGAAATGGACTGCAAGGGTTTTGTGCCCTTCAGTCGATGACTCACTCCAGGAAGCCACTGATTGAATGACAATATTTGAACTGATTTATACCTAACCACCATTCTGCATGCGCCGACAAGAGTTCAAATCAAGAGTTGATGCAACCAAATGAGTCAGCGTTTGGTTGCGTCAACCGGTCTACGTCCACCGTTGACATAGGCCGGTTCTCATTTACGCTGGTTGAGTTGAGCCTAATTAAAATATTTCCTTCGTACGGCTCAAACGCGTTTGTCGATGTGGAGAAGGGGAAGTGGTGCATGACAACATGCTCTGCAAGTGCTTGTGACGTTTTGACAGGGAGCCTTGAATCCATCCATGCAATGCTAACTTTAGCTGAGCTCTTTGCCCACCAACTTTGATTTCACTACTTCTCGGTGCAGTGGCAGGAGGCTCAGCCGAAAATCAACTCCGTTCTGCATCAACCTAGACAGTTTTAACAAGAGGAAGGTCTGAGATGTAAATCCTCCTGTTAATATTATAATAATCTTTGTTATACTTTTGCATTGCAGAACAGAAACAACTGCAAGCATGATTATTTAAAAGTTAAGATTGTCTATTCTTTATCCCAGTGGTCTTGGACTTTATACTTGCTGTGGATATTGTTTAGAAAATTAGTAACTGCTGCTATTTTACTTAATTTCTTTGTCTTGTTTCTTTTCATCTGTTTCTATAAGTACCACTCATTTTTTATAGGTGTAAAACTTTGTAAACAGCCAAAAATGGCTGAGTAGACCTTTAAAAGAAGTTGAAAATTTTCAACCATGGGTACATACGCGAAAACGTGGGTACATGGATCTTTTGTAGAAAACAAAAAAACATAACATTTGAACTAGTCTCAGCCTCAGATGGCGCACAAACTGCTCACAGTCCGTGCACTGACTGTACAATGCATTTTGCACACGAAACTGAAAAGCACTTGTAAAAAGGTTAGGGTTTTGCCAGGTTAGGTACTTTTACTAAAGTTTGCCAGGTTATTTGGTATCAGAGTTTTACCTCTTAGTTCGCAAGATAATCACAACCTGTCATCAGTGTTGGGCAAAGTTACTTTTAAAAATAATGCATTACAATATTTCGTTACTCCATATAAAAGTAACTAATTGCATTACTTAGTTCATCTTTATGGAAAGTAATGCATTACTTTACTTTTGCGTTAATTTTATCACCTGGGCTTGGCTTACTTATTTGTTTTGGGTTTTTTTTTTTTTTTTTTAAGTTATCATTTTGGCAACTGTGAAGTCCCATTCACACCAAAAGTGAAATTAATAAGCCTCAGGCTGAAGGAAGTGCCTCTGCACCTCGCTACCAATTTCTCTCAACACAGGGACAGGAGAGGTGTCAGTGAATAAATGGGAAGACAAAGTAACTTGCATTACTTACTGAAAAAGTAACTCAGATATTTTGTTGTAAATTTAAAAGTAATGCATGTTACTTGAAAAAAGTAATCTGATTACGTAACTCGTGTTACCCCCAGCATGTCATTAAATAAAATTGCTAAATGTCACAAAACAAGTCAGTGGGCGATCCTCAGCTAGAAAAGCTACAATGTGGAATGGACTTATGCAATTCAAAATTCTGGCCAAATGAGACTGCATTTTCTTTAAACTTTGGTAAACCACCAGAGAGCAAGAATCATTTGAAAGCTTACCGGAAGCAAAGCCCACAAACATTGTTTATCACCACTATCACCAGAAGAGCTGGATATTCATAACTGTATTCAATGCTGGTCACATCTTTATCATTTTGAACAATTCAATTCTCATTATAAGCAATAAAAGACAAAAACAGGAGACATGCTTTTGAAAGAAATGGAGAAAGAGAGCGCTCTGTGATATCTTGGGCTGCAGAGCCACTTAGCAGACAAAGAGGGAATAGCAGAGGCTGAATGAGAAGAAAGATGCAGGTGATCAGCAAATCATTATTTTGGGACCCCAGCGGTTCTCTTAGAGGTGATTTCACTGTTTATACCCGTCATCAACCACTCTGTTGCTCTTTTTATGAATAAGTACTCACAAGTAAATCAAGTCAGGATGGTTATTTGATGGTTACAGAATGGGACACTACTTTGATTTTCATCAAACCATAACAAAAACACACCAAACCATTTGTCCCAAAAATGTGCATAAAGTCATTATAACCCACCCTCACTCCCCAACTTTTAGAAATTTCTACAGTCATTCCCCCACTTTTCTAATTGGTCCTACAGTGGTGCTTAGGAGACCAAATCCTAATTCCAGCAAGCATCACTATAATTATGGTACTTATTGTTATCATTCTGCACAGACCCTACGAGCAGTTTTGTGCTACGGACATGGATGATACCTAAAATCATGCACCCTGTTGAGCAGAGGTGTGTTATTACTTTGCAAAGTGAACAGATTTATGGTAAAAATATCCAGTAGAGTTACATTGAAAAGAGGCCACTCACATATTTAGAAATCAGGACAACAGAGCAGGGGTCTTCAACAAGCGGTCTGTGCAGGGTCTTTGCAGTATCTCTCCCTCTCCTTTTTCTTTTATCTTAAACTAATTTTGGGGGAAAATGAAAAAAAAATGTTAAACACAATGTTTAAATTATATTTCATATAAAAATTCATATAATATTAATTCAATCCAAACTTCAACCAAATGTTATTGTTGTCCCTCATGCATTAAAATCTGTGAAGTAAAATTTAAAAGTACAGTACAAGTATATGATTCCGTGCATAAATAATTATTATTTTAATGGCTTTTCAGTGGAAAAAAACATAAATGCTACTGTTCAAAAGTTTTAATACTTTTATTCTGTAAAGATACATTAAATTGATCAAAAGTGTCTGTAAAGACTTTCTATTCCTCAACTCATCCTGAAATAAATGCATCACAGTTGTGTTGCTCAATATTTTTGTGGAAACTATTTTTAACATTACTAATAAGAATAAGAAATGTTTATTGGGCACCAAATCAGCATATTAAAATGATTTCTGAAGGATCATGTAACACGGAAGACTGGAGTAATGATGCTGAAAATTCAGCTTTTCTTTACAGGAATAAATTACATTTTAAAATATATTCAAATAGAAAACAGTTAATTTAAATGGTAATATTATTTCACAGTATTACTGTTTTTACTGTATTGTTGATCAAATAAATGCAGCCTTAGCAAGCATAAGAGACTTCTTTCAAACTCCAAATCTTTTGAATGGAAATGTACATACAATATTGAACATATTATGGAGTATGGTTATATAAATGGTTATGAAAGATGTCTTGATCACGGACTCCATTATAATAATTTTAGCGATCAAGACCCAACCACAGTTCTGTATGTACTGATCTTAGTTAGGACCCCCCTCCAGGCCCCTTAACTATGTTTCTGACCTGGTTTGCTTTCAAATCATGTGCTGACTCAACCAGGTGAGTCAGACTATGCAACAGCAGAGTGTATTTATTTGTGACTGCTGCTGCGCTGAAGGGGCGATGCAGAGTGGCTGAGAATGTGGGCGTTGTTTGTGCGTATTTGTTTATTATTCGTAATCACTCTGTCCCACCGAGTCGTTCACAGGTACCGTACTTCCCGTGGGCCTGTACTACTGGTCAGAAGAGGACGTGACCCTGACAGCACTCTCCAAATTAGGAATCAATAGGATCACATTAACGATCAGCCGGACAACGGAAAATTAAGTCTTGCAGTGGAGATTCGTTTTACTGCCTACATGATCAATCGCAAGAGAAAAGAGATTACAGTTAAAGGAATAGTTCTCACAGAAAAAAATCAGTAATTTACTCACCCTCATGTCATTCCAAACCCATGTGACTTACAACACAAAAGGAGACATTTTAGGCAAATATCTTGGCCCACTGTTTTCCATATAATGAAAGTCAATGGGAACTGGGGCATTTGAGCTCCAAAATTAACAAAAACTAATGATAAAAGTATCATAAAAGCATACCATCCTACTCATGCGGTATAAACCAAATCATCTGAAGCCAGAAATTTAATTAGCTAATCACTGAAAATCTTGCATACCTGCAAACTCCAGACCATCAAAGAAAATGGGGAATCAGCAGTTAAAATAGTTTCAAAATTGTATACAGTATTGAAATAGAACTACATGTTGTTTGTTGATTATCGTGTTTTGAAACAACAATGAAGTCTATGCTGACTTTCTAAACTGTAAAAACTATGATTTAAACAACAAATAATACAAGTTTTAACAAAAATAAAGTTTTGTAGAAATGATAAACCACACATTATATATAGAAATATAATTGGTCTCAACAAAAAAGGCAGACGGCCTGAAAGGCGACGAGTTCACATTTATGATCTTGATCTGCCATAATTTTCTTATCCTGTCCATGAGAGAAGTAACAATTCATGAAAGAATCATTCTTTAGAGTTAATGAATCGAGCCAGTTCACAACTGATTGATTGGGTTCTGCAATTCAGTCATCCGGTAGCAGTAGTTTTGACATGTTCCTCACAAAAAGCTGTCTAGAAAATATGTAAATATAGTGCATGAGTCATATGAACCATTCTGAGGTTGCTTTTTTGTCATTTTCACTTTTTTTTATGGAGTTTTTTCCATTCACCTGAGAAAAAGAGCAGTGAGAAGGTATATATGAACATTTAAAAATTCATCAAAAAACCCTTAGCTGAGAGATGACACAGCAAAAACACTAACCCCAACAACAGAAGCATCATTTGAATACACTGGAATTTTTTTTCTTCTAACAAAACTTGGAGATGGATCTGCGGTAAGCCATGAGAACAATCTCTACTAATGACTTTGAAAGCCATTAACTGCTGCCTTTCCATCCAGAGAGGAAGTTAAGATGGTGCTTTAAATAAAATATACATCTCATTCTTCAACAACTAGTTAAGTAAATTTATACAGAGGCCCGAAGGCTGCTGCGATTTGTGATGCGAAGTCTATTTAAGGCTGAAATGCATGGTCTCGCTGCGGATGGCATTAACAGATTCCCAGGCCATTTGAACAGCAGCTGATGTGTATGTATAGGTTGGACTCAAGCAGATAACTCACGTTTACTGTCTGGCCCACACTATTACAGAGCCGCGCAGGGACGCACCCGAGGACGAGAACGAATGTCGAATCAATATATAGGAGAATAATATGCCTAAGGAAGGAGATGAGTACAGAATGGCATTTCATTACAGATCGATGCGAGAGTGCTTTTCATTGGCTCGATGCTATAGAACATCCCACAGGGTCCAGAGATCCAGACCGGCTCCTTTCCGTCACACTGAATGCAGAATGCAGTGATGTTATGGACAGGCTGCTGTGGGAATGGGTGTGTACTGAATAAGTAACACAAAGCAATTTGCCCTTTAAAAAATTAGCCATAATAACTATGATTTTTGTGAAAATGTTACTACTGTACAAGTTATAACGTTACTGTTTTAAAATTAAACTTCTGGAACTTGGTGTTAGCAGCACAGTCATTAAAAAACAAAAATTATAATAATAATAAAAGAAGGAACAAAATTATTCCTAAATCTTCTGAAAATTCTTATATATTCTTCTTAATATAAAAATATAACTACATGTTGTTTGGGTAGCAATGTTGTTTTGAAATATCAAGCAGCACAGCACTGATAATAATAAGAAATGTTTCTTGAGCACCAAATCAGCATAATAGAATGATTTCTGAAAATGTATAATTTGTATAAATTAAAAGTAATAAAAATAATCATTATTATTAAATATCTATACATATGTACTAGTATGTATACTTTTTTATTTATTTTTAATTTATACTTACCATGGTATTTTGCCAAAACCTTGGTTTGCATGGTAAATTTACTGAATAATAGAAACAAATCTCCAGTCGATTTTTGTAAACCATAATAAAACAGCAGAATGAGATCAAATGCATGTTCTTGTATTTTTGCAATGTAAAACTGAAGAAAACTGCAAACTCACCATGATACTACCATGTTTTGGGTGGTTGCCAGGGTTTTACGGTTGCTAAGGTGTTCAGAGTGGTTTTTGCTTCCCTTAACTCCCTGTTGGGAAAAAAACAGCTAGTTGGCTGTTTTGGTTGGTCTCCCATGTCGTTGGGCCGGATTTAGAAGGGTTTTGTGTGCTTTTCAATAGGGGTGTAAATCAGATGGTTTGTCACGATACGATACGATATTTATTCTCATACACAGCGATACGATATTTGCCGATACCTCAAAAACAATTCTACGATACGATTACGATTCGATTCGATACAGGAGTATATCGATTGATATATCAATTTTATGATATTATATACCTATTTTAAACAACCATCTACATTTTTATTAACTCACAAATGCAACCAAAATATATAACATGAACACTTATCCGAAATTTTCACATCCTGTACTTCAATTGGGACATTCACAACAACAAAAAAATAGGCCTACACTTTTTTTTTTTAAATAATAAAGAAAATAAACAATTGGAAAAACTATTCTGGCTGCTATGGGCTCAGTGCTAAAATCTTTTCTACAGATAACCAAATTACAAGCAATAGCAGAAAATAAATACAATAGAACAAAGACACAAGTTCAATAAACAGTGCTTTTCAGGTTTTTCAGCTCAGTCTAAGAGAAATTTTCAGGTATGCTACAGAAATGCAATAATCAAATGTAAAATAACTGCATAGTCTTCACTGTATAAATTAAATATAGATTAATCATTTTTGATGTTACAAAGGTTATTTAGTCAGGAGCAGTGAGCACTTGTATTTTTCTTTGACATTGGCATTAGATTTATTATTAGTGTGCTTTCACTTTAAGAACGAAAGCACGGATTTAATATACTGATACACATGCCTTTTCTTTCTCAACTGTTTACATTAAGACATCTGCATAACCGACTGTGTTTACTAGGATATTCGCCAAAACGCGCATTTTGATGTAATTTTGTCTATATTTATTCATCCATGCACAAAAAAGCAGAAGAGAGCTCAATTTAGTATTAGTGTGCGTGCGCAGAAAACTTCTCACACAGTGCTCGACTGTTCCACCAACAATCCCGAGCATCTTTTATTCTCACCTTGAACCTTCGGGCAGTCCTTATATCGAGTCCTGATACGTGAGTTTGAACGAGAATGCACGCGTTGGCGGTAATGCATAGACGGACATTATGTGAAAATGTGGACAGTGCCAAAATAAAGGTGCCTATTTATTTCCGTACCAGCTTGATGGTCGTAACCACTGTTCAGACTTGTTTATACTACAGATATCTATATTTTACGCGTGGCATCGATGCATCGTATCGTCAGACATCGTATCGATGTATCGATCCATATCGATGAATCGTTACACCCCTATAAAATACAGATGATAAATCTCACTCCATATATTCAATGAGAATATCTGGGACAGATTTCTGCATGAATTTCTATTTATAAAATATGTACTATTAAAAACCGATGAATCGTTACGCCCCTACTTTTCAACTAGTTAGGCTAGGAGACCAGCTTAAACCAGCTATAAAACTGGCAGAGTTAAGGCTCATTTTAGGTGTCTATGGAGTTCAGTGTCTTTGATTGACACGTTCAGACCATACATTTCTTGGTTGGTGTGTGTTCTTTCCTTCTCGCCTCACTTTAATTACACACTCAGGCCATCTTGCCACCTCAGCCCCTGCCAAGCCTCACCCTGTCCTTCCTCTTTGTTTCCTCCAGGTGATGGAACGGTCCACAGTTATGAAGCTTCCTCCTTTACCAGTCTCTCTCATCGCCTTGGCCTGGTACAATGAGAGCAACAGACAAGAGTTTTCATTATCTGGGCCCCTCTCTTGGGACTCTCCCCACTTTATCTCTCCCTCTCTTTCTCTCTCTATCAGACTCAAAGGGTTTTTTAAATAGGGAGACAGTCCGGTTGATGGCCGTGGCACCTTTTTGTCTTTTGTTTTGATTTCCCACTCCCTTCATTTCATTTTTTTCCCCAAGCAATCACAACGAGAGGGCATGGGAGACCTCTACACTCTACTGGATGTTCTCCCTCGTTCTCTTTCTAATTTTCATCCTGCTTTTCCCTTCCATTTTCAACAAAGTGGTGAACGTGCGAGGGCGATAACTGTGTACAAAATGGACAACTCCCCTGTTTCTGCTCCTTTGAAATTCACTCCATTGTCTGCGCCGTGGAGTGATAAAGCCAAAGCAAAGGCAGCCTCTCTTATCTCGCTCTCTCAGTGAAAGGGACTTTCCTCCATCGCCATGGTTTTTGAACGTGTTTGTTGTACGTGCGACGCTACGTGAGGATAATAGCCTCAGACAATGTCTCTCTATTCAAAAGACTGTTCGGACCAGGCTTCGCGTCTCCCGCTTTGAAACGGCCTGTCCTCTCTCTAAGAGCAAACAGACAATCAATCGCGGCCAACCTTATTGCATGCATTTTGTGTCTAATCAAGGTATTAGAATAATAATGGGAGGCTTGTTTTGGATAAATTTATTGAATTCGATAACGACAGCAGGCGAGTTGGCTCAGGACGGTGAAGGTAGCATCTGCTGTCAGTTTAGTTGGCCATTGTGTCGTGGATGTGACAAAAATAGAGCCTTCTGTCATGAAATGCTTCTCGAAAATTTGCATTATTGGGAAATAAAATGTCATGAAGGTTGTGCAATAGAGCGCAAGTCAGTGACCACCCACTTTTAGCAGTATTTTTCACATTCATTTTCTCCATAGAATATCATAAATTTGTTCAATTAACTAATGAACCAAACCAGCTAGGTGCAAGATGCATCACAAGTTTAAAGGAGTGAAAAACTGAAAATCTTCATTAAAAAAAAAAAAAACTGATAATTTACTTACGAAGAAATAAACTGCCCATAAAGCACTGTGAATGATGTAATTGAAGTAGAAATGATGGTACTACATCAAACAACTGACTTAAAAGTCATGGAAATTAAATATAAAATGCAATATACTTTAAATACAAACTGTGTATCTTCCGCCCAATTAGCAGAATAAATTAGAGCGTTTGAAACGTGTTTGAAAACAATCATAATTTTAATCATATGTAGCTTGCTAGTGCGTAATTACAAGAAACAAAATATATATTTGACAAAATATCGAAAACAAACATTATTTTAATCATTTGTATTTTGATAATGGGACAGAAATTACATGCAGCACTTCACCTTTAAGTTTTTTTTTTTTTTTTTTAAGTATTATTTATTTTGTTTAGTTGTAAAATAAATAAATAAAATGTGTAATAATTTATATTTTGCTACTGGGACAGAAATTACATACAGTACTTCACTTAAGTTTATTGCTAAGCATTTAAATAGAGAAAAAATAAATATAATCTTTAATACTGTATATAAATGGATTATTATAAATAAAGAAATTTATAAAATAATATTTATTTAAATTGAAATATTTAAACATTTTTATTTAGGGAAATTGAATCGATTATGCGATTTATAATGCTTTATGGATCTTTCTTCAGGAAAGTGTAGTTATGCTTTATGTTTTCTAAGTGTCACAGTAGGTTTGTGTTGAAAGGTTATGTTATCGTTAAAATCAGTCTCTCTATGGAGAAAATCATTGAGCACAACCCTACCAGAGCTCTATTGCATGATACTCACTAGATAGTTATTTCAGCCATCGGTTTGACAGATTTAAAAAAATATTTGATTATGACTGGAATATCTAAAGTTCCAAGAAATTCCATTTTAGTATCTGAGGGTCTCTGTTTATTCTGGTACACTGGGTTTAATGGAATACCCAGTGATCCCTGAAAGAATGTTCTAGAATTCATCCGAAGCACAACAGCAAACAGTGAGAGATAACAACATATGTGAACTTCAAATGAGCTGAGCTCTGCTAGAGACGGTCACGTGTGCAACCTTCTGTCATTAATTTCATGTTTGAACACGTCTCGATGTCTCATCATTACATCCAGAGATGTGGAGGAGTGTCAGATTTTGTCATTTATTAGCATCTGAGCTGATTCCATCAGACAAATGTTATATTATGGAATCAGTTCTAACTTATTAGGCCTTCAATCGTTTCCAGAAAGCTGAGAGCATGAGGTGATTAAGAACAATTACCGAATACAGCACCGATCATGCAAACAAGAAGGTATGGGCCTGAGGAGACATACTGTAGTGTGTGTGTGTGTGTGTGTGTGTGTGTGTGTGTGTGTGTGTGTGTGTGTGTGTGGCACACAGTCTGTTGCACTAATGAATCTCTGTGCTGATAGTTCTGGAGATGCAAGGTGACAGATCATAAATAATCATTTATGCCGTTGTGTCCCTGTACTGCATAGCAGGCCACCAAGCACTGACACACAGCAACCAGCCACAGCTGCTCCGCTAATGCCACCACACTAGAGAGATGAGGGGGAAAAGACTCTCTGTGCATTCATTCCAATACAGCACTTTCTCTACAGTAAAACTCTAATCACTTGAATATTTTGGGTTATTTTTGACTTTTGGATTTTTATGGAATTTTACCCAGTGATGACACATTTCCAGAGTTATTAACATTGTGAATTTAGCAAAGTATTTTTTTTTTATTTAATGTTTATAACACTATTGTGTTACATTACACTGTAAAAAAGAATATCAAAGTTGTAAATAGATTATAAAATATAGGAGTAGATTTTACTAGAAAATACTGTTTCAGTCATTCTCAAAAATGTCATGTTTAATGTACGTTGGCTCTTATATAGAAACTCTATGATTGTTTGATTTTATTTTAATGTGTTTTTTTTTTCTTTTTGGTGGTGTTGTTTTTTTGTTTTGTTTTTTTGCTGTTAGACTCAATGTGGATGCAAAACGTATATCTGTTGTAGTTTCCATTCACCATTATAGAGATTCACCCAGCTAATATTGAGAGACTTTTGCTTCTGAGAACCCTGAAAATGTGAAAATGGTTCACAGTTTGACCAAGAAAAATGACTATTATTCTCCTGTGGAAGACAAAAGGAGATGTTTGGCAGGCTGTTCACCCTGGTTTTTTCCATACAATTCATATAGATGGAGGCCAATGGCTGTCAAGCTCCAAAAAGGACAAAAAAGTAACAAAGTGTACACTATATTGCAAGTCTTCAAGGTCAAGGTCAAGGTCAACTTTATTATCCCGAAGGGGAATTTGTTTTACAGCCAACAGTAAACCATATGCAAACAACAAACAAGCAACCACAACACAGACAAAAACAATGACTTCCATTAATAATATACATAAAATTATTTGTAATTTAAAAAGCCAATGGCAGCTGGTATAAAATAATTTTTAAATCTATTGGTCCTACATAAAGGCAAATAATATCTGCGAGTAGAAGGAAGCAACTTAAAAACATTCTGCAAGGGATGGCTGGGATCATTCATAATTAACTCAGCCTTCTTCAAAGCCCTAGCCTTATACAAGTCGTTCAAATCATTTAAAGTGGTGCCAACAATCTTACCACACACTTTAACAATACCCTGCAATCTGTTTCTGTTTTTAACGTTTAGTGACCCATACCAACACACAAATGAGAAAGAAATGACAGATTCAATACAACAAGAAGTCATATGATCACTCTATGTGAGAAAATTACAGAAATTTCTTTTATTTACTGAAAAATTTCTTCCACCACACTTCTGTGTGTTCGAAGTTGCTGCGTCATAATCTGTCATATTTTTTATTTTAAATAAAAAAATTTATAATTTTATAACATTTAACATTTTAATTAAAAAATATTTAACTTTTGCTCATTTTTAATTTTAAATTATACTTTTGACTTGGCATTGCATAAAAAATATTAGACCAAAGAATCTTTCATGAATGAAAAATGTTTGACAGACTGGATATTACTTGGCATATTGAAGGTTAGTCTATCACACTGATCTCACACTAATATGTACATTATTTTAGTGTTATGGTCAAAGTAATTGTGATTTATTATCTCCAATTTGTCTCTTTTGTCTCTCATAAAGTGCTACTTTATTTTCATTTTAAAAGTAGACATGTCAAGCTTTCTATGGATATATCTCTCAAGTCTTTGTGTCGAGTATTCGTTGAGTTTCAGTTCATTTTAGTGACGCGTTTCTAAATGAAGATCACGGAGAACAAGGCGGCAGACAGCGCACCCTGTTAGTTTTCTTTATTTTACAAAAGCACAAAGTTTTGTTGTTATTATATGTGTATACAAATAAAAGTAGACCCTTTACAGATTCGATTGATGTATTGCTCTTATCTGTATGATCAAAACTGACGGATTAATTTAAGTTCCTTTAGGGGCTTTCAAAAAAAATGCAACAAAACGAGCCGGCGCGTTTGTCGACCCCAGAGGGTTAAACTTTATCTTACAATTACCTTTTTTTTTATTTTCACTCTGGACATAAAGAGGCTTCCATATGAAATGGTGTGCATATTTTACACACTTGCACGCTGAGCTTCCATTATAAGTGTACTCACCATAACGCATTTGAAGTATACTCACTGAGGGATGAGTTGAAATAAGTGTCTGCGGTAATTGACAGCAGGACTTGGATGCTGTCCAGAGACATGAAGTTTAAAAGAGCCCAACATATTCCTTTAATCTGAGGTGAGAGGACAAAAAATGTGAGAGATTGTCAATACACAGCACAGCAGGAGAGCAAAATCTTCAAAGATACCCTCTCCAAAACACAAAATATTTCTACAGGTTGAAACAGTATCAGGCAGAGTAGAACATTTTAGAGAGAGTGAAAAAAAGAGTTATAAAAAAACAAAGCAGATGAGGATGGAAAAAAAGAAAATGGCACCATAAAAGGCAACTAGAAAATAGTCGTAATGAGAGGTAAAAGAAAATCAAAGGCCTCTGTATTGTAATGTAGGTTATTTACAATATAATCAATAGTTGACATTCCATTAACGTTTAATGTGGACCTCCAGTAGATGGCAGAAATTGGAGATAGCACAGAGGATTCCCCAGCGCTCGGTCATAAACAGAGAGATGTGCTTCTCACTACCACGATTATTAATTAAAAAAGGAAATAGATTTAAATGCTGATTTCTAACCGGCAGCTTATAAAAGTGCAGCGTTGATTTCTCAGAGGAGGCAACGGAGACAGTATCTCAAAAAAATTATGAAGAGAAATTAATCAACAGCTCAAAATTGAAACTTAATATGCATTACATATACATTAACTTAATATATATACATTCATAGTGTGCACAGTGTGTATCACTGTACAATCAGTGGATACAATGAAAAACAGGCTAAAAGTGCTTCCATGTCACTCTGATTGACCGAATACCCTGTCAGTGTCAATACTAACTATATTTTATGTTCACAACTGGTTCGCAAATCTGCCCTAATTGGTCAAACTTGTTGAAATGAACAGATTAAGTATCAAGTAAACAAATCAATTACTTGGACGAAATCACTCATGTCCAAATCTAAATTAACAAGTAAATGTAAACTGTGAGAGAGAGGATTTTTAACAGACTATCAGGTCAGTAAACAGAAAAACATTATGGTGTTGTGATCAAGTGTTTAAAGCAACAAAATAATAAGAAAAATAATATTTATTCATTAGAATATTTAAATAAAATGAAATCATATTCAACATTTTGTAATAAAATTTCTTGCATTTGGAGGCAAAGGTCAATATCACTATTAGTTAAAGGGGTCATATGATGTTGCTAAAAATAACAGTATTTTGTGTATTTGGTGTAATGAAATGTGTTTATGCGGTTTAAGGTTCAAAAAA
>NW_015555852.1:377656-439569 GCF_001515605.1 Sinocyclocheilus anshuiensis
AAGGCCAAACAAAGTAGTTTCGCTTTCACAACGAAACGCACAGCACCTTCACGACATGGCGGCAGCAACAATACTACAGCGAGAATAAAAGTTACGCCTTCTTTCTTTGCGTGAACATTTGGGCGGCGCAAATCATCCCACATCGTGACTTAGAAATGTGGGGGCGTGTTAGAACGAGCCGTTTTAGGTAGGCGTGGTTGACTCTTAACTTTTATAAAGAATATCTCTTTGGATTTGAGACTTTAGTCTTTGCAACTTTACAGATCTTCTTTATGCACCAAGAGCTTGTAACACTCCAAAGAGAAAGGAAAAATTGAAATCGCATCATATGACCTCTTTACTTAAGATAATAGCATGGCTTACCCCAAAATCTTTACAGCTAACCTTTTGAGAGAAATGCTTCATTATAGTAATTCACAGCTAGTCTTTATCCAAATAATTTGCATGGTTTTATACATTGCCAGTTCAATGACATGACATATGATTTATATTTTTAGACCTGGAAAATTTGCTTTGACATAAAATTAATTTTACCTGCCATATAGAAAATTGACTCTGACATGCAAAAACTGTTTTTGCATTAAAAAAATGCTTATCCCTTTACTCAATCACAGGCAACTGTAAATGATGGAAATATATGGTGACATGACAATAATTCTGCACAGTCTGCTCGATTTAGGGGGGTGACACATCTTACCCCACTCCCCCTTACCTTTTTATTAAACGCCGCAGTATGTGGGTATGATTCATTCAGAAACTGGATCACTCTACAAAGAGACTTTAAATGAGAGGAGTCGCACTATATGAAAGAGAATCGTAAAATTAAATGCAGTCAGGATTCATGAATATATTATGATGAGAGTCACAGAGCCTGTATTTGGAAAGCCAAGTTTTTGCAACAGATCTCCTATCTCCCTTCTCGTCTCCATTCTCCTTCATTTCTTTTGAAAACTAAGCACCATTATTCTCCTGCATTAATAAGTTTCCATTGTTCTCTCTCAATTTTTGCTTCCTCTCCATCTAAGTGAAGTGAATAAGGGGGGGAAAGGGTTCAGAGCAGAGAAAATGTTCTTCTTTAATTTATAGCTTCCGCCACAGTGGTAGAACACGCCTGACTACAGCACTTACTGGCGTTTATGATGTATAAAATTAAATTACACAGGAACACCAGCACGCACAAAGCCCAACACACCTTCTTTCTGTCTTCACTTCGCTACCTTTTAAAAGGTGTCTTATTATTGCAGTGGATTATCAAAGTCTTGACTCTACTACTCTCTCTCTCTCACACACACATACACACACACACATCCACTAACCACGCATTTTCACACAAAAATCATGATTCATCACCAAGTCTTACTTATTTCAACCAAATTGATGTGCGTTGTAGCCCGATCTGAGAACGGTTTGGCATAAAAATGCTGTCATATAGGGTTTAAGGGGCCGTTCACACAGAACGCACTTTCGCTTCGAAAAATGTAAGATGCGAGTGGTGGAATGGGGAAAAAAGTGTCTAAAGGCTCTTTTTCAAAAAGTTGAACTACCTTTAAATTAAGCACCTCATTTTTAGAATGCCGTGCCAGGGTCCGTTCACACAGAATGCGTTTTTCCATTCCACTATGATACTTTTCCATTGTATTTCTATGTAAACACGCTAAATAATTCTGTCTAAGACCATTGTACTTACATATTCTGCAGCGTGACACCATTCTAAAAATGCTCTGCTCAAGTTAAAAGAAGCTTATCTTAAAAACAAAAAATTGCCTCAAGACCTTGCATTTTTCCCCATTCCACTGCCTGCACCTCTTGTTTTCAAAGCAAAAAAACGTGTTTTGTGTAAATGGCCCATTAGAGGTAAATATTAGTATTTTAAAAGTACATTAAAGTGTAGTATCGTTTGAAAGTATACCACCCTAGTGACAGTTTTGTACCTTTTTTTAACTTGAGCGCCTCATTTTTAGAATGCTGTGTCATGGGCCGTTCACACACAATGTGTGTTTCGATTACACTGTGCTACTTTTCCACAGTTTCTCTATGTAAACCGTGTCTCGCATTTTACAAAGCAAAAATGCGTTCTGTGTGAGAATGATCCCTCATGTGCGAGATGCTAAAAAGAAGATGTGAGTGAAACAAATCTGTCTAGTGCATTTACATTGAAAAACAATGGAAAAGTAGCGCAGGGGAATTGAAAAACGCGTTCTGTATGAACAGTCCCTTATAAGGTGTAATTGTGCTTATCATACTAAGGATACATTTGCATTGAGTGACAAATGGAAAGCATTATGGTTAAAGATGGTTAAAAGATCAAATGACACATGGCCTACTGGACAACTGCACAACACCAAAACCTCCTGCCACACAGCATACAGTTTTCAATAGCTTTCAGGGTTTTTACTCACTACTATATCAATGAGACCTTCTGGCGAGGCGAAATCTCAAACCACAATCTAATAAAAAAGAACCATGATGGATCGTAAATATTTTTGATTGGGTGACTTCAGGACAGGGAAGCCCCACAGGTCTCTGAGACTCAATGTCAAGTAATATGGCAAAACATCAGTTCTGACTCAATTGACAGCTCGTATTGATGGGAACGCCAACGTTTGCACACATCAAGCCTGAGCTGTGATTATAACAAGACTGAAAAGCAAGATCCCAACTTCTGTATTATGCATTAAACATTAAAAAAAAAATTACTTAGTGCACCTTTAACATAAACAAACATTTGCATTCCTTGCATGGTGGAATTGAATTATCATCAGAGTTCAACACGTATAAAATATCATCAGCTATGAGCAGATCAAAGGTTCATTTAATTCCTGTTGTATCAATAAAGTAATCTTTGTTACATATAATGCTGTTGTTATTCATTTAAAAGGAAATGTGTAAGCGCAGTGGTTGTCAAACTTTCATGCAAAATACCACCTCTGATCAATTAAATCCACCACACTGACATAACAATGTTTCCTTTAATTGTATTCATTTGCTTACAGTATACTTAAAGGATAGTCCAGCCAAAATACCAAACAGTTTTGGTTCCCATTGACTTCAACTGTATGGACAAATAATACAATGGAAGTCAATGGGAAACTATTTGATTACCAGTCATACAGTTTTAGAACTACATAGGGTGAGTATATGGCAGAATTGTTATTTTTAGGTGAACAATCACTTTGAACTGTGAACATACAGTACACATCATAGCATTCATTGAATAATATTCATTTTCCTGTAGTTAATAATAATAATGTGGCTGTCTGACTAACCCTGGTCAGCATCTGGTTTGGCACATATTAGAGATATAAAACTATATTACACTGTAAATAAAACATTACAAAATAGTAACAAATAACACAAAAATAAAAGAATCATTTCATTTTCAATATAGTTTTATATTATATAAAAAAGAATTTCAAGGGGTTCAGGCCCTATTTTGAACCCTTTTTGTGAAAAGCTTTGTTGGCGATGGAGAACAGTCATCAAAAACAGCTCATTTACTTTTAAATTAAATATAGATGTGACCTTTAAAAGTGCAGGATTTCTATTTTGAGAAACAAAACAAAACAGAAAACATAAGTTAAATAAAGCAAACTTTAAATAAACAAATTAAATTAAATTAAATTAAATTAAACTTCTTCTACAAGGCAAAGGCAACATAAATGCAATGCTGCACCAGGTGAGCTAACGAGCAAGCATACAGAAAAGTCATACATATGGAGTTGATTATGTGATGTTAAAAATAATAATAATAATACAATCAAATAAAATATATAAAATAAAATTATGGTCATTTCCAGGGGCGCATTTCTTAAAAACAGAAAATATTAATTGTAGTTATTTTTATCTATACTGGCGTCGCTATAAATATACAAACTACGCATTCATATTAAAGTGGCGACTGTGGACCACTGATGATTTACAAGATGTGTCGTGCTCATGACACTTAGCGTGGGTGTATTGTAAAGGTGGCTTTGGGCCATAATGACTAAGGTGTGAAGTGATTATGTGATGTTAAAAATAATAGTAATAATAATACAATCAAATAAAATATATAAAATAAAATTATGGTCATTTCCAGGGACACATTTCTTAAAAACAGAAAATATTAATTGTAGTTATTTTTATCTATACTGGCGTCGCTATAAATATACAAACTACGCATTCATATTAAAGTGGCGACTGTGGACCACTGATGATTTACAAGATGTGTCGTGCTCATGACACTTAGCGTGGGTGTATTGTAAAGGTGGCTTTGGGCCATAATGACTAAGGTGTGAAGTAGACAGCCCATGTCATGCACGGCTGCTGTAAAGGCAAGGGATAAGCTCTCATCTGGCAAAACCCTGTCTGATTAACACCCTGTCTTATCCCGTGAGTATTTCTCCCTCCCTCCAGTGCCCAGTTGGAGAGTAAAACAGAGAGAATGTGAAAGAGACAGAGAGACAGTGAGTGAGAGAAAACGTGAGATAGAAAGAGAAAACGAGAAGGGGTGGGTTGGATAAGGAGCAGACGACGCCGACGTTACCCTTCTCGCAGGACTTGCCTGTAAATGAACTCATTTTTCATCCTGCCTCTGCCGTTAATGACTGGCACTTTCCTCACGCAGAGCACGGGCCTCTGAAGAGCGGCCCAAGTGACAGAGCTCCATTCATCTTCACATGACGGGAGCACAGGGCCACAGGACACAACTCCACGCCGCACCATGCGGTGGCTTTGGGCCATAATGACTAAGGTGTGAAGTAGACAGCCCATGTCATGCACGGCTGCTGTAAAGGCAAGGGATAAGCTCTCATCTGGCAAAACCCTGTCTGATTAACACCCTGTCTTATCCCGTGAGTATTTCTCCCTCCCTCCAGTGCCCAGTTGGAGAGTAAAACAGAGAGAATGTGAAAGAGACAGAGAGACAGTGAGTGAGAGAAAACGTGAGATAGAAAGAGAAAACGAGAAGGGGTGGGTTGGATAAGGAGCAGACGACGCCGACGTTACCCTTCTCGCAGGACTTGCCCGTAAATGAACTCATTTTTCATCCTGCCTCCACCGTTAATGACTGGCACTTTCCTCACGCAGAGCACGGGCCTCTGAAGAGCGGCACAAGTGACAGAGCTCCATTCATCTTCACATGACGGGAGCACAGGGCCACAGGACACAACTCCACGCCGCACCATGCAGCCAGACGCACGCTCATATGCGTCTGGACATGGACTCAGCGAGGGACCTCAGGGACAGTTGGACAGGAGAGACGTGGACAGACTGGCAGGGATGCTATCACTGAGTGCAGCTGCACAAAAACAAGAGGGAGTCTGTCCAGGAGGCTGCCACTTCCTGTTCTCAGCAGGTGACGGGAGCACAGGGCCACAGGACACAACTCCACGCCGCACCATGCGGCCAGACGCACGCTCATATGCGTCTGGACATGGACCCAGCGAGGGACCTCAGGGACAGTTGGACAGGAGAGACGTGGACGGACTGGCAGGGATGCTATCACTGAGTGCAGCTGCACAAAAACAAGAGGGAGTCTGTCCAGGAGGCTGCCACTTCCTGTTCTCAGCAGGAAGAATCAGTTGTTATACTCTCATAGAGCAGAAATTTTTAAAAAAGACAAGGAAATTGCTGAAATTAGGGTAATTTAGTGTCATTGACTAGTTTTCGATTTACTTTCAATATTTTTAATTGGTCTTAGGACAAGATATTACAAGTGAATAGGGTAAAAAATATAAAGTAATAGATCCGAAATGTTAGGTTTAAATATGCAAATAAGACATTATCTAATTAAAAATGGGTCAAAGACAAAAAGGGTTTTCAAGCATCAAATCAATTATTTATTTATTTATTTTTACTGTTCATTAGACTGTCTTGTTTATTTTTTCTGAGCAAAAAGTAATAACTAACATACATTTTTACAATGATTACTGAAGACACCCACTAAAATGTCATTCAGTATAACAATAGTTTAATGTATATACAAAAAAAAAAACATATTTAGAAAAAGAATCATTAGATGACATTAAAAGACTCTATTTGAGGGTCACAGTGCAGCCCCAAAAAAACTAATTCATTGTAATTTAAAATCTTTACCAATCGTTGACGCCGTCCTTCAAACCACTAGGTTTTACCCATTTGTCAGCAAATGTTTTTAATTATTACAAAAAAAAAAAAGACTTAAAAATTGTACATTTAATTTCATGGACAACAAAATGGAACGCCTCGTCTTTGCCCCATATACAGTAATTTCTATACATTTCCAGAACAGAAATCTCTTTACCAATCGTTGACACCGTCCTTCAAACCACTAGGTTTTACCCATTTGTCAGCAAATGTTTTTAATTATTACAACAAAAAAAAAGACTTAAAAATTGTACATTTAATTTCATGGACAACAAAATGGAACGCCTCGTCTTTGACCCATATACAGTAATTTCTATACATTTCCAGAACAGAAATCTGAACATTGGATAAAGCCAGGTTAAAAAAAAATCATGTTTCATTGTGTTAATATATTAGAGTCATAAGTTTTTACAGAAGGGATTTTGGATATCACTCCATAAATCAAAAAATTCCATATGCATCTGCATAATATAAAGCATATTATGAGAAAAATTATTAAACGCAATAATAGTCATTCCAAGCTGATGACAACACAACACGTTCTTGTTCAAAATATTGTAAATAATTATTTAAAAAATGTAATATCATGTGTCATCCGTCTAACATTTGAATTATGCATCATTTGAATATCTAATAAATGCTAATGACAAGGTCAACCACTGATCTTATTTTAGACCATCCTTGGCTTACAAGTGCAGGCCGAGAGTTTCAAAGACGTCAGTCAGTGTGGGAGGGGTACTTGTATTAAGTATGCAAGTGTGCGAGGGAGACAAGCATCTCCCACTGTCAAACACAAACTTAATTGTGCTGCCTGTAGGTCCTCAGTATTGTTTTACCTTTTGGGCGGGTGATGAATCACTGCCATAAAAACAATGTTATTATGGGATGACAATAACACATGTCAGGGTTGAGGAACAACAAGAAAAACAGCATGCTGTTCTTTAATTTAGGAGCTGCACTCATTATATCTAAGAGCACTTGTTTTTTTCTCGCCATTGAGCTTTGATGCTGCTCCAGTCTTTCTCCGCATGTTGATGCAGAGCATTTGCTGCCCTTACATCTGTCCCTACAGGACGCTTGTAACCACAGATGACAACAACAAGGGCTTGCTGTGCACTTGTAAATGCAAATAACAGAGGCGAAAGCAATGTTGTACTCTGGACTCACGTTACCATAATGAAATGATGCGGTAATGATGCTCTTTCATCAGTTTCCTTGCCATTTGTGTTTATATGCTTTGTAAAAGCTTTCTAACCAAAGAAACACATGAGACTGTATCTTCAGCAGTTTCTTATAATTATCTGCCCAGCTTTTAGGACCTGCTCACATGTTGCGCTTTCATAACTCTGGAGCCTCTGAAGAGATGTCTCTCCGAAATAATAAGTAAAGTAAATAAATAAGTAAATAAACAAATAAATATTTCGGAATTTAAACCTAAAATAAATAAATAAATAAACTATTTTTTTTAAAATAAAGAAATAAATGTCTCTGAAATAATAAGTAAATAAGCAAATAAATAATTATTTCTGAGTTTAAAACTAAAATACAAATATAAAGTATAAATAAATACATTTAAACCTAAAATATCAATATTTAGAAGCATAATAAATAAATCAATAAACCTAAAAAACTAAATTAAATAAAAAGTAATAATAATAATTGTTTTTATTATTACTATTACTATTACTATTATTTTAGACTATTATGATGTACATTCAGAATATAGTACTATAGAATTAATGTGTATGGCATACTTCAGATAATTTGATTTTGGAAGAACTTGTGCGTTTATATTGTTATATCCATCTAATCTTATTGTTACAAAAGAAAACATTAGAGATACTGAAGAAAACTCCTGGCATTTCTTTCGGATAAGGTTAGTTTTAAAAACAGTCTACAAGAACTGCTTTATATCCTGTCGATGTGCTAAATCTGGTGGGTAAATGAACATCATCCCTGCATGAATGTGACTACATGAGAGATGAAAGATCGAGAGGAGAGGTTGCGATCTATACGACTTTCTGTGGCAGATGGAAGCGTCTCAGACTGACACTCAGTGGTGAGGTTTACACCTGGAGGAGAGCGACTGGCCATAACTGCACCTGTGACCATCAGGAACAGCCGCTGTCATGCCAGCTGCGCTGGCACCGGGGCCCGCTAGGGCCATGCCAACCTGGAGCGGGTATGTGCCAGAGCACATTGCAAACAAATCAACACTGAAATGATGTTTGAAATACATTAACAGCTGTGATAGGGGATATAACACACATATACACACACACACACACACACACACACACACACACACACACACACACACACAGAGAGAGAGAGCTGAGGAGTAAAACCATTCAGACAGGTACACATTACTGATATTTGCTCTTTGAGCACATGTGTGCAATTACGATTAAAGTGGAAAACGTGTATCACAATGGATTATGGGTACTGGTCACCGTGACTCACAGCTGTTTAACGATCAGCCACATCATGCCAAAGAGGCTCTTGAATTATTAAAACCGTGATATTAAATGAATACAAAACACTGCAGCTATTAGATGAGATTACCTCAAAAATTTTTAGCTGAAGTGTGTTGAAAACGTTTGGAAGAGTGAAAATTCCTCATTTTTCTTACCGTTTTACTTAACTTTTTGCAGCACTTTATTTACTTTCAAGGGTTCAATGCAAGTTAAAGCCTATGGTAATGCTACTAATGCTCTGGACTGCCACATAATTTGTAAAAACAAGCAAAAATGATTGTTTACATTAATGCACTTACATGTGGAAAGGCACTGCACAGGAATAAATGGTAAATACGCACAGATTAATGCTACAATATTTTATTGACATTATCATCTTAATTATAAATGTCATTAATAAAAAATGTACATATATTAACATTATTGAAATATTGAAATAACATTCAATTACAATAAAATTAGAAATGAAAAAAAATTTAATAATAAATATTAATAATGTGATATATTAACATTAGCGGTAGATGTGTTAAATGAGACTAGAGCACTAAAATCACTTAGCAAAACCATGTCACACTGGTTAACCTGTAACATTCATATAATACAAGGAAAGGACCATCTAGAGTCTAGACCATTTATCTTGGAATTTAAATAGCATTTTGCAGAACATATTTAACATATTCTGGCCAATAGATTTCCATTGTACATGCATTAGTGTAAACATGATTTTTGCTTCAGAATTATTAATCCTTCCGTAAAAAAAAGCTGAACCTGAACCTGATTAGCTGTATGTATGAAATCCTGTTTCCTTAAAAATAAAAAAATAAAAAAAAGTAAAAAGGTAATTGCGATTCTTTTATCTCACAATTCTAAATGTACATCTCACAAACACTCAGAATTCTTATTTTCTCACAATTCTAAATTTTTTCTCTGAATTCTGAGTTCTTACAGTTTAACATTTTGCAAATATTTGCAAATATTTTTGAAAATATTTCATATAACTGCTTATTTATGCCTTATTTATGACTTCCATTATAAGTGAATTACTGTAAACATGATTTTTGCTTCAAAATTTTTCATTCATCCTTAAAAAAAGCTAAGAAATCTGTTCACGCCACATGTATTTTGCAGACAATAGAGCTATCTTTCCATTATTACAGTGGTTTTCCTGAACTTTGCCCTTTAGGCCTTATCTACACACACACACAAAAACAAGTTTTCCATTGCTTGTATTTCCTGTGTGATTTGGAGTGGCTGATCTGTTTAGATGGCTGTATCTACACAGAGGACATGCTGCTATATCCACCGGCTGACTAAGGCGTCCCTCTCAGAACAAAGGACCACATTAATGTAGACAAGAATTGCCATTTGATTTCTTTCAGGTCTTTTTCTCCTCTCGCAGTGGGTCAGATAGGTCCCTGAATAAAAACAGACAAAGGCAGCTTTTCCTCTTTTTTGAAAAAGAAGGGACTGGAGAGAAAGGGTACAGGCAATGATAACATGTTTAATAAGACAAGGCCACAGCGGCAAGCTCTGTTATCTCACAAAAGACAGCAGAGAGAGGCAGAGGGAGAGAGCGAGCAAGCGAGTGCAGAGCCGTATGGTGTGCGTTAACCCCTCCCCACCCGCTCCGGTGGCCCAGCCCGTGGTCCACTCCAGAGCCCGGTCAGTCAGAAGCCATTACACCCACTATTAACTCCTGCTCAGCATCATTAAGCATGCAAATTGAAGGGGGACGACGGCTCGGAAAACTTTTATTGCCACCTTCCCCCTCCCCATCCCCCCACCAGACCTTCTCACGTGGTCTGGCGCTCCGCAGAGCCGAGGATCTTAACGAGAGCTGCCCAGATCACTGTCAGTCCAATGATATCCTTAACTTAACTCCATTCCCTCTCTCCTTCTGCTCCACCCATGCACGAGCTGCTCTTCTGTGAGATCTGACCTTCTGCGATAAACACAAATCAAAGCGTCGACTGCAGAAAAAGTGAAGCATCAGAACGTTACAGCCTTTTGAGAACAAATATATTGATTGCTTACACACTTGGGTCTCTTTTTTTGAGTTGGCATTCACTTTAAAGAATCGAAGCTTGTCTGGTATAAAAGGGACTCATAAATTTATCCTTGGAAAAGGTTCTGATTGTGTGCGCCTATACAGAAGACTGGTGAATTATGAAATATTAAATATTTTTATGATTTTATGATGTTATATCGGTGCATAAATATTATGTATTTTGTTTTTTAAAGTGATATATTCATTGAGTTCGTGTAATAAAATGGTTTGGACAATATATGCTGACTATTTTTAACTCGATTTTTATTATATATATTATTTGTATTATTTTATTATAGCTGCCACAGTAAACATTTTTAACAAGGCAGAAAAACATAAATTAAAATGTAGTTCTATCACTTAGCCCTATAGCAAGTATTAAGTATTTAAATATATATATACATAATATATATACAGGTGCATCTCAATAAATTAGAATGTCATGGAAAAGTTCATTTATTTCAGTAATTCAACTCAAATTGTGAAACTCGTGTATTAAATAAATTCAGTGCACACAGACTGAAGTAAGAACCAAAGACTTAAACTACTTCAGTCTGTGTGCATTGAATTTATTTAATACACGAGTTTCACAATTTGAGTTGAATTACTGAAATAAATGAACTTTTCCACAACATATATATATATATATATATATATTCTGCTGTAATTACGACCAAAAACGTATCTATTCATTCGTAAAAACCTTGAAAATAATATTTATCTGTCCATTAGTTTTTAACTTAATTCATCTCTATATAGCTGCATCCATTGGGATTCTGAAGTTGTTTAATGATATCATACTAATACATTATTTCATGGTTGTTGTTATTATGTCATGGCTCAAAAAATACAGGTCCAAGGAAAATGCCAACATGAGAACCTATTTATGCTACACACCTCGATAAATACAGAACATACATCAACAGTCAAGAAATAAGGACTTCATCAACGATTTGAGTATATATTATGAAAGCATGGTAATCTGGAAGCAGTTTATGAGCAGGGGACACAACCTTGTTGACTTATTCTTTCCATTTAGCCTCATAGATGAAGAGGATGGATGCATTTCATGGGAAACATCGCCCTCCGTTGGTGGCTGGTGGAAAGGTTACATATATTGTTTGTTTGAAATGACAACAATAATGACAAAGATTATGCTGAATTCTAATGATGGTTATTTAAAAATGCATTTTTCTCATTAATGCACAATAATAGGCATAAACAGAGGTGAACTTTAGTGTTGGGCCAAGTTGGGATTTCATCTTTGATGAATTTGTTTTCTTGTTCATATCTCTTGTTAAAATCATTTCCAATCTTCTTTTCACCATTCGCATTAAGTGAGCTTAATTATTTATGGCTTCATTAAGGCAAATAACCTTTTAATATTTCTGTGCATGTTTAATTTTAACGATAAGCAAGACAAACTGAGTTGATTGGAATTGCAGACAAAAGATAAACAGCTTTCAAGTCAACAAAGCAGATAAGTAGCATTTAATTTACTTCACTGACAGGTAGAACTTCCTGAGAGAAACTCTTTGAGTAGATAGAAGACAATTGATGTAGGTGGCCCCGCCTTTTACTGATTCGTAAAAATACTTTAATTAAATGGTTTAAATAGCATCTAATTCATCTTAAAGTAATTTCACTCACTAATTAGTCATTAATTATCTGCTTAAACTATCCTAAACTTTCTCTAACCCCATCTTCAACCTCTATTTTGGACTAGTTCACCAAAAAAACTAAATTCTGTCATTATTTACTCACTCTCTCATGTTGTCCCAAATCTGTGACTTTCTTTCCAATGTTGAACACAAAAGGAGATGTTAGGCCGAATGTTCTTCTGCCAAACTCTAAAAAGAAGAAAAATACACTAGAAAAGTGGTCCATACAACTTATGCACTATTTGTGGTCTTTCGAAGCGAAAGTGTAACTTTGACAAGACCATCTATCTATGCTTAAACAAAAAAAGGGTACTGTTGTTCTCTCTTATCTCGTTGCTTGTTTACTGCAACAAATCAGAATGATAAGACTAAGCGAATCTACAAAAGTGTTTTGGCACTTCTAAGTCGTGCCACTTACAACAGGTGTCACATCTGCAACAATGAGGGCCAGCCAGATTATTTGGCTCATTGGTTCATTTTACAGGGGTGAAATTAAAGGCCTGGCTCAGGTCCTTTCATTCTCTAGTAATTTGGTTGTGGGCCAAAAGAAGCCTAAATTATATTTTGGCAATATGAGGGTTATTATGCATTACATGGACAGGTTTCAATATCAAATTAATCAGAGATGGAACTGAAAAAAATAATTACCAAATGCATGTTTACTTGAAAACAACACGATTTATGTTTAGAAAGCCACCGTTTGCTATTGAAGAAAAGAGTTTAATAAAGCGACACAAAAAAGCACATGTATAACTAAATGAATGCATTACTCTTCTACCAGTCTTTTGATTTCAACTTCATAATTTAATTTTATTCTCCCTTTTCGGTTTCATTATGATGTGACTCAGCTAAAACTTGCTCGTGTTAATTGACGGTGTGTTGGAGCCCAGGCGAGGGCCAGGGGCCAAGAGCAGGAAAAGTGGAGGCCTAATCATGCAGAAAATTAGGCCTTTGGTGGAATGGAGGAGGAGAACGAGGAGGAAGAGAGGAGTAGACAGATGAGGGGGTGACACACCTGGGACCTGACCCGACTGGAACAAAACCAGCTCCACTGCTTCATATCCTATCAGTTCGGAGATGAAGCCAGCCCACCAGCATCCAGAAGTCCTCTTCCATCCGTCCTCTGGTCAGGCCGTCTAACAGAGGCTGATTCAGTTCATTGCACCAAAATAAAAAATTTTTTTTAAAAAATGCACGAAAGAATAAGGCAATTATAATTCTAGACAACCAACAAAAAATGCAAATCACTTCTGAACAGATATCATCTGAATAAGTAGACACATTTACTACTAAAGCTTTCACAGTAGTAACACAACTTCTAAGTAACACTTACCATTGCACAACTTTCTCCATTTGTTTCAACTGGACCAACAAAGACTGAACAAAATGAGATGAGATGTTTCATTTCAAAGTGTATAATTACACACAAATGTACAAATTTCAAAATTTCATAATTGTGAAAGTGATTAACATACCCATACACCATCTATTTATTTATTTCTTGTTTGTTTGTCCATGCTTTATGTATGCATTCACTCTAAATTCTTTGTTTCAGAATAAAATGTTTCCTTTTTTATATTTTTTTAATTAACATATTAACTAAAATTAACTAAAAAAAATGTAACTAAAAATGAAACCAAATAGTTTAAATTAAACCAAAAAAAAATTTTCTGAAAATAACAAATATATATACATGCATTTATTTAGTTAATTAAATGTACTTGATTAAATTGTTCAAAAGTAAATTTTATTTACTTTATTTAAAAAGTAAATAAAATCATCACAGTATCAACTTTGATTTTTATCACATCTATCTTAGTAAATTATTAGTAATTAACACATAACTAAACAACTCAGATCCATTTTTAGGCACTTTGTTCCTCGGTTCATTTTGGGTCCATCAAAAGAGGTTTGAGTTGTTCTCATTTAAAGGGGTCATATGATGCTATTTTAAAGATCATTATTTTGTGTATTTGGTGTAACAGAATATGTTGACATGCTTTAATGTTCAAAAAACACATTATTTTTCAAATGCCTTCTTTCTTTGCGTGCACATTTGGGCGGCATTATGCTAATATTTCCACATAATGACGTAGATATGTGGGGGCGTGTTAGAACGAGCTGTTTTAGGTAGGCGTGGTTAACTCTTAACTTTTATAAAGAATATCTCTTTGGATTTGAGACTTTAGTCTTTGCAGCTTTACAGATCTTCTTTATGCACCAAGAGCTTGTAACACTCCAAAGAGAAAGGAAAAATTGAAATCGCATCATATGACCCCTTTAACGAGAATTCAGGTGAAAAAAGACTAAGAATACGAATTTGCATCCATCAATGTATTTGCAACCGTCCGCTACTGTTATTCACATTGTTCCCGCCAAGTCTATAGCACATTCAAAATGACCCTGGCCGTCTGCAATCCTGTCACGCTCTACATTTTCTCAGCAGCTTGTTTAGAGTGTTGCACATGACATTATATTCATCAGAAAGCTAAAAATCACACCAGCTATTGGGTTCTATTACATTAGCTGAAAAGCACATTTCTAATATGTGCAGAATTATTCTCTGAGATGGCATATGCATTAAGAGAACGTCCTTATTGGTGCAGAGATGGAAGCTGACAGCGGTAAATTGGTAATCAGCTCCCTGGATATTGAAAAAATTCTCATTTATCAGGTGGAAATGGTGGAAATCTTTTCGCTGCATGTTTGTTAGTGTCCCAAAAGTGGGTATGCGATGCTTGTGAGGAGGATATTGTATTTTCCTGATAAGGTCTTTCTTCAGACGCTTTGGATTTTTACAATGAATATGAAAGTATTGATTTTTACACTACATAATATGAAAAGAGATCAGTACAAAAATCCCAAACATAAACACACAAGTGGTTTTGTAGTTAATGTATGCTTTGTCTATGAAATAAAACATCACATATCTTGGGGCTGCCAAGATGAGGGATTAAGAAAAATAATGAAAGCTATGAAACACTTGGGGGAAAAAAGAAAAGACTGGAGTTATAAAGGACGACAGAAAGGAAATCAACTTCCTCAGCTGTGGCCATATGTTACCAAGGTGATGTTCCATGAAATCGATCCCAGTCTTAATATCTGCCAGCACTTGGGCTTCCAGAGTCTTAGCTGGCTCTTTGCATGCTGATCTGGGCATGGCTGAAAAAGTGTGAGTAGGCGTTACAGGCTATTGAGAAAAGAGAATATGCATCTCTGTTTTTTTCATCCTTATTTTAAGATGTGTTAGATGTACTGATATGTCAACTTGAACTGTCTTCTAAAGATCCTTTTTATATGAATTTGGAAAAAAGTTCCTCCAGTGTTTTGTAGCAAGGATCATCTGTCACACTTTATATATCATTGTGTGTACACAGCGATAGTCAGAGTAATTTCCTGCCTCAGTGTTAAAAAAAAGAAGAAAAAAAGAACAACAACAAAAAACACCCTAGCCAAGTTAAAACACATTGTTTTGTTTTGGGTTTTTTGTTTGTTTGTTGTTGTTGTTTTGTTTAACTTGAAGTTTAGCACTTCTATGGTAACAACTGCAAAATTTACCAGAAAAAAGAAAGCATTCACTCTGGGACCCTATTTATTATGTGTACAGAAACTATGTGTATTAATGCTTTTTCTCCAGTGAATGCACTGATTCTTAGCGTTTTTAAACCTGAATTCTTGTTAAAAGAAATCAATTCGAACCACGTTTGATGGATCCAAAATGAACCAAGAAACAAAGAACACAGTTCTTTTTGCAATCAAACTGTCCCTGCCCTTAAAAATGGATCTAAGTTTTGACAGAGTTCTTTAGTTATAAGTGTTAAGTTGTAATGTTTCATAAGTGACCATAAATAACTAAAGTGATCAAAAATCAGTATTACTTAAAATTAACACTTTTCATACAATTATTTTTATTATTATTATTATTATTATTAATATTAAAACTATTTATTTTAAGTAATTTTAAGTAAGCTTTTTATCACTTTATTATTTATTTATTTGTTTATTTATTAATTTAATGTCACTTTAATTATTATTTGTGCTCAGTCAATATTACGTAAGTGAGAAAATAAATAAATTGTTATTAATAATAATAGTGTTCAAAAGTCTAGATTACTTAAAAATAAATAAAAATGTATTATTATAACAAATAAAAATACTATGATGATGATGATGATGAAGATGATGATTTTTATTTTATTTTTTTTTTTTTTTTTTATTAATCATGAAGTGCTCCGTCAATATTATGTAAGTGAGAAAATAAATAAATAACCAAATAAATAAATTGTATTATTATTATTAATAATAATAATAATAGTGTTCAAATGTCAAGATTACTTAAAATAAATAAATAAATGTATTATTATAATAAATACAATTACAATTATTATTATTAAAACCTTTTAGTTTCTGTGTATAGGTTTTTAAAATACCCGCAATTCCTTATAAATAGAAAATGCAGCACATCTCATTGCATGTCATCATTACCTCTGCATGGTAACCTAGAACAGCCAAAAACATTTGAAATTATGCAAATGTAAGAATAAAGTGAACTTTGAGTGTTCTGCATTCTCAATGCAATTTAAAACAACCCCCGCACTTTCTCTCGGAATGATCAAAACGGTCAGTTGGATTATACACTCTCAGGAAGTTACAGTGGCTCATTCCTTTATATTGCACCGCACTCAGAGTTGATCAAATTCAGCAGATATCCGACGGTACATCTCATCACAATGCTAATACAAGGAGCTTTTCGACGCAAGTCTGTAGGAGGCATGAGAGACGCTGTCGGAGAGAGCCAGGGCCTGGAGACATGCAGCCAGACAGAGCAGGAAACAGCAGGCGAAAAAAGGCCTTTTGTCTCCGTCCCGCTATTAATCTGAAGACTGTAGAGAAATCCCAAAGGGATTAAATGTGTTACTCCTAAAGCTTTTTTGTCTGACTGCAAATTAAAAGATGGGGAGGGGGGAATAGTGAAGAGGGAGGGACTGTTAATTGCTCGCCAATCAATAATTCTATAATTACTTTGTGACAAATGGCTGGCCTGCAGTGCTGGAACTGGTGAGGAAAGGGAGGGTTCAGGTGTCGTGTAGAGGGGGTTGGGTACAACCAGGAACGGAAATATTTGCTTTTGTGCCTGCAAGCGCCATCACTCTGGGCATAGTGACATGGAATTTGTGTCAGGTTTAAACAAGAAGGGAAAGTCTCCATAGTGCTTCTGTCTGGGCCTTCAGTGAGAGTGAAAAGGGAGAGAACGGCAGCAGGCCTGCATCCCTGATGAAATCACAGGGTGAAATTCATTCACAATGAGATCCGAGGCGGATTGAAAAGGAGTAGTTTACACAAAAATGAAAATGGTATCATCATTTACTCACCCGCATAACACTCCAAACCTGTATGAATTTTTTCAAAGAGCTTTACTGCTCTTCTCCATGCAATTAGTCTCCACTGGAACCAAGGCTCTCAAACTTCAAAGACGCTGCAGAAGCACTATAGAGAAGGATCATAAAACTGGTCCTCATGAAAAAGTCTATATTTTCCTATAGGTCTTCTGAAGTCAAATGATAGCTTTGCCAGGAACAATCTGAAAATTAAACAATGGCAGGGAGTTCATGAGATTGTGATAAAAATGCTGAAGAATTAATAATTAAAATTAAAAAAAAAATTAAAACACTTGTACGTGATTTCATAAAAATATTAAATAGGTTATTTGACAAATAAAATGACAAAATATGTGAATATGTTGCCGTGTTATTTTAGTATAAATGAGATCCTATTATAGTTTTTATTAATATTCTGCAATAGTTTATATTTATATATTTTCTATTTCATTTTAACTTTAAAGTTTTAGTAATTATGTTGTGTTTTTGTCATTTTTAGTTTTTTATATATATATATATATATGTCTACATAGGTTTTATTCATTTTTATTTCAGTTTTAGTTATTTTAGCTAATTAAGTTAAACTAAATTAAAATGAGAAATGTTGCCCTGACAAATAGCTGAAATAAAAAAGTTTTATTTTTTTAATGTTTTAGTTTCAGTTTGTTTACTATAATAACCCTGATATGCTGTTATTTATATGTATTTATATTTTATATAAATTCATATTTATAGCATCTAATTTTCCAAAAGACTAGAAATTTTAAATGCATATATCATCTAAAAATTCAATTTGTGGACTTTTAGAAGTAAAACAACATTTACTGTAGATTTCCGCAAAGCTAGTTAGTTTTCAAATGTATTGGGTCTTTAAATAAAAGTGAGTAATTCTTCCAATGGAAAAGATTATATTACAAAACATTTTTTAGAATCTCAGTTGGTTCTTCATAAACTACTGGTAGAATTTAAATATCTTGTTTTTATTTGCTTAACATTAAAAGTATTTTAAAACTGATTTAAAAAAAAAAGAGATGTATTATAGCTAATTCAGGGCCTATATTTCTGAGACAAATCACCTTCGGTGTCTTTGACACCAAATCCATTGTATTGCTTGTCACTATTAACCTTGAAGCAATTAGATTTATTTACTTTCCCTTCAAACCGGACACCGACCTTTGCCCATTGTTACCAAACCCCTGTGTGGATTTTTATGTCTGCCTTTTTCCTTTCAGGGTTAAGTTTGCATTATAACAGCATAGAAACAGAATATTTTCAACATAAACCATTCAACGAACTGATTTGCATTCCTTCAGCTGATTCTTATGCATCTCTTATGTTTAACCTTGAAGCAATTAGATTTATTTACTTCCCTTCAAACCGGACACCGACCTTTGCCCATTGTTACCAAACCCGTGTGGATTTTTATGTCTGCCTTTTTCCTTTCAGGGTTAAGTTTGCATTATAACAGCATAGAAACAGAATATTTTCAACATAAACCATTCAACGAACTGATTTGCATTCCTTCAGCTGACTCTTATGCATCTCTTATGTTTCTCAGCAGGTGAAAGAGCTTTTGTGTGCCTAAAATCATCTACATTTCAGAGTCGCTGGTTGACAATTCTTTTGAAAGAGCATGAAAACAAGGAAAGACGTCAAATGTACGATGCCAGTGTGGGCCAATTGATCCTGGGCTTCTACAGACTGTTCAGAGGCCCCCCGCCCTCACAGAGCTGCTTTATTTAGTGCTACTGCCGAGTCTGTGTGTTTGTGCTTAAGTATCACAGGGAACTAATGAAGTGCGGAGGGAGGCAGCCGCACACACTGTGGCATAATAAAGCCAGGCATGGACCACCGATCTCCTGACTGCCGGAGAGCTGCAGGAAAGGGGGGCACTGCTTGTCATTTAGCACAAACCCTTTCTGGAATATATTAACCATATTCTTACTGCTCAGACAGCAACATAAACCTCCCACAGATTCTGAAGCAGTCACTGTACATTTTGAGACACTGACAATTAATCAATAATGTGGGGTTAGGTTAATATGTTGTGTATGGGATATTATTTTAAAGGAATAGTTCACCGAAAAATGAAAATTCGCCAAAAATGTACACACCCTCAGGCCATCCAAGACGTAGATGAGTTTTTTCTTCATCGGAACAGATTTGGAAGAGGAATTTAGCATTACATCACTTGCTCACTAATGGTCTGCAGTGAATGGGTGCCATCAGCACTGATAAAAAAAAAACATCACAGTGATCCAAAACACGACTGCAATCCCTCAATTAACATCTTGTGAATGGAAAGCTATGTTTTTAATTATTTTTTACTTCAAAATGCTGCTTCCGGCTAAAATATGAGTACTCTATGAAATCTGAATCAGGAGAGAATATGCACAGATCAAGCAGCGTTTACAAGCGAAAACAGTTCAAAACAGTTCTACTATATACACAACTCATATTTTGTCAAGAAGGGATGGTTTAAAGTAGGCCTGGGCGGTAAAACGGTATCGATATTTATCGACGGTACACCTTCTTCGATATCGATAGAAAAAATGTTCGATATAGCGCATGATATAGGCACGTGCTATGAGTGACGCAGACAGCACACACAAACACGAACACATGCTGAAATGAGTGCTGGGCCTGCCTGTGATGAGGAGATTGTGAATAAAGAATGAATATTAGTTGAATTTAATTTGCATTTGAATGTTAGGTGTGCGTCAGGGAGCGTCATCAGTGGCGCGCGAGATGCAGTGATAATGATGTAAGTGACGTTGTTGCATTTTAATGTTTTGTTAGTCTAGCCCACGAGACACGCCGCTGCTGTGTTATGCATTCAAAATATTAGAGAAATATAGAAGCTCAATGCGGAGAAGATCTTGAATGGGTTAAAACCGAAACCAAGCCATTCACACAGAACGCATATTCAGCGCATTTTTAGACGGACAAATATGACTGCTGCACTCTCACAGAAGAGATGTATAAAAAGCCATGCAAAGTTAGAACAGTTTAAACTTTTCAAAAACACGTCACAAATTTATGGAGGTTTATTCCTTTTCACTGCATCTCATATGTTTTTAAATGCAGTCTGTGTGAATGGTGCTTCGGCTCTTTGGATTAAGCAATGCATAAATACATGATGCTGTTTTGTTCATACTTGTTCATGCAATTTACGAAATTATATTTGATATTTATGAGTTAATTTAGATGTAATGCACGTTTTTATAGAGTTACTTGCTAAATGCGCTGCATTATTTTGCTCATTGCGCCCTCCTGTGGCCTCGGGAGACAATTAGACCTATACAATAAAGACCTATTTAATCTGCATATAAAACATTAGAAATGAGATATTTGTTTATTCTTTTCTTATTCTTCTTCTTCTTCTTCTTCTTCTTGGCCAATGGGGTTCTATGGCAGCCCAATGAACGGAACATAGGAAAATGATGAAAATTGGCACACTTTCCCAGCCCAATGGGGGTCAATGGCAGCCCTATGAAGGGAACCTAGGAAAATAATGAAATTTGGCACACTTGTAGTGATGGTCATTAATAGTGATCTGACCAACTTTGGGCTTTCCAGGACCAACTCTATAGCACTACCACCAGTTCAAACATTCACTTTTCAAACGGTTATAACTTTTGAACCCTTTGTTCTAGAAAAATTAAACGTAGTCCACCTGATTACTCTCCGCATGCTGATCACATTCAATAGCTTACATTAAGACTCCACCCATTACAGTAGCAGCCATTTTGAAAAGTACAGTATACACTACTAGTCTTTTCACTACTACTCCTTCAAAATTGATCCAATTCTTCCCAAAATTGGCTCAGATGATCATTGGACTGAGCTGCATATAAATGACTGAACAGATTTTTTTAAACACTAGTGAAAAAAAAAGTTATGATGCTGTGAACTTAACAAGGTTGACCTGTGATTGGTTCAGAGCCTGTATCTCGGCCAAACTTTGATCAATCAAAACGAAACTTGGTAAACTTTGTCATCACCATGATCTGAGGGCCCATGCCAACGTTGGGAACAGCGCCACCTATGGGTCCTGAGATACCAAAAATGCACATTTTAGCTTATTCATTTGGTTCCCTGGGTTATGCCGATTCTGACGATGTCTCATTTGCTATTTTCCAAAAGGGTGTCTGTCAGCCATATTGAAGTAAATGAAAAAAAGTTTTTTTGCTACTCTTCTCACAATTTTTTTTCAATTCTTCCCAAAATTTGTTCATATGATCATTGGACTGAGCGGCACAGAAATTACTGAACAGAATTTTTTAACTACTAGTGAAAAAAAAGTTATGTTGTTGTGAAGTTAACAAGGTCGACCCAAATTGGTTCAGAGGCTGTATCTCGGCCAAACTTTGATCAATCGAAACCAAACTTGGTGTGCTTCATCAACAACAAGATCTGAGGGTCCATGCCAAAGTTGGGAACAGCACCACCTATGGGTCGTGAGATACTAAAAATGCACATTTTGGCTTATAACTTTTGAACAGTTAGTCAGAAAATCATGATCATGGTGTCTATGGATTCCTTGGGTCATACCGAATCTGAGAATTTCAATTGTGCCAGGATTGACTGAACCATGTGTCCGCCGTTTTGAAATTGGACATAAATTGCTATATCTTTTGAACCATTGGACATATCTGCACGAAAATTGGTAAGGATCAGAAGGATCACCATGTCCTGGAGATACCTCAGAAGTCTGAAGACAGCGCCACCTACTGTTCCAGAGATATAACGATTCTTACAAAATGTTGTCCAAATTTTGTTATATTTATGTCATTTGGTTCCCTTGGTTATGCTGAATCTGACGATATCTCATTTGTGGGGGATTTTTTAAGTGATCAGATTCTCATCTGCACTTCTGTTCGATTTTGAACTTCTGTCCTTCTGAACCTATCTTATGTACATTCCATTTCTGCCGTTTTTGCTCTTCCCGCTCTGCGCTGCGCTACAGCCCTTCTCGGGCTTAGCCCCGAAATTGCTGCTTGCAGCTATATTTTTTATTGTGTTTGATTCTTAAAACAAAAAATATTTGTTGTATATCTCAATAAATTGTGTTAATTATAAATACATTAATTATAATGTAATTACATACAAAAAATTCTATTGCTTTTTGTTTTAAAAAAGGTTATAAAAATGTCAATAATTATCAATACTGAACGATATGAAACATTATATCGTCGATACATTTTTTAGCTATATCGCCCAGCCCTAGTTTAAAGTAAAAATGCCTTAATGATGGATTTGTTTATTTCAAACATGCAGCTTTTTGCTTCACAAGACAATAATCTGTTCCAATGGAGAAACAAACTCATTTACATCTTGGATGGCCTGAGGGTGAGTAAATTTTCAGCTAATTTTAATTTTGGGATGAAATATTCCTTTAAGACACTACAGGCAAAACCACATTTTTTTTTTTTTATTATTATTATTTATTTATTTATTTATTGTTCATGCACTCGTCAATTTTGAGATTTTGTGCAATTTTGCTTTTAGAACTTGCCTTCTTTCAGATTAGTGGAAAGAAAACATCCAGATCTGTATAGATTTCAATTACAATACATATCTTTAAAGGCCGTTTTCTCAAAATTAGTTTTTTCTCATGCACTAAGCCAGAAATCTCCACTTCAGTAGCATAAAAATACATAAAGAGGGGTTTGTTAATATATTATTTATTTGTGTGACATGTATTTAACATTTTATGATTTGTATTACACATTTGTGACCCTGGACCACAAAACCAGTCATAAGGGTCAATTTTTTGAAATTGAGATTTATACATCATCTGAAAGCTAAAATCGCCTTTAAAGTTGTCCAAATGAAGTTCTTAGCAATGCATATTACTAATCAAAAAATAAGTTTTGATATATTTACGGTAGGAAATTTACAAAATATCTTCATGGAACAACATGATCTTTACTTAATATTCTAATGATTGTTGGCATAAAAGAAAAATTGATAATTTTGACACATACAATGTTTTTTTGGCTATTGCTACAAATATAGCCCAGCGACAAATTGTTTCAAAGTAAATCCTACACCAGTGTATGATCTTCTGGGACAGAAGTTGGGAGAAAACATCTTGTGCAACAGTAGCAGCTCTGTGGCCTAAAACCGAAACAAAGGAGCTGCAGTATTAATAGAAAACTTCACAGTGGTCATTTCAAAGCCTTAAGGACGTGGAAATGTTGAAATGACGGAAGTAACCATATTGGAAAACTGAAAAAGGTTATTTGAGGGCAGTAGGTTGTGTGCTTAGTGTAGCAATGATCAAAGACCCTGTACCAGTGATTCCAGTGGCTGAAAATATCTCACTAAGCAAAGAGGCCAGTGCTGTAGCTCAGGGCCAGCTCTTGATGGATACTGATTAGTGTGAGTGTAAACACTTCCACACTCCTGGCGTGATCCCTTTGTATCAAACCGAAGATGGAATGATTATCTCCAATTTTTCGCCACTACTTTGATCCGAAATTGCGCCACCTTTGATTCCTTCTGTCTGATTATTAGACATCATCGTATCTCGCCTGTCGTGGCTCCTTTGAAATGTCTTGGTTTTTGTGACATCTTTAGAACTCTAACTCACTTCCTCTAGGAAACCTCTTGAGCTGCTGCGTGCATCTGCACATGCATTTTTATAGCCTCTGTTCCTGTTCTTTTTCACAAACACTACTCTAAGTTTTTCCTTGTCAAAGTTACTTTTCCGAGCCGGCATAATCCCCAAGACAGATTCTCAAGAATTTCTAAAGATATTTATGACCTTTTTGAACACAAAGTGTTAGGTCGCAGTGCCATGGACAGGTATCATCTAAGTATTCAACATTCTGGAATTAACTGAGGAAGAAAGTAAGTTTTACAAAAAGATAATTTGGAAGGCTTTCTAAAACACAAGTGCGAAAAGTCGACGGCAACACCCGGCATCTCTCAACAGAACAGTCCTTTGTGCTGTACAATTTCCATTTCCTCATTTATCTTTTGGATACATCTTGCAAACTGACATGACATTAATGAGCAAAAAATTCTCTAAAACTAATTTGAGCCTCAAAGTTATGGGGGGCTTTATGCTAGATTTAGATAATGATGGAAAACCAGTTTTGAGTGGAACATCAAACTTCCCCTGGCTCATTTGTGCTCAGATCAGCACAGAACTCTCATTAAATGGCTTGCATGCTGCAGACCGGAGTCTTTCATTGGCACGGGCGACCAGCAGACAGCCTGGAAAATAGCTGCTCAAAAACTGAGTGAGTGTTGAATTCTGGCAATACTTACTGTCTGAGTCACTCTCTTTAACTCTGGAGATGATATGCTTTGCTCTGACACAAATAATGTGTCTGGATTCACGATGGCGTGAATAAAGAATCCCTCTTATTGAGGTATCGATTCATTTAAAAAGTATTTGAATTTTCTGCTCGGCCTGATTCAACATCATCAAACATGGCCAGACAATGTGGACCAAAGCCATTGCCAAGTACCTCATCAGCTTTTGATGAAAGTAAGCAGTCATTTAACAGACAAGGACAATCCCGCAGGATCATTCCAAGCTGAGATCGAACCAGCAACTGTGTTCAGCAACCCTGATTTGCTGATGGCACCACAAAGATGCAAACAGTCCCAAACTCTTCAGATGATCTGTAATATAAAAGACAAAAGACATACATTAGACATATATATAAGGTTTGGAGTCAGCATATTTATTTTGTTTGTTTGTTTGTTTGTTTGTTTGTCTGAATGAAAAAGACTGGAGTAAAGGCTGTTGAAAATTCACCTTTTCTATCACAGGAATAAATTATATTTGAAAATATAATCGAACAGAAAATGTATTTTTAATTGTAATATTTAATAATATTACTGCTTTTACTGATCATATAAATGCAGCCTTGGTGAGAAAAAAGACTCATTAAAAACATTAAAAAAAAAAAAAGAAAAAAAAATCTCATTGACCCGAAACGTTTGAATAGTAGTAGCACATTTCAAAAAAGACATTTCATGCTTTTAAAGGGATAGTTCATTAAAAAAATTGAAGATTGTTGTAATTTATTCACCCACGTCATTAGAACCAGGGTTATTTTATAGTTAACTAAAACTAAAACTGAAAGCCATAAAAAAGTTTTCCTTACTTGAAATAAAATAAATATGAACTGAAATAAAATAAATATAAAAAAAACATATTACAGCTAGTTCAAAAAGTTTAATAAAATTATAGACACACAACAAAAAAAACTTTCTAAAAAGTACTAAAAATTATTTTTTTTTTAAATAACAAAAATATTCAAACTTTAAAATTTAAACAAAATGGAAAATATAAAAAAAAACATTCAAAATATTAATAAAAACTATAACAATACCTCAATTATACTAAAATAACACTGGTTGGAAAACAAAGAAGCTATTTTTTATAATTTTTAAACTGTTTATGCCCATTTCTTTCCTAAAATTCCACAGAAGAAAAAAAAAAAAGGTATATCATATTTTGAATGGCTGTCAATGGGAAACAATGCTGCTTGCCCCCCAGATGGTGTAGTTATGACATGAACCAGCAAGAGCCAACCTAGACCCCTTGATCCTGTCTTCATAGGGACCAAAGGTGGGAAATATTTAGGAAAGGAGGTTGAGGTGGATTCTGTTCAGAGCAACTGGGGCAATGTGGCACAACGGGAGAGGAACTGAGCTTGGAGCGGCTCATTCAATATGTGACGCAGTCATGGGAAGCATAGCGAGCTCTGTCTCTGGGCGCAAGGTGCCATCTCTGAGGGTCCGAAAGCAGATGGATGGGGGGTGTGGGGTGTGCCTATTTTTTATAATTTTTAAACTGTTTATGCCCATTTCTTTCCTAAAATTCCACAGAAGAAAATCATAGTGGTAAAAACATATTTATTTATTTTTTTATGTGGGGTGCAAAACGTCTATTATATAACATGAAATATTAGCTATATATATATATATATATATATATATATATTGTTTAAAAAAAAAAAAGGTATATCATATTTTGAATGGCTGTCAATGGGAAACAATGCTGCTTGCCCCCCAGATGGTGTAGTTATGACATGAACCAGCAAGAGCCAACCTAGACCCCTTGATCCTGTCTTCATAGGGACCAAAGGTGGGAAATATTTAGGAAAGGAGGTTGAGGTGGATTCTGTTCAGAGAAACTGGGGCAATGTGGCACAACGGGAGAGGAACTGAGCTTGGAGCGGCTCATTCAATATGTGACGCAGTCATGGGAAGCATAGCGAGCTCTGTCTCTGGGCGCAAGGTGCCATCTCAGAGGGTCCGAAAGCAGATGGATGGGGGGTGGGGGGTGCGCGGAGGCCTGGCAGACAGACAGAGCGCTCAGGCTGTCACACACACAGAGCTAAGTGACAGCCACCAGCGTGCAGGACCAATTGCTACAATATGGCACCTTGGCCCAGGCCATCACGGGCAGCCTGGCAGGCCGTTCATCTCTAAGGAGATGTACAGCGAGACAGAATGGTGCTTTTTTCGTCCAGCTTTCCCTTTATACAACAAATTCCTTGTAAATGCAATCCTACTTGGCTCCAACACGAACCTCCATTATCAGCTGTAGAGATTGACCGCTTGTGTATCCTGAACTCTCCCTCACTCAATAAGCAGCTTTAATTATGTTGAGAGAACAAAAGAAAACTACAACAGATGTTTGTGTTGTGGAGCAGGGGGTCTGAATGAGAGTAGGAAATCGAAAGGGGGCAAGTACCCATAACCCATACTCAAAAATAATATATTTTAATGAGCTTAATTCAATTTCAAATATTTCAATGAAATTAAAAGACACTTTTTGAACAACAAAAACAGAAGTTTAGTCTTGTTGTTAAAACTTGAATTTTGGTATGACAAAAGTTTAATATAATCTTTTAGCTTTTTACCAAACACTGGCTGCTGACATATAATAAAGAAAACTGAAAACATTTTACTTTAGCAGAATATTGTATTAAGTTACATAATTAAAAGGACAGTTGATGTTAAGATTAAAAACTTCTGAATTTCCATACATCCCGTTATGTACACGGATGAAATTGTATGTAAATAAATAATTATAATATATGAGCTTTTTTATTGTGTATTATGGCATCTACCAGCAGGAGCTAACAGGGCAATGCTAAACCAGCCCAACCCTGACCCCTTGGTCATGGCAAATATAAAAGTACAGAACAACAACAAATGGACAAACATCATATCGAGACCAGATGTTTAATGTTTTCTGAGACCTTGGAGATGGCATGAAAACTGGCAGAGTGCTATTCTAATGATTAATAGTGGGCAGGTGGGGTCTTAGTGGCACTATGGTGTTGCGTCTGCCTGTTTATTCACCCTCTGCTTTCAACCAACCTCATCCTCTCCAGCATGTCATTCATTAAATTTACAGCCGTCCACAGAGCAGGTATGCTAATGAGATTTATCCACAGGCTCTTTGGAGGAAACTCCCACATGGTTCATCTTTAGTTTTAATCCGCCTGACGACCGTCATTCCATCAGCATGCGAGTTCCACCCATTGGCTTTTACCTAAAAATAAACAAGGTGGAGAAAGAGGGAGACAATCAGACAGATGGCTGGATGATGGCCCATCATACATTACGGGGTGGGCACCACTGTCCAACTTGCAATAATCAGTTTGTAGACAGGACAACCATGTTCTGACTTAATCAGCGTCACATACTGTCAAAGCAGGAAAAGAGGCTACAGTCACAATGTAATCTAGCACGGTCTTATGGTCTTATTAGATATAATAATAATATAAAAATACATCATCTTAGCCATCAGAACGACTGAATCATTCATTAAACTCAGAGCGTTTCCAGAGTGCTTATTAAGGCCTCATCAAATCAGCGTATGCCCACGGAGGGCGCCGTCTCAGTTGAAGGAGGCTGAGAGATGCTCACTCAGTATGCAGCGCTGAAGTCATTGCTAAGTCTGTTGCCTTTTATTTCATGGCTTGCCCATCGATCCCCTGCACCGCTGAACCTTTGTTTGGCCTGCAAAGCCCAAGACATAAATCAAGGTCTGGCTGCAGAAAGTTTCTCCACAGGAAGTGGAAGAGGGAGGGAACTGCATGGGGCTTGCAGCTAAGATGGAAACAAAGCAACCACAATCCATTTTGCTGGAATAATCCAATCAGCTTTTTACAATGAGCAAACAAAATAAATGCTAGGTGACCTGATAACATCTAGTGAGAGCTGTGATGTGTTTTTTGTTTTATTGGTTGAATCCAAGAAAACATCATATTTTACATAAATATCAAAATTTTAAAGAATAAATAAATAAAATTACTACTACTACTAATAATAATAATAATAATTTTAAAAAGGTCAAATCTTATTACTAGAATGCAAAAACGTAATTCTTATTGTTGTAATTCTTGTTGTAATTCTTATTCTCATTGTGTTTTACCAATTTAAATTTTAGTTGTTTTAAATAAAAAAAACATATTACACTAATTTGTGCCAAAAAATATTGCAATTAATGAGAATCACTGTAAATAAATAAATAAAGGCTTACAAATTTTTAAATGAGGATCACTAAAAAAAGTTGAAATCTCATTACTGGAATGCAAAAACAGTATTTATTAGTGTAATAAGAAATTACAATATATATTTTAAATCAAGTATTTAAAGTATATCTGAAAGTATTCATGGTAGTATCTGTTGCCCCGATTTTAATTTTTTATATATATTTAGTCTATATATTACAGTACTTTGTGTAAAAAATACTTATTAGTTAGTAGTATAGTAGGCTAGTAGTAGTAGTAGTGGTGGTGGTGGTGTCTTAATGGCCTAAAAAGCCTTTATTTTCTTTCTTTTTAATTCTCTGTGTTTATTTTTATTTATATTATTTATTTATTTTATTTTATTTTGGGATGAAATGTGACCTGGACATGATTTTGTGAGATTCATTAATGAAAAGTTGTCCAACAAGCGCCTTAAAGAAATGCCTTTACACCTATGTCATAATTTACACTATATTTTCTTCTGTGGAACACAAAAAGAAGAATTCTGAAGAGCATGTTTGTCATGCAATGAAAATGAATTAAGAAATGAAGCAAAAGCCTCATAAAAGTTTCATATGGTGGTCCAAACAACTTGTGTGCTATATTATTGCTTTTGAAATTTCATTGAAAAAATTTGTTATTGGTGTACCATCCTTTTAAATGCTTGTGAATTTTTGCATTATGACAGCATGACTACAAACAGCAACAGCAGTTCCAGTACTCACATATATCGCACATTTCCCAATTTGCATTGTTTCACAAGCGACCTAAGGTTTTTATAAGGTTATAAAAACCTTAAAAAAAAAACTAAGGTTTTTATCTCCTGTGCACCATCCGCAACACAATTCACCACTGCTGAAGCTCCATGTGCTATAAAATCACCATTATAGCACAAGTTGAGCTGATAGGAAATTCATTTAAGAAGCACATTAAGTAGGAATGGTATGCATGTGTTCCTCCCCCCGCAACCACCTTCCTGGTTATCTTCAGCTTTGCTCAGTAGGAAAACTCATTAGCTTCTTGTGCTGGGCATGGAAATAAAACTCTGGCACACTTTGTCTCCATTTCTGAGAAAATTAATTAGAGAGAACAGACACCATCACCGATGAGCCAGCCTCTATTCTGACAGTTGCTCCCTTTTTTCCCCAAGTATCATTATTTCCTGCTGTTGTTGTCGCTTTAGAAATGCTCTGTGCGTCTAAGGGATTGTGGTATCGATCCACTCAGACCTGTTAAAAAACTCTGGATTAAATTTGCTTGTCTCTGTGTTTGCTGTCACGCTTTAAAAAAAAATACTGTTTACTGTGTGAGAGAAGATGGTATTGAATTTTAGTGTCTTGGTAGTATATTGGGCCATTTACACAACGCACACGCTCCATCTCTTTAACACAGGCGGGCAGAAAATTACATGGGATATCTTGGATCTTTTGTTTATTTATTTATTTATGGGTGTTAACAGAGAAGCTTGTGGCGCTACACAAATTGTGTTACACTTTATCTTTTTGGTCTGTAATATTCCTTACTGGATACTCCAACTCTATCTGTGAATGCAATACATGTTCTCCCCGTATCGCCAAAACCAATCACGTTGACTCCTTCCTCACCGCACGTGTGTGCACTTTTTAACAGATAAGGCCAAACTCCTTCACCAAAGGACAATCATAAAGAAATGACAGTTTTGTCTAATAATGCAGACACCATAAAAGTTAGTTCATATTTTTAGTAAGGCTATCAACTCATTATGATGTATAGTAATATGATTAAGACAACTAGATACAGCACAAAAGAATAAAACATAATGCAGTTATTAAACTTCACACACCATCTTAAAAATGTGCTGTTCATGGCATAAGATGCTGCAAAACAAGACAAAGCAATGGCCAAAGACATCTTTCTGCATTTGAATGTTTATTGGAATAATATCATGAGCTTTTTATAATTAAAGAAGTGCACAAAATAAGTGCTACTCTGACAACATCTTGTGAGAGTTGTGGAAAATCCAAATAAATAAACCAATTATTGAGAAAAAAAATATCAAAAATATTTAGCTTTTCTGCATTGCATTGATGTTTTGCAATATTTCCATGATAATTCAAAGAGTTTCCTTCCCAAATTCTAGTTATATACACGCTACCGTTTAAAAGTTTGGGGTCAGTGAGATTTTTTTAAAGAAATAATCCTTTAATTCAGCAAACATATTTTGCTCACAAAAATATTAAGCAGCACAACTGTTTTCAACATTGATAATAATGAGAAATGTTACTCAAATCATCATATTAGAATAATTTCTGAAGGATCATGTCACTGAAGACTTAAGTAATGGCTGCTGAAAATTCAGTGTTGCTATCACAGGAATAAATTACATTATAAAATATATTCAAATGTATAATATTACTGTTTTAACTGTATTTTTTAAATAAATGCAGCTTTACAAGTCTCTAAAAACTGACCCCAAACTTCATACAACAAATATTAATATAAAGCAGCCTCTATATCTACCTCGTACAGATATAGAAAAAATGGACTGCTATGGACCCTGTGGACAACCTTATGTTCATAGAAAAAGAACAAACAACATACATTTCTATTGTCATTTTTTGTAACATCTACTTTTTTACTTCATGGTTTGATGGGTTTTCTCAGCATATGTTGATGTATGTGATTCACTGACATAGTATGTGTTTAATATTAGTTATTATCACTGCACCAACCTTTTACATGCCTGTTGAGTGTCCTCAATTTCTCCTTATTGTTGTCCTCTTTTCTCACTCTTGATTGAGGGTGGAGTTGGTTATTGAACTCTGGGTAAAACACCAGAGGGACTTGACGCCCTCTTGTAGAAGAGGTGATTGGGAGGTGGGGGTTTTTTCCAGCCGGAGCAGGTCGAGAGGAGCAGCATCTTGGTGATATAAAACATTGATCAGCATTGATTTTGTGTGTCTGTTGTGCACCGCCCTCTCTGTCTCTCCTCGCTCGCCTCCTTCCCGCCTTTCAGCCTAAGCTATGAAATGATGTTTACTCCACGGTTTCTTAGTGGGCGGCATTTTGTCTGAACAGAAGATGGTGGGAAAATCTATACAATAGATAAATAGAAGAAAAAATGTAACCTTCTCAGGGAATGAAGGAAGAAGAGGGAACCAGGGACAAAGGGAGGGAAGTAAATAAAACCGGCCCATTTTCTGCCCTGTGCCACAAGGCGTGCAGGTGTCCTTTTTTTTACATGGTCTGCAGTTCATCCTGCAGAACGTACAAGTTCCATCGACACCAACCTAAACTAGACATTAATCAAAACAGTACTTCAACCGAATGTTTACTGCCAAACACGCAGTGGTTTTGTAGTTGCACTGGTGTTACTTCTCAAACTGTTGTCTTAAAGTTAACATCAGGAACTGACTGGATCGTGAAAAGTGAGTGTTACGTACCAGAATGGAGCAATGTGGTTAGAGATGGGTTGATGAAAGATTATGAAGACAAACCTTTTTTCTGGGATTACATCCAGTGATGAATTGACCACAAAAAGACGATAAACTTGGAGTAATAAAGTAAATAATAATTATTTACTATTCTTTTATTTAGTATAAAATAATACTAGTACTGATAAGGTACTAAAATAGTACTAATAAGGTAGTTTTTTATTTCATTTTGACTTCAAATGACATTCAAATTCTGTCGGATATGATAAGTAGAAAAATCTCGTTATGGCCAAAAACGAATAAATGGCTAAAAAAAAATTTAAACAAAACATTAAAAACTAAACCTCGATCATTTCAAATACTAATACTGAATGTAGGTGTCACTATAATAAACAGCAGGAAAAAATTGATATTATTTTGAAATTTGCTAAAGATTACATTAACGGTGTTAAATTAAATTATTAGTGTTTTTAAAGATTAACTCTGAGCGTGAGAAGTGAGCGTAACATGATGGCACAGGTAATTTAAGTGTAAAAATAGATAAAAGGAGTACAATTTAAAAATCAACATCAATTTATTCAGCTAAATTAAAATAATCATGTATCGGATAATAACTGTGTATCGTGCATCCCTACTTTAAATACTGCAGAACATGGATAAACATGCATAACTACCAACCGAATTAGTTTGAACAGTTTATCCTTAAATCCATCCCGCAAATCAGTTTTGTGGTTCAGGCTTTAATTATATTACCTGATTCCCTTAAAGTCTAATATATATGCCTAATATATATGACTTTCCAAGTGGCTTATTACAGAATAAAACATGAACACAATCTTCTTACCAGAACCTCAAAGCCAGTTTCTGATGACTGGTCACTTCCTGTGACGGCTACGATCTGGGAGGAATCTTGAAAACATTTGTCCATGCATTAATAACTGCACCAAAAACTTTACAGTTCAAATTCATGGTTGTAAAAACAGTTGTATCTGTTCAACTGGACCCTGCTGGAGGCTGCCACAGACCCCATAGGTAATTAGAGTTTGAGACCCTGGGTTTCAGCCATGCTTTGGCATTCCACGACCGCAGAAAATGTGAAGTTGCATTTCATTTTCACTCTTACGGAGCTATTAAAACCTGCACTCTAGATTTTCTTCTGCAAGTTCAGGCAAAGGTGGTGCAGTGTTAAGGGAGTCAGAGAGCCAGCGAGGGCATGCGCTTTGCCGCAGAGCTCAGAAGCCTGGCCTTAGGCCCCCCCGGCCGCTTGCCGGCAAGGCATGAAGGCCACAGTGCTGAAAATCCCATCAAGCCACAATTCCAGGTCCACGCGCAAGAAAGATGAAGCATGCTAGCTCATCAGGGGACACGGCCAAGCCCTGTTGCCTTCTTCTTGTCCCCTTTCCACAAAACTCTCTCTACCTATTTTTCCCATTGACTTCCCACCACTTCCCTTCAGGGAGAGTGTTGCAAGGCCAACAAGCCGGAACCCCATGTGCTGGCCTCAGGGGCTGTCGCTCGCTTGTTGAATAAAGGAGCTGACTGGCTGATTGATAGACCCACACCAGTCCATGCCCCTCGCACGTTTCCTGGTTCACTGCCTTAAATAAGAATCCTTTGCCGGACGGCCCGGTTTCAGCATTCGTTAAATCTGGTACTTGATGGATGGCACCAATTTTCTGCCAAACCCAGATGAACCACCTAAGCATCCCCCCTTCCCTTCTCTGCCTCGGGTAAATCCCCCGGAGCCCAGGCAAACAGGAGTACTCTAAAACAGTATCAATCACACCAAAGGCCACTCTGCCACGGCGCAATGTTTCAATTATACCTCCCGCTCCCTCTCGACCGTATCGGCCTATCCCGACACCCCAGTCAGGCCCTCTGGCCAAAGCGGAGAGCTCTCCGTCTCCTCAGCAACAGGTGCCTCTTTATCTCTTTTAATTCATTTCAGGGTTATTTATAAGCAAGTCTATCATCCCCCAAGGGCTGTACCAACCCCAGAGCTGACAGATGCTGCCAAAGCCATAGTAAGCCACTCTCAACTGCTAGTGTGCCGATCGGTCCGAAATGTATCGTCTGGAGCCCACAGGGCCCTGAGCTTTGTCAGTCTGGTGCGATGGGAGACAGACGGGTGAGAAAAGTTAAGCAGGTGCAAGCACAGAGTCTCTGGTGTGTCAGGGTCATTTGTTTCCCAGCAAGGACAGACAAGTTCCCCTCAGACACGACTCGGCAGATGGAAGGTCACTCTTGCGATGGCGGGAAAGCTTTGACTGAGAGTGGTTTCAGCAGTCCTGATGTTACAAGTCTGACCGTTAGTTTCAAACAAAGGAATAGGATTCATCAGAAACATCAGATCATCGGACACAACAATTTTAGAATTGGGAGCTTATTCAAAACAGCTTCCATCCTTAAAGGGACAGTTCACCTTAAAAATAAAGTTTAGTTGTTATTTACTTATCCTCTGTTGCTTTGCGTCTGTGGAGCACAAACAGAAAGTTAAAGTGATTAAAAAGAAATTATATCCTTTACTCAACCACTTGTCGATCCAAACCCATTAGACTTTCATTCATCTTCAAAACACAAATTAAGATATTTTTGATGAAATCTGAGAGATTTCACTCCTTACACTGAGTGTCCATTCCACCAAAACCTTCAAAACGTTAATGAAAACATTAGGAAACTAATACATATGAATTGAGCAGTTTAATCCTAGACTCCAAAAGAGACACAATCACTTCATATGAAGAAAGAAATTATTTTGGAAAGATGTGGGTGAATAAATCACAACATAATTTTCATTTTTGGATGAACTAACCCTTTAAGCAGTAATTTTCTCTACCTCAGCTGTCAAATCTCATTCAAGTTTGTGTATATTCAAATGTGCCTTTCGGAAGATTTTCAGTAAATAACTTAAATTTCAGTCTGTTCCTCACGTAAGGCTGGCTTCAATACTTGGGATATGGTGCACAAATCATATGGACCATAGTTAGGGAACTTTAAGTGCTGTTTTGGTCATTTTTAAAGTTTGGCAGTTTCTGGAAAAGTAGGAACACCCTTCCAAAGATCTCCTATGTGGTCTACAGAAAATACCATATGTCATCATATGAGTTTAGTACAAATTGTGGGAGAGTAAATGATGACAAAATTTGAAGTTCTGGGTGAGCTATGCCTTAATTATAGTACATGGCCTGACTTAAAATGAAATTGCACCAGTGGAACAGTGCCTCTGGTTGTTATGAGAAATTAAATGCTCCCCGCACCATCTGCATCTACCTAAAAACTAATAAGTAAAAGTGTACATTTAGTTAGAAGACTTATAATCCAACATCAAAAATACAAATTAATTGTTACCCATTAAATCAAATAAATTCCACCATTACATCAGTGTAATTCTGAATGTCATAAAATTGTATAATTAATTAAACAGTCCATCATCTTTCTCCATTGCTCCTTTGGCTAATCAGTGTCACATTCAATAAGCACCCATTTATGACATTTTTAAAGTTTTCAGCTTCAGAAATTCCAGCTAATTTTTCTCAAATCTCCTCATTTTTTCAGACACTGATTTTGAGAGGCATTGCAGTTGGTGAACCAGAGTTTCACTTCGGCACAGATCATAAAGTATGACATTATTCAAGGTCAAGTAGCACTCGGAGCAGCCAAGGTCCTGTTTCCAGCAGTAATCTCTTCCTACCATTCCTCAGTATCAAAGCTTAGTGTGCTCGTCCTTCAGAACAGCTGGGTCCTCAAACAGGAATGATCCACTGTGGAGATCCTGCCCATTACCAGTCTCATTAAGTAGCCTCTTCTTTATTATCTCCCTCTGGCCATGACTATTGATTAAAAATTCAAAACGAAATGAAGCTAGATCGATGCACCTCTCGTTAAATCATCAACCCTTTATGAGCGAACTACCAGAACTTAAGTTTACCTTTCATACAAGGCCCGTCATGCGTCATCGCTCAGGGAACTCGTGGATGTGTAAAGATGCTAAATGTTGCATGTCTGCCACAGGGGATCTTCATCCATAACTATGAAGCGAGAAAATAAATCTATTAAAAGCATGCTTTTAACCACTCATTAGTACTTCAGAAAAGAGTACAGAAATGGTTTAGCAGGGCACAGGTGCTCTAAAGTGTCTCCACAGAGGAGATATCAATTAATGTACTATTTCACCAGATAAGCTTTTTAGATAGTGATACTCAATTTTCATTAGCTTGAGTATATCATTCAGGGACGCTCATTTATTTTATTTGCTATGCACATCCGATTGTTCATTGATTTTGAAATAAACAAGAAATAAATAAATAAATAAAATGAAAGAACTGCCAAAAATTAAAAGTTTCCACTATTTATCATCACTCTTCAAAAACAACTACAACAACAACAAAGCCTAAGATGGGTTAGCTGGTCTCCACCTGGCCAAGCTAGTTAGACTGCTTTGATTGTTTTGAAGGTTTTTGGCCACCTTGGGGCTAGCTGGTCTGGATGCAAGTTTAACTAAACCACCAACCTGGTTTTCAGCAGGGTCTTCACAATTTGGCATAACTTAGCATGGCACAAACCTATAGACCAAAACACAAAACACCTTAAAGCATAAACATAAAAAAAGTTTACACATAGCTGACGTATTTCTTAGAAAAACTAAATATATTAAGCTAAATAATGAAACAGAACCTAAATCAATGAATCAACGTCTATTTGGCCATTGGTTAACACTGCACTGACTAGGTGACATCAGCAGAATGAAAAGTCATTCAGCAACAGAGGAAATTGCTACAATAAAGTTATGATGAAACGGAAGTAGCAACAGATCTGTTCTTCCGTATTGTGACGTGCATCCAAGTGAAATAAATTAGCGATTGTTCAATAGATTGTTTCCCGGAAGACCAAGTTGACATTTGAACAATGAACAGCATGATGAATCCATATAATCATCAACATGCATTTGGAAAATAAATGAATTTTCATTTACAATAAAATAAAACTTTTTTCTTAATAATATTATGCACTGCTGTGCACAATAAGAGCAGGAAAGTATTAAAGTAAATTGGGTCAATTTTGATTTCATGTTGACTTAAAGGTCATTTTAGAAATTTAGGCATGTGGCATGAAAGGCATTTTGTTTTGGGGGAAAAACAAGTATATCTGTCATTGCAATATCTCAAAGCTTTCATATTGCATATACGTATATGACATAAATGCTGCATATACTAAGGAACATAAAAAACACGCCTTTGCTTCTCTGATGGCATATGAGTCAAGAAAGTATTAATTTTTCAAAGCTGTGTAGCCAAAACTGTATTTGGCCCAGCCAGGACACAATCTGGTTCCATTCCTTTTCATAAACCATAATACAGCAAGTTGACTTTTGGACATCTTATCACTGGTTCCTCCCAGGAAGGCTAGTTGTATGCTCTCGAGGAGGGGGCACAGCCAGATACACACCTGGGAGTGGAGCCGATGGGCTTGATTCACCATGGCACACAAACAGAACAACTGGCGAGGCTCTTCTGCAGATGGGCACGCAGGTGGGCATAAGGCAGGGCAGGAGGGAGAGCAGGGGGCCTCTGCCAGGTTTGTGTCGTCCTTGTAGGAGTAGATGAGTAGGTGCACTTCTTTTTTTCCAGTTGATCACATCTGGGCTGAGGTCCACAATGCTTCACTATCAAAACAGGAATCGATGTGAAGCTGTACTGCCCCCTAAAGGAGCTTCACGCAACTGCCTGGAATCACCAACTGGCAAGCACTGTATTAAAATACATATATATTTCTCCACGCAAACTTTACGCCTCCAGATGAAGCTATCTTGAACTTAGAGGGGAATTTATACAGTTTCACTGCAAACGTATCCATTTATAGCGGATGAAAAAAATATGAATGCACAGTTGGAGTTCATGTTGAACAGATTTCGTCTAACAGGTCATTCCATCACCAAGCAGTGGAACGAGCGCTTCAATTGGGTCTAAATGAGAACAGCCGCGTTGTTTGTTGTTTTTGGGCACAAGTGCGCTTACTCACAATGTGTCATCATGAGTCACTGAGCTTCTGTTGGTATAAACAACAGCCGCACAACAGCAAAACTATTTATCAGTGACAAACGCGATGGCACACAACATAGTAAGTTAATCCACATATGACAGCCTCTGAACTTGGTCAATACTAATCTTATATACAGGCACTGGACTAAAAATACATTCAATCAGTCAGTCATCGCTCCCAAAATGAATTCAACAGGTCATCTTGCTAATGCTATAAATTAATTACAACAATTAAAGAAAATTTCATCATGAACATACATGAACAACAATATCACATTAAACCACAGAAATTCCAAAATGACATTTCCCTTACATTCAACTTCCAAAAGTGCATTCATCTTTGCCATGTTACATTCATTTAGTTGACTAGTGCTATACGCTGTATTAACAAAAACATTAATGGCATAAATAAAAACACTTACACTGACAAGCTAAGCAATATCACGTTCATAATCTAATGCGACTCATCTGCGATTATGAACGCGATATAGCAGTGATCTACGGCTCTGTGTATTAAATGCCGCTCCATCTGAAAGCACGTGATGGAGATTTACTACTAATCACAGAACCTGCTTTACTGACGAGATGCGCATGACAATCACATGCGATTTATCGTGCAGCCCTAAGTTTGTTTGTTGATCACAAAGTACAAAATAGATGAGGAAAACTAGGATGCCGGGTGTATTCAAAGCACCGCCATTACTGTCTAAAGTGCGTGGTATGGTGCGCTGTGATTGTGATTGGTTGAGCGGATATATCGCATCCTGCAGAGAAGGGAGATTGGCGTTTGTCACGTTTTGGAAAAAAAAAAAAAAAAAAAAACGGGTAGGTTTAGGTATATGTAAGGTGGGAGGAGTAGGATCTGGATCCAAACTCACCCCCTGGATCTTGTGTTCTGCAGTGAGGATCATCTCAAAAAAAGGGAGAAAACATGACAGAATAACTCGGCGGATATCGCATTTTGCGTAAAATTAAAAATGGACTTTCCAATACCGACCAGATGCAATACTGATTTTGAAAATGGTGTTTATTGCGTTTTGGAACCAAACTCTTCATATATATATATACACACACACACACACATATATATATATTTACACACATATAAATGTCCATATATATATCATTGTAGACTGACAAAGCCACAGACAGAATTGATTTCTGAGGAATGGAATACAGACAGCTAATCGATATGTGTCTTCTGCGCAGGCCATGAGTGCAAATCAATGTCGTAGAGGCGTCATCTGACAGGCAAAGTAAACCTGCTCTAAAGCACAGTTAGTGACCTGGTTTGCACCAACATTTTAGAAGACCCACATCACGCTGGAACTTCATGTGAAAACATGAACGCTCCATTCACAACAAAAAATTGATCGTTTTAAGCACGACTTTTTGAGAGATCTCTAGATCAAGGGATTGGATCAGTTTCTAACATGTAACGAGATAGTTTACGCAAAAATGAAAATCCTGTCATAATTTATTGACCTTCATGTAGTTCCAAATCTGTATGACTTTTTCTGCTTTCTACAAAATACCTTTTGTGTTGCACAAAGACAGTCATACAGGTTTGGAATGATACCAGGGTGAGTACCTAAATGATGACGGTTTTCATTTTTGGGTGAACTACCCCTTCAAGTCAATATGAAATACTGTTCTGTACACTATTTTATTTCTGTAATGTGATGCATTACAAAGGGAAATAGGACTTAATTTTATCCTGAGGCATCATGCACTTATTTTCTTTTTTTCTTTTTTAGGGGTCAGCACTGGCTCTCCTATAGTTCACCTGGTGCTGTAGGCAAGATAAGACGTGATCAGAGGAAAAAATGCTTTGATAACTTGGTTGTTCTCCGTATTAGTCTATGACGGGATTGTGTAATGGTATTAGACAGCAAATTTAAACATGCAAATGTGTGATTCACATGTGTAAATTACAATCAATGCGCAACAATCATAAAGATGATTTTTTTTGGAAGCTGCATTTAACATTCTTAGAGGTAAGCATTTTTCTGAATTTATCCATTGGGAATTGATTGAATCATGAAAAGTAGTCTCAAATGTACAGAGCCCCTACAGGGACATATTGACGTAAAAAGTATGAGATGGGAGGATTATATTAAATTATATTTCACTGCATTTGCATTCTCTCCCAAATGCCTTGCATTCCCGAGGCACTTTATGTATGCTAGCAAATAACTTTTTTGTGAAGTTTCTCTGTGGAACACAACGTCTTTGGGAGACAACACAGAAGCACTGACATTTTTTTTTCTCCCATCTCATTTTTCCATAGGTAGTCGAAACAAAGGAAAAAGAAGCGCGGGTGACATCGGCTAAAAACAAAAGTTGCTTTAGAGGAGAAGCAAGTAATTATATCTTGACAACATTATGAAGACAAACCATTTTTAGGGGCTTCATTCTTCAGTCGCGCCCTAATGGTTAGAGTCAGACTTGTAACCCAAAGGTTGCAGGTTCAAGTCTCGTTACCGGCAGGGATTGTAGGAGTGAATGAACAACGCTCTCTTCCACCTTCAATACCACAACTGAGGTGAGATGCCCAACTGCTCGCCGGGCGCCACAGCAAAAAATGGCTGTCCACTGCTCTGGGTGTGGGTGGGTGGGTGTGTGTGTGTGTGTGTGTGTGTGTGTGCGCGCGCGCGCACTTGGATGGGTTAAATGCAGAGCACAAATTCCGAGTATGGGACACGGACACCATACCTAGCTACATGTCACATCAATCACTCACTAATATGCATGATCATGCTGATCATTATTATAATTATTATTCTTTGCAACAATAATGCATGCACAATATAACACATGAAATCAAAAATTTGAGTTTCTTTTCTAATTACATGTTGACTTGTGCATTCAGTGTATTAAATCTTTGATTTAAAAAATGTTATAACATAAACTAAATTCTCTTAATGTGGAATTGTGTTGTCCAATGATTGGCCGAAACATATTACTGTCAGGCCATCATTGGCCTTTGCCCTATCCTGCTCATCAAATTACTGTTCCACCTCTGTCCCAAACTCAACTAAATGATTTATTGATCCAGGGCAACCTCCATATAACCTGTAAATTACCTCAACACTGTGTCATTATCTACCAATGATGAGTAGGGCCTAAAAAACCAAGAAGATGCCTCTCGGAGGAGACTTCATTCAATGCTGGACCAAAGTCTGATTCAAACTTTGATCAGGCTTAACCTGCTTTGCAATAATTACTATTCCTGTGAGGGGCTTGAGGAGGTTGGAGGTTCAATGAATCCATGGACCCATGACCGCCCTGCCTGAAAGCCTCGTTTGAACTTAGCGAAGAAATGCAGCCCAATCTGCCAGTAAGGAAAATGAGGTGGAGACGGAGCAAACCGGTACTCGAGACTGTAAACCCTGTGGACAGTGGTTTTCTGGCATAAAATCATCTCTCACTAACTAGATCTAAACTATTTGTACATGCAATTTCAAAAGGACTATTTGGATTTTAAGATTGGGTATTAACATTTAAGTTGCTATTCGAGCTTCCCTTATTTCCGTCATTCTTTAGTCGTTCGGAAATCTTACAGCCTGCACCTACCTTACAACAAAAGTCAACAAAGTTGTTCCATAAAATCATTCATTAACTTTTTCATTTACTGCCCACAAATTAGTAATACAATGGAAATCCATACTGAAATACACAGAGGGCTGAGGCTGGCCGAACCAACTGCATAATGCCAAATAAACTAAACTAATAACCACTGGAAAGACGAGCCAAAATTGCATCGCATATTAGTGCCAAAATCCATGTGCTGCTCAAGTCCAGTAACGCTATAAAATGGGAAAATAGTGAACTGAATAGTGAGTGGGTGGCATCATTCGACCACTGAAGACAGTCTATCGCTAATGTAGGGCAGTACAATTCGTGGGAAGGGGACGTCGTGGCCTAATGGTTAGAGAGTCGGACTCGTAACCCAAAGGTTGCGGATTCGAGTCTCGTACCGGCAGGGATTGTAGGTGGGGGGAGTGAATGTACAGCGCTCTCTCTGGGATAAATGCAGAGCACTAATTCCGAGTATGGGTCACTTGGGTCAACTTAGCCACATGTCACTTCACTCACTCACTCACTCACTCAATTAATGCAGAGGAGAAAGTATACAATTAATAACTCATAACTCTTGAGAGAGGTCAAAAGTTTAATGGAACCACTTTACTTCAATATCAGGCTAATTATATTCAGTGAGAGAAAAATACTGAAATAAAGTACAGGATTTTCTTGTGCCATGCCAACACACTTCACATGCTTCAAGTGGAGGACTAGAAAAGCAGGTGAAGACTGCCCTCCTGTGACACTCTGGAGAACGATACTATTTTCAGGGCAGCTGGTCAAACTCAGCATTTGCTTTACCAGGACATGTGAAATGCAAAGCAAAATGCAGTTTTATGCACAAAACGAATAAATACTCTTCATTCACTACTATTTGTTTTGAAATAAAAACAGAAATGTATTAGTCCGAGACATTTAGCATATTTTTAGACATTTTTAAAAGCCACACACAGATGATGGTGAAGGAACACACACACACACACAAAGTCTATGAGATGTACAAACAAGCCTTTTTGCTTCTGGGAATTTATGTTCACACAATATCAGTCTTTATGGGGAAAAAATTAAAATAAAAATGGAACATAAGCAGTCTACAGTCTGTCTGGTTCAACCAATGGCCCACACTGTCAGGGGCCTATTAACAAGATCTCCTCAGAAATCCATAAAATCTCCTCTAAAATCCATAAGCACATAGTCCCAGTGAAGAAAATCATCCCAAACACCTCTTCTCAAGTAAGTTATTAAAATACCAGGAAGCAACACACTAAACGGTTATTTGAGGTGCTCAAGTACTGAAAAGGCAGCTGCCATGTGTCTACGTACTCTGTAGCTACTTTTAGAGCAGATACATTGCTTGACAGATTCATTGTTTCACCAGAGTGGATGAGTGCGCTTTCACAGTTGTGTGGGAAGAGCTAAAAATAAGCTTGAAGGTCGTAGATTAGAGAAAGCTTGCAGTGCGAGTCGATTGTCAGCGTGCTGGAAGAGCGTTAAACAAACACAACAAACACAAAGGTGACCCTTGCACAGCAAAAATATAATCTGATAAAGATTAACTGACTAAGCATTAAGTGTTGTGCCCTTATTGCAAAACACAAAAATTAGGCAGCTCAGCACAATATTCAAAACAAGATGAGCAGCACACATCAACTTAATATGAAAAGAAAAAGAACTGTATTTTATGTGGCAGGAAATGTTTTTGTGAATATGGCAGTAATGCAGTAATGCTTGAACAAGGCCTGTTGGTGATGTATTTGGCACTACATAATGACAGTTTAGCAAGTAGAGTAAAAAAGACTGCTGGTCATTAATGCAACATTACTCATACAAACTTCTAATGTGATTATTTCAAGTATTGGTGCTTACAAGACAAGAGTAGGGCAGATTATGCTCAAATGTGCTGCATGCACAGCCTAAGTTTACTGTAGTACATAGGGCAGTGGTTCTCAACCCGCGGCCCGCTGGCCGCATGCGGCCCGTCACGAATTCAAATGCGGCCCACCGTGCTGAACACAATTTAAAAAAATACTTTCAGTTACAATTCATTTTAGTTTTTACATTCATTTAAAAAACTTCTAAATAAATATAAGCTATAGCCTAATGTTTTTATGTAAAATAATTTTGTTTTTCATATATTATTTTCAGACATGAGCAGTACTCACATAGCCTAATTAACGTTACGCATTTAAAGTAACGCCCCAGTGGCCAGCGGCAGACAGTGAGCATATGCTTGATCAATTTAGCCTTCTCAAATCATCACGACTTGCCTAAAATAACATCTATAGATATAAAACAGTTCAAGCATATAACAATGTTTAGACGTTAAACCTAGATAAATGTGCGCTGTGTCCAATAGTTTGTGCAGAGTGGAAGCTGAAGCGCGCTTTGCAGGACATAGAGACGCCAGCGCGATCACTTGCAGCCCGGTGGAAAAAAAGGTTGAGAACCACTGACATAGGGGATGCAACATTGTTATTGCTTGCAGTTAAAAAGCCATACATTAATGTTTTAAATGCATTCGCAAAATTATACATTTCAGAGAAATCAAGTTGATTTGCTATTTGGAGAACATCTGAAAATAATAACATACGCCTTGTAACTTATGTACAGTACTGGTAAAATTTCCCTTTTTAAAAATGCAGATGAGAGAACATCAAGGATACATTGTGCAAAATTACCTGTCAAAGCCCATTAATACATCCTTAAAGTTAGTTAATTTTGCAAGAAGCATATGTAAAAGCTTAACTGTGTCAAAGTTTTGGGCTGGTATCTCAAAGACATTCACTGTTTAAATGCAAGGCACGGATTAAGACATTAGCTTCAGATATCGAATGCATGTTCAACTGTTGTAATGGCACAAAACAGCACAGCCAAGCTGATGAAGAATGTCAAAATATGCAACCGGAAGCTTATTTCTTAAAGGGGTCATATGATGCTTTTTTAAAGATCATTATTTTGTGTATTTGGTGAAAGGGAAACTTGAAATCGCATCATATGACCCCTTTAAATAGTCCTGTTTTTGTTAAATTTAAACCCTGGATGAATAACTAAATTCCCTGAAGAAAAAAAATTAATTACTATCTTCACAAACCCTTTTAATGGAAGACATGCTCAAAACTCCAGATGCTTGCCATAAGTCTCACTGAACCCATTCGAAGTAAGCAATTTCATCAAGATCAACTGGATAATCTGTTAGATGTATTGGCTCTTTGTTGTCAAATCGTTCTCCTTTGTAACTTTTCCAGCGTCCAGCTGGTAGATAGATATCCCTTTCTTGCTTGCCCGGCTCCAGTACTGGTGCCACCATCAAGTCATCTCCTATCAAAAACTGTGAGTCAACTCTATAAGCCGTTTCATCACTGGTGGCGATCCACCATAATGGGCGAATTATGGGGTCCCCAGTGTCCAGTACTTCTCCAGCCAGTTCTATGACCCTGGGAGCCACTAGTGTCTCATGTAGTTCGGTGAACCGCTGAGCGATAGCCACCACCTCGTCATCGTACTCCCATGGAGGAATGGAGAACTGCATGGAAGGCATGAAAGCAGACAGCTCCAGCCACCGAATATAGAGCTCACGGTCTGGCAGCTTGCCGTTTCCATCAGTACGGTTGGGATAGGCATTGCCTCCAATCATGTCTGGCAAGATGAACTGGTAGCCCAGGATACTAATGGTGAGGACGGTTGGAATCAGGGACTTCAGGCCAAGTTCATAGCCCCACACAGAGTCCCGGTCGATTGGACGGAAAAAACAGGAGATATTCTGAGAGCTGTAGCCAGACCGAAGTTCAGCACGTTCGTTGAAAGGAATGGCCATTTCGGTGTAGCGACGAGTGAAGGTGCTTGGGTCGGGGAGGTGAACTCGAGTTCTAAACTGCCAGGGCAAGTAGTTGGTCTCACCTGCATCAAACTTGAAGGAAGAAACACCATATTTGTGGCGTAAAGAGCGAAGCTGGGACATGAACCAGTTGCGAGCTTCTGAATTGGTAAAATCGAGGATTCCACCAATGCCATTCCACCACTTAACCAAGGCAGGAAGTTGACCTGTAGGCTCCATCACGAACAGCCCTTTCTGTACACATGGCCCAAAATTGGTAGAATCATAATTCACAAAGGGATGTGTCCACAGGGATACCAGGAAGCCATCTGCCTTGAGCTTTTGAAACATGGCAGAAGCATTTGGGAACTTCTGTGTGTCAAACTCAAATTCCCCGTACTGACTGGTGTAACGATCATCAAGTTCTAAGTGGCTACAGTTAAAACCATGTTTGCGTATATTCTCTGCATAAGTTAAAAGCTTTTCCTGATTGATGTCAGTTTTATGTAAAGCCCAGGTGGACCATATTGGGTGCCAGAACATTTCTTTGGCAGGCACTTTGTTGGGTTTAGGGAAGTATCGACGAACCATGACCTTGTGGATAGAGGTCACATCTGGGCCCACACAGACTCTGTAACTAAGCTCAGCATAGGGAGGCCTTCCAGGTGCAGGTTTGTATGGACTGTCCTGATATCGTGCCTGGAAGTACATGGTTTTCTCTGTATCATTCCAGCCCAGGTGGAAGGGCACAGAGTCATTGATCTTAATGGCAGTCGCGTTGGACGAAAGCCAGTAGCGCTCCAGGATGCCACCGAAGTCATGGCGATTGGAGTACACGTCACTGGTGACAAAAGGTTTGGGTGCCTGCTGGCCCAAAATGGCAATAGGCCAATGCTGAACAGCAGTCTCAGCACCACCATACCAGTGCGATTCATTGTAGGACATGGCGTGCTCCACAGGTCGGTCTGACTCCAACTCTTCCCAACGCACACGGTAACACATCACCGTTTCCTTTGGCTTTACGGTCATAATGAAGAAGTTCACCTTGCCAGCAAACGAACGTGAGCAGCGAAGGATCACTCCCTCCTTCGAGCAGGAGTCTAGATCAAGCGTGCCAGATCTGAAATCAGCAAGCATATATTAGCTTCTTTCTTTCATGTGATCAAAAATACACTAATAATGCAATTCATACAACGACCCCAAAACAATGGTATTTATTCATTATTCAGGATATTTGAAAAATTACTTTGAAAATGTGTTTAAAACCTGTTTTTTTTTTTTTTAATGGTATAAAAGTTCAATTAATTTCAAATTGGCATGTGTTTTAAAGTACTTTTTTTTTAAGATTTTACCTTTTCTTTTTCATGGACCTATATTACTGTTGTCTGCAGTGCTCTCAGAACATTTTGGGATCAGAAGAACATATGCACCATGCATACTGACCTGAAGCCCATCTTCAAGACAATCCCTCCAGCCTGGTTACGGATGAGAAAGCCATCCTTATTCAAATCAAGCAATTCTGTCTTCAGCAGGTCAGCTTTACGTAGGGAGGCAATATAATAGCACCATGCAGTCACTGCTGCAATCACCAGAATCACACCAATAACTCCAGCCCCCACCAGAGGGCGACTGTCCTTGTCTATCTTCTTGATGGGCATGCCATCAGTAATTGTTCCTCCTGCGCCTCCTGGGACTACTTGGTACATTCTGAGTCTTAGTTTTTGAATTCACAGTTGAAAAGCTGATAAAACTGCAGGCTAAAATTTTATACAGACTATAGAAGACATTTGGCAGACAGAGAACAAAAGTGAATAACTTGCAAAATTTGTGCAAAATTGAGTGTTGCATCCATTTTTCCTTCTCTCAATGTAACATTTTCCTCTTGTTCATTATGAGCCTGAGGGAAAAGGAGTGGCAAAACATGTCAATGTAAAAGGTTGCAACAAAGTCCAAATAAAAATCTACTTGTCATGCAGATGTAGGAATTGCAGTACAAATTCCAGCATTAAGTATTAAAAAAAAAAACTTTAGCTTTGATATCGGCCTGAATTGGTCTGCTGGGAGGTAAAGGCATAAACAAAAGCAGTTTATTCATGCTGCCAAGGTTTCTCACTGAGGCAGTGTGTGAATTGACTGCACCAGAGGACAACACAAGGGCCTCTGGGTCTGCAGTATTCAACGCCACCTGCAAAACTTTGAGACTGGCTAAGTGCCACCAGACACACTTGGTTGAAATGAAAAGCACTGTTAATGGACAATGTTTTCTACTGAAGAAAGACCTAGAGCTGAACTGCCAGTGCAGAGTCTCCCTCTTTATGTTTTTGAGGGAAATGTACAGCACACTAATAAGATGTAACAGTGACTGCCCACCTTTTCAGTGGCCTTGGGATCCGTCTCATTTGTCAAGTCACTTTAAAAAAAAATAAAAACAATAAAGAGATTTGAATCAAAACAACCAAATAAACGTTTTGAATCAGAACATTACATTTAAGAAGTAAAAAAAGGTTGTACTTGTAATTAGGGGTGTGCGTTATATATTGTCTACGATAAAATCATAACTGTGGTTTAAACGATATGCGATTTGACATTATCAAGTATATTGTAGGAATTGCAGTACAAATTCCAGCATTAAGTATTCAAAAAAAAAACTTTAGCTTTGATATCAGCCTGAATTGGTCTGCTGGGAGGTAAAGGCATAAACAAAAGCAGTTTATTCATGCTGCCAAGGTTTCTCACTGAGGCAGTGTGTGAATTGACTGCACCAGAGGACAACACAAGGGCCTCTGGGTCTGCAGTATTCAACGCCACCTGCAAAACTTTGAGACTGGCTAAGTGCCACCAGACACACTTGGTTGAAATGAAAAGCACTGTTAATGGACAATGTTTTCTACTGAAGAAAGACCTAGAGCTGAACTGCCAGTGCAGAGTCTCCCTCTTTATGTTTTTGAGGGAAATGTACAGCACACTAATAAGATGTAACAGTGACTGCCCACCTTTTCAGTGGCCTTGGGATCCGTCTCATTTGTCAAGTCACTTTAAAAAAAAATAAAAACAATAAAGAGATTTGAATCAAAACAACCAAATAAACGTTTTGAATCAGAACATTACATTTAAGAAGTAAAAAAAGGTTGTACTTGTAATTAGGGGTGTGCGTTATATATTGTCTACGATAAAATCATAACTGTGGTTTAAACGATATGCGATTTGACATTATCAAGTATATCACAAAAACCAAACAAAAACACACCCAGAGAGTGTACGCATACACTATGAGATGTAGATTAGACTACTGTGTGTGACCATTTAGAGTTCACGCTTTCACTGTATGATTTAGTCTATTAAAATACATTTAGAATTCCACCAGAATTCAAAATACAGGGGCAAAAATGCCCCCGTATGACTTTTATATGTGTTATTTTATATGCGTTACTTTTATATGACATTTATAATACACAATAGTGTTTCGTTACTGAATCAATCAGCCGTTTGAACAAATCGTTTGAAGGAATGACTCAATGACTCACTCATGCAGTGATGTGCGGCCACCTACTGCTGACTTTAGGTTTATATTTAAAGTAGGCTATATTTCCCCAAATCATTTCAAATATCAGTATTCAATGTTTTGGGGTTTTTTTTTTACAAAACAACAACATCAAAACATGAATTATGCATTTGTAACTGCAGGTTAACTGCATTCATGTCCTGCATTAAACAGTCTGTGTTAATGCATCTAAATGCCACTTCAGATGCAGATTCTGTGCCACCTCTGCATTGCAAACACACATTTTGTTGATACTGATTTCATTTGATTAATAACAGCCCTACAGTATCTAAATATTTGCATATTGATTAAATTTTAGAATTTGACACAAAAGATGATGCATACATTTAATTAGGTTAGAAAAAAATTAGCCTTATAAAGGTAAAAATGCCCATAAAAGGTAAAAATCAATTTAAACTTAGAAGTTAATTTCTGTTACTCCTGCAGACTAACCATCTCACAGAATATCAAAAGCTTTGGGAGTCAGCTGTCCACAGCAGTCCTAAACCTGCCAAGATACCAGCACAATAACAAGAAAACGTTTCTGATGGGATGCAGCAATCATGTATTATCTCACAGCTCTCAAGTAACCAAAATTTTGCTGATTCGGATCATGTGACTATGAAAAAAAAACTGGTTATTCAGTCTTTGCTACCTTATTTTATTCCAGATAGAAGCTCAAAAAGGGCAATGACAGTACTGTACATACATGGACATGTAAATAGGTCAGAGTTGTATCACCACGTTGTATGATGAGTAAACTTTTACTAAAATAGCCAAGCACTGGACACACGATTAATATTGGCTGACCTCTTAAAAAGGCTTGCATGCTTCTTATTTTAATAACTCAGAACAGATGAGACCTAACACACAGATAGGTTATCACATGGGTCAAAGTGTAACACAAGTACTGAGATATGTAGTAGTCACTACAATAAAATTAGAATAGATCTAAAACTCCTTAAATGGTCACATTATCATGGGACAACGACAAAGGAAATCTCTTTACAACATGAAATGAAATAACAAGACAGCCAGTGGTCGATGTATCAGGCAAGGGGGAGTCTACTGTAAAACACGCAGGGTATTACCGCGGCTGACAGGAGGAATTCGTTGTTTAAATTCCTAAACATTTGCAGTTAACGTTACATGAAATAACATACTTACCAGCTCGAGGACTGTTGGTTTCGTGTCTTGTTGACATGTTCCCTCGACCAATTCAAGACGCTGAAAACCCCGTGTCTTGTTGACATGTTCCCTCGACCAATTCAAGACGCTAAAAACCCCGTGTCTTGTTATGGGAGGAGTTTATGTGGCGAATCGCTCTTCACACAAACTCTGCAACTCTGGGAAATTGAGTTTTATAGGCTACTCAGCGAAAGAGAAAGTGGTAATATTGCGGTTTGGGTTTGATTGCCTGTCAGCAGCTATAAATATACAAAATGTCGTGTTGTATGTGTTGATTAGTCTAACAAAGAAAACAGCGCTTAACAAGTTTGTTTTCTGTGGATCTCAAAAATATACAAAACAAATATACCATGGTAACCCGCCATCCCGCCAAAATACCAGGTAACGTTACTACGATCACTACTTTAAAACTAAAAAGCTACTTTATTTTAATATCTGGATCGTTAAAGAAAGAAAATAAATAAATACATTTTTCTATATTATTATTATTATTAAATAGGACGTTTTATTTTAAAGTATATTTGAGCCATTTTCTAAATAAATAAAAATGGTTTTATAACGCGTTTAAATACATTTTTGATGACAGCGGTGGCAAAGTTTGCATTTTTATGGTCTTTTTAACCTATAATGGCAGCCTATAATGCATGGTTTTGAACAGAGTAATTTTAACCAGTTGTCAAAATATATTTGAAATGTATCAACTGATTTGACTGGTGTGAGCTTGGTTAGATAAATCAATTTAATGCAACCTATTTACGAATTCAACCTATTTTATGAAAAAGTGTTTTCTACCCCTCATTAGTTAAAATGGGGCAGATGTTGGGATGTTAATGTAAGTTGAAGCTTTAATAGGCTATGTCGTATTTAGATTGTATAAAAACTATAGTCACCATGGTAATGTTTGTAAGACAAAATAATAACAAACATTTAACAGGCACATCATAAACCTTGTTTATTTGTCGTGCAATGCACATTTACATCCAAAAATACATTCTACAGTCAATAAAATGAAGCTGCACCCAAGCATATTTTACAAGGCAGGATCTCCAAACACATAACGTAGGCCTACCTCAATAATACGCTGTAAAATGACATTATCAAACTGACAATAAATGAAGAAAAAAAAAGTTATAAAATGCCCAAACACTGTGGCTTTTAGTAGTGCTTTGCTTCTGATACAAACTCTGGGTGGATGATGTAGTGTCCAACTTTATATGGTTTCACCACATGGAAACAGCTGTGTCCTTCACTGCAAACCAGAACATCTGGATTTAAAAGGGATAATCTCAGACATTCAGAAACATTAAGAGCCTTGTTTATGCTGAAACACACATTTACAGCTTAGCAGAATGGCGTGATTACATTAAAAGCACTGAATCAAAGCATCAAGTTATAATATGTTTGAAAGACCATAGCTGATCAATCTCTAGTGGCTGTTCATAACTGAAAAGGGATTTGCAATTATTTATCTGTTTTATGTATGTATTAAATAGTTGTATTGTTGTTAGTATGTTATATTGTTTTTTAATAAGCTAAAATAGTTTAAATTAATTGTTTAATAAGAAATGCTTTTTAGCATCAAATCAGCATATCAGAATGATTTCTGAAGGATCAGGAGGCACTTAAGACTGAAGTAATGGCTGCTAAAAATTCAACATTATTATCACAGGAATAAATGAAATTTAAAAAAGGTTTTTAATAGAAACCATTTATTTAAAATTATAATAATATTTCACAATTTTACTGATTATCTGAGTTATAAAAAATAAATGCAGCCTTGGTGAACAAGAGAGGTGTATAATATATTATAATTATAATATAATTGTTTTTTGTTATATTTTTGTTTTTATTTATTTATTTATTTATTGTTTGCTTGTTGTTGTTTTCAAGATTTTGTAATAAAATACCTGCGATCAGTTGTGAATTTTGAGCGTGATCTTCTGTGATGATGGGTAACCTGGTGTTTGAAGGGTTTTAAAGATGGCATGATGTCCATCTGTTGGTTCCAAGCTGATCTGATACGATCTGTGTCTGAATATTTCCTGAGTACAAACAAGAAATGATCCTAAAAACTATATGAATTTGAGAACAAAATCACAGCATGATGGCTTCATAAACTGATAGTGTAGTAGTCAGAAAAAATACAGTAGGAATGTTCAGGTATTCACTGCGTTTGAAGACATTAATGAAAACAAACTGCAATACTGGATATTTATCTTGTTCATTCAGACACAAAACATAAAATAATGTCATAAAATAATATTTAGGTTAAACTAAAACGAATTATGCAATGCCCATGCATCAAGTAGAACTGGAAAAGCATTACCCTTGTGTGTTTGTGACTGTTGCATGAGCAAAGTTGGTTTGTTGCGGTTTGAGAAGCCAGGCAGCAGGTGGCAGTGTACAAACTGCAGACCAGGCCTCAGGTGGTTTGGAGTCTTTTTGTGATGAGCTCTGCATCAACTGTCCATGTGCTGTTTGTACGTCTTAAGGTCAATACAGTGCAAAAAGAAAGAAAACATTGATACGTTGTAGATATTTTTGTCCCAGTATATACAAGTATATTTTATAGGGGAGCTGGTGCTGAACACTCAAATGTTTGCAACTACACTAATTTGATCAACGACAGTGATTGTTTTGACTCAACCTCAGCTGTAGTGACACAGATTGTATTGATACCTGGATACTGGACTGATATGTGTCTGACTGGAGGTAGAAAAGAGGTAGATGGAGTAGTTGTCTGAAAGTATTTCCGTGAGCCATATCCTGTCTGCAGTGTTCTTGGCATCAGGAAGTCCTGGGTGGCAGAAGGGATTCAGAAAACCAACCCTAAGTGGCACTTAATAGCCTGTAACACTGACCCAGCAGAGGTTAGATTGTTTTGCTAGCACAGTGAGAGTCGATCCCAACCTTGATCCCTGTTCAGTGGTTTGGAAACAGTGTAACCGGAGCTTCCTGTACAAGGCCCCCCCCCAACATGTAGGTTGTTTTGCAGAATCAAGCGGCTACAATGCTCTCCGGGCTGGTGAATTATTAATGTTTTGTCAGGGCAGTTAAATTCAAGTTCATTGAAAAATGTTGCCTGTTGTTTACAGTGCTTTTCTTACCGCAATACTGCATTTTAACCCAATTGTTTCACTCGTACAGCTGTGTCATTCACACATTAGCAGCAAAATAATGCTAAGTGAGAGAATGCAAACAAACAAACCCCTCACAAAATGCAAAACAAGTAAATAATGAATGTAACCCACCTTAAAGATTTATATTATACAAAATAAATGCTGTTCTTTTGAACTTTTATTCATCACAATATAAAATACATGTTCAAAATATATTTGTTCACAAAAATATGAAGCACAACTGTTTTCAAAGTGATAATACGAAATCTTTCTTGAGCAGCAAATCAGGATCATGTAACTCTTAAGACTGGAGTTGTGAAACAAGTAAAATGTTTCACAATTTTACTGTTTTTACTGCACTTTTTTACCAAATAAATGCAGCCTTGGCGAGCCAAAGAGACTTTTAAGAAAACTTATCAACCTCAAATCAAGTAAATATATATATTAGTCTAAACTATATTAGTCTAAATATATATATAAATATATATTAGTCTAAACAAATATCACTGAAACCCCTAATGCCAAAAGAGACCCATGTATATATAGAACAAATGTCATTTATAGTGGTCAACATTTGTTGTAGTAGTTCAGGAAGCTCTTACCGGCCGTGGATGAGGATTGTTCCTGCGATATGCAGAGGAAGGTCTGGGCCGGGTAGGTTTGACTCGAGCCGGGTAACTGAATTCCTCTGAGTAGGTGCTGCTGAAGTGTAGCTGAGGACCCATTTCCCTTGTGTACAGTAAGAGTGTGTCTGCAGCTGCTAGACTGATCAGCCCTACCTCACTCCCTCCCTCTCTTCAGCGCCTCTGCTCCTCTTCCTCTCTTCTCTATCTTAATCCCTCATCTTTGCATGGGGTATTTGGATTAATTGACTCAAAAGTGAAAATTCTGCAATTGTTTACTCATCCTCCAGGTTTGTAATGACATAAAGTTGAGTAAAGTATGACAGCATGTTTCCTTCAGCTCTCCTATTTCATCCATTTATCACTCTGCCCTTTTTGGCTGTCATTGACTTTGAGATCAAACAAAAGATTAAAATCACATTTGAAATTGTAGAACACACAAAGCACGTCCTAAGCTATCATATGAGATGTTATTCTGGCCTTCTGGTCCTGTTCTGTATTACACGCTCCACTGAAGAGAGAAAAAGAGAGCTGGCAACTGAATAATCTGCATAGATATCCGTCTGTCACCAGGATTGAGCCACCCAAGGATTCATTCCCCCCTCAGCCAGTGATCAATAATTCAAGCCTTAGATCCTGTGTGTCTTTTGTGGCCCCTGTTCAGCGGGACCTGACTGAGAGTTAAACAGATGAGGTGCTATCTGTTTGTTGTCTGGACAAATGCCAGAATTAGAGCTGGGCAGAATTATTAATATAATTAATTATAATTAATACTGATTATAAGAATAAAAATTAAAATAAATTAATAACATTTTTTAAAAGAAAGAAATTACAGATATTTTTTTTTCTTTTTTATAAGCATTCCACCACTTTGAAGGGAAAAATAAATGACCATATCAGCAAGTAGTAAACTAAATAACGAGAGATAAATGTGACATTTTTATATGTTTATTTAAATTAAAATTTACAGTAAAATAGAAATATTGTAAAATATTATGACAATTTAAAATAACTGTGTTCTGTTTTCAAATATTTTAAAATGTAATTTATTACTGTGATGGCAAAGATGAATATTCAGCATCATTACTCCAGTCTTCAGTGTCACATTATCCTTCAGAAATCATTCTAATATGCTGATTTGTTGCTCACTAAATTTTGAAATGTTGAAAACAGTTGTGCAGTTTAATAATTTTGTGTGAAGCATGATAAATGTCTCGGGTTTGTCTAATGAATAGAAAGTTAAAAAAAAACAGCATTTCTTTGAATTAGAAAACTTTTGTATCATTATAAATCTCTTTATTGTCACTTTAGATCAATTTATTACATCCTTGCTGAATAATATATATACAGTGGGTACGGAAAGTATTCAGACCCCCTTAAATTTTTCACTCTTTGTTATATTGCAGCCATCTGCTAAAATCATTTAAGTTAATTTTTTTTCCTCATTAATGTACACACAGCACCCGTACCCACTGTATATATATATATATATATAAAAAGCCCAGAACTGCTGAAAGCAAGTAAATTTCCCTTTCTCTGTCTATGAATCATGCTACTACAGCCATGAATGTGCAGACATTAAACTCCACAGTAACCATAATATGATACATTAGGGGAATTTGGTAATGTCATTGTAGTAGATACGATATTGTGGATGACAGTAATGAATGACTAATCCTGTGTGAATGAAAGGAGTTCTTCATTCATAAGAGATAATCAAGAGAGTCATTTAACTGAGCATTTGGCACTTATCCACAGTCACTGTCAGCCACACAAAATATCCTCCGTAGCTCTGCCAACACAAGTAAATCAAATATGCCATCAGTGACCTATTATGCACTGGACAGCTTTGAGGTTACTCAGATAGTTCCACAGGGAAAAACGTTCCATACATACTTAATGACAGGAAATGGGTCTGAAGGGCGGTTTCTGTCAAGTTCTACTTTTTTAATAATCACTCACATAGAGAAATAACCTATGGGTGCTGTCAAAATGAGAGTCCAAACAACTGATAAAAAACATCACAATAATCCACAAGTACTCTACATGACTGCAGTCCATCAATTAACATCTTGTGAAGTGAAAAAATGTGAATTTGTAAGAAACAAATTCCTCAAGGTGTTTTAACTGCTTCTAAACAGTGCTTGATCTGTGCATATTCCTCTCCTGATTGAGACGAGATGCCTTTTTCACTGGAGAAAGCACTATTATGAATACAGAACTCGTATTTTAGCCGGAAGCAATGATTTGAAGTTAATGATCGATCTGTTTATAACAAACACACAGCTTTCTGCTTCACAAGACATTAACTGACGAACTGGAGTTGTGTGGATTACATGTGGATTATTGTGATGTTTTTATCAGCTGTTTGAACTCTCATTCTGACGGCACCCATTCACGGCAGTGGATCCAATGAGCAAGTGATGTAATGTTAAACTTCTCCAAATCTGTTCCAATGAAAAAACAAAGAGATTTACATATTGGTAACTTGAGGGTAACTTTTCATTTTTGGGTGAACCATTGCTTTAACAAAATTTTTATATATTTATCTTTGAAACATTATCAACTGTTCATACACTTTTCTTTCATATAGGTGTTCAGTGACTATAATTCCACTACATATAGGTGACTCAGTGCCACATTGAACAGGCCACAGATCTGTTCACTCTTACTTGGCATCAGGTTCTTTTTTTAAGTGACTCATAACTTATCCATGACATCCGTTCTATTCCCAACATATCAAATTTACATGGGTAATCATCTCATTTTGTTTCTTTCCCTTCAGTGACCAAAGTGTAAACATACAGTAAAGTTCCAGAAGGATTTTTGATTGCAGAATGAGCAAAGTCACCAATTCTAATAGAGAGAGATGATATTTAATTAAAAAAATGAATCAAACAGAAACAGAAGAGACTGCAAGGGAATTATAAAACACAAAGTAGCCACTTTAAAATCAAGACATGAATTCCAAAAGTTTTCAGTCCTCACAGGCATTAAATTGCCCGTGTTGTAGATGTCTCTGTGCAATGGTTCTCTGATGTGTCTGCTTTACTCCAGTTTATTGGTGCTTGGCTTTCACAGTTGCTTTCAGTTTAGTGTAGACATTGCAAAAGTTCTGCAAACAAAAAGAAATTATTTAAACAAATTAACCAAACCACACATTAAAGAAATATGAGATTACAGATTCAGATTACTGATAGACTTTCAATTCCAACCTATGCAGGTATAATTAGCATACTGACCCCAGCACTCTAATTAGTTTGGTATACATTACCCACAGCTCACCTGGATTGCATAATAAACTACTCCAAGGTATCCAGCTATACAGCCACCCAAAAACAGGTCAAAGGCGGCAGGCTTCACCCTAAAAAAGTGAATTATAAAATAATAAAAAAAATACAAATCACTATAACTAAAAAAAAGACTATTTCCTAGAACAAAATTGACACTAGAATTTCATAATAACTCTTTCTAAAATAAAATAAAATGAATAAATTTTAGTTTGAGTTCTTAATACATGGTTTATTATTAAAACTAAACGAACTAAACTAAACTAAAATAAAAAACGAATATACAAAGTTAATACACTGAATGTAGAAACTGGAAAATACAAAAACTAAAGTAACCAAAGGAAAGTAGAATGAAAAAAAAAACTACAAAAAATAATAGAAAAAAAATATACAAACTATATTAAAACTATAATACCACTGTCTGGATCCAACTAGTACAATAAGGGATTTTAAGTAAACCCTATTTACATGATCTTTTTCTAAGAATATTCTGTTTCGTTTAGAAATGCACCATATTACTAATGTAAAAAAGGGTTGTTAATGCTGTTTCAGGTTGACTTTAAAACCATCTTTGCCTCAAAACAACCAATGATACATCATCATTTGTTGTTTCAATTGATCAAAGAATCTGATTTAAGGATCCCTATAAAAGTCAGACAAAACAGGCTTAAAATGTCTGTATCTGTGTGTGTGAGTTTGTAGTTTTGCTGTTTTCAGAAAGTGTGTCGGTAAACGTTGTTTGAACTTTTGCTACAGGCAAGGTAAAAAGAAAAAATGAATTCTGGCTCTGTGCATATTTGAAATCTGCATCTGTAAACCTACAGAAGTCTTTTGAAGTCTTGCTTCAGGCCACTGATGAGGTGAAACATTTTGGCCGTGTCTGTGTGTGCGTACCTTCGGTCCGGGTGGAACGTGTGTCTATGGACCAGAACTCTTGCTCCAGGCTGCTAAACAAGAGCTTGTGTTCTGGTTCTCTGTCCATCAGCTGAACAGCTCGTGGAACAGACGTTATCATGGTCATCAATGCAGACAAACGGCTGTCTTGAATATCCTACATAGCACATAAGGGTGCACAGTTTTAGGTTTCCTTCATGAACTTAATGAGATTCAAAAGTTTGGGTGAGTTCTTTCTTTCTTTCTTTCATTCTATAGCCTGATAAAATGCACAACGGAGCAGAAAAAAATTTATTACCAAACTGCCCTTGAAAACCTGCATATCCTTAGCAGAGCCCTACAGAAAACAAATAGTATATATTAATGAAAAGTGGAAACACTGTGTGTGCTTTCAAGGATAACGCGAATGTTTAAATTTGGCGAGACACTCCAAATGTTTGCCTCACCTTGTCTGAAAGATTGTACATGAATCTTGCCAAGGACTCAGCAACAACAACGGCGTTCCGCTTGAGTTTCCTGATGTCCACCTGTGCCCTGAATATACAGAAATAACAGTGAGATGAGAAACGGTGCATCTATCATTTAAAATGTATTCTGAAATGTCTACTATAACAGAGCTGCATTGGATAGAAAACTTAATTCACACTTGGAATTAAAGATGATTTAAAGGTCTGGAAGGAGATTTGTTATGGAGTGGCACTGGAAAATGTACATATAATCTGACAGATATCACTAAATTAGTTTAAAAAAAAAGTGACTGCAGACCACACTCTGAATCTTTGTTCAGCCAATCTGAAGACTTTGAGGCTCTTTCCATCTGTCAAACATTTTACACATTCAAATGGCAGCCAATATATGTGAAGCAGGATGCTAAGTGGTAGTTCCAGCAGGTTATTCAAGTTTACACCATATTCAGCTTCAAGCAGATTTCAGTTGTTAATTTGTAGTGTGAGAATGCTATTTTTATATCTTGTTGGGATGGAGTGGCTAATTCATTGGCTATGTCTGGACGAAGTTCCAGAAAGGAATTTTCTAAACGTTTGAAAGATTTTGGTAGGTTTTTCTCACATGGTATCCAGGATAGATCCTCTTTGCTCTGATTTAGGGTTCTCAATGTGCGACAGAGTGAATCCTGGGATACGTTTCATTCCGTAGCGCTCGTGCTGCGAAGCCACGGTGGTCTCCTGCAGGTTGATCTTCTTATGGACAGTTCCGAATCTCACCCAGGGGAACCTGGCAGAGATGATCTGAAAAGACAGAAAGGAAAATATGTACAAGAGGGTCAACTGGCAATCAACATTTAAGTTCAAAACAGTATTTTCATAGAACATCGATTGAATCCAACTCCGCAATTCAACCTAACTTGCTCCAGCTGCTGAATGAAGCTGTACTGAGGCGTTCCAGGCTTAAGCGGTTGCAAGACATGCAGGAAAATCTCGTCTCCAGTGCCAAGAGAGTCCAGACATAGAACGAACGCCACGTTGTCATGCAAAAGGCTGGATTCTGCAAAGAGAGATCCAGACTTCAAACTTTAGTGTTTTTATTGAATGAGGGCTCATAATTCTTACAATCTTAAAAATAAAGATTCCATAAGGGGGTTCTCACAGTGATGTGATAGAAGAACCATTTTTGGTGCCCAAAGAACCTTTCAGTTAACAGTTCTTAAAAGAAACATTTTTTCTTAGTGTGAAGAACATTTTTAAAATCTAAAGAAGCTTTTGTTGAATGCAAAGGTTCCATTGATGTTAATGGTTCTTTATGGTTCTTATGGAACAATAGATGCCAATAAAAAAAACTTTATTTTTAAGTGTGTATCTATGACCGAATTTAATATTTAGACAATGTTTTGACTGGGGAGTAAAATATGTCTCAAGAATACATTTTGGAGATAATTTACGCACCTGCCTGGTCCATATTTTCCTCCAGCCAACGCTTGGTGCCCAGGAAGTTATATTTACCACCACCAGTCAGGGAGAATAAAAGGTGGTATCTAAAAGATGTTGATGAAAAATAATGCAAAAAGAAAAAGAATCCAAAAGTAAATTCTTATGATGAATATGTATCAGTTAATACAAGCTATTGGGTTCGTGTTGCCAGTTTTTCAATTATTTTCCCAACACAAACATTTTAGTTTATTAAATACAGAAAGAACTAATGGAGCCTGGCTTCGTGAGTCGCTGTAGAGGTGATGAAAGAGTCGAACCAGCTCGAGGAGAACGGTGATGCCACTGCCATTAGAGTCTGCACCATACGCCAGCCACTAGACACACATACACAGATCACTCACACATACAGTCTCATAATATACACTAAAATGGAAAAAAAAAACTCTCATTTGATAAATAAAATATCCAAAGTATCCCTATTCTTTTCGGCAAAGAAGAGATAGCTCAAGTATCAGCGATATGCTAATCATACAGCCAATTACATTGCTTTCACTTTATGAATGGATGTGATCTGCCAGGTGGTGACTGTAAAACTCATCATTACCAGTGGGATATTTTACCATCTGAACCCGTAAAATGCAGTGGTAATAAAATGCTTTGCTGTGATTACAAGATTACCACAGCATCATTACAGGTACTTAAATCAAAGGTTCTGGACTTCAAGCATAAATTCAATTACGCATGGGAATCATACGGAATTCAATGATCCAGATTCCAATTTTTTCAAAAAATTCTCAAAAAGAGTCAAATGAGTTACTGAATCTGTTGGACTAGACTGGCCGTGCTGCATGAATATGATTAAATAAAAATAAATAAATAAATAAAAAAGAACCGGCTCATAAAAGTCATTTGTTTAGGAATTTGGACTGGTTGTGCTGCGTGTTTTTGATTCAATAAAATGCGTCATGAGAGTCATTCATTCTGGTATAACACTGTAAGTTTCTCGCTGAATAAAGCTTTGGCAGTTCTGAATTACAACCAGTTGTCAATTCCCAACACTACATTCAATTCTGTTTTCATTGGTGGGGCTTTGAGAGGCTGGCTATATGAATATGTTCATTTCTGACCAAGGTGTTTGAAAAGGTCAGTTCCCACAGCACGTGAACCATGCCAATTGCAACATACATTAATCATTCTGAATCATGTTTGAAGGGAGTGTGATGTATTATGTGACCAACAATGATTAAGCATTTATTAATATATATACTGAAAAAAAGGTTCCTTCAATCTAGTCGATCTCCCTCTGTCTGTCTGTCTGTCTGTGTGTGTGTGTGTATG
>NW_015555852.1:439912-482158 GCF_001515605.1 Sinocyclocheilus anshuiensis
GTCTGTGTGTGTGTGTGTGTGTGTGTGTGTGTGTGTGTGTGTGTGTGTGTGTGTGTGTTTGTGGTGACTTACAGGAGCAAGACCAAATGAGTCATAATGGACCATAATTACAATAGTGGGTGGGTCTTCTCCAGCTCCAGGAAGTACTCCCTTGAAATGAAGCAATAAATCGACTTGACTGACAGGTTTAATTATAGCCCAACACTATTAGGTTTTACAGAAAAGGATAGAGTTGCTGTGTGTGGCCAGCTGTCATTCTCACCTCTGAAGTAATGATGGTGGTATCGGTAATAGGCTTGAAGGGGGAGTTGTTGTTCACTAATATTTGGAAAGCGGTGGCAGTGATGATATACAGAGAACTGAGAAAAAAAGAAAGTTGATTCACATGGCTTAAAATTTACAGTAAATCTGCTTATATGAATATTTACTTAGTATAGCACTTAGTACACTCAAAAATATGTAGGTCTAGAGTCTTTTAAGATTTATGTATTCAAATTACATTTATAATTTCCATTTGGGTTGCATGGTTTTAATCTAACCAAGAAACTAAAAAAAAAACTAAAAACGAATAAACTTAATGTGATGCATGTTTGTCAGTCATACATAAATGAAACAGGTAAGATTTCTGTAATAGTAATAATAAACGGAATTTGCTTTAAATACACAATAACCAGGTTTATATATTTATCAACTGAAAATTTTTATATTTCATTTTAATTGAATATTGCTTGTTCCATATCATATTTTAACCATTTTCATACTTTTTAACAGATTAAATTATGCTATTTGGACAGAATTATGCTAATTCTAAAACATTTTAAAAATATATTTAAATATTTAAATAAAATCAAATAGATGCAAAGTTAATAATAAACAATGCCTTTTTTTTTTTAAATGCAGAAATCTCTTTCCTGTTTCATGTATGACTGACAGTTTATTTTTATGTTAAAAAAGTGTCATTCAAATGAAAATAATTTTTTATATCCAATTCAAATACATAAATCTTACATTTTATGACTGCTGGTACTCTGTAGCATCCCTCTCACCTCTCACTAGTGCAGAAGCAGACTTAGTTGCTGCAGCCTGAGTGACTTCTTCATTCATACAGAGCAGCTGGTCGTCCTCTGGGACCACATACTGTACATGAGGGTCTCCTTCTGCAGGACCTGAGATTCGGCCACCATAAAGCAGTGCATTCTTAATTAAATCAAGAAATGAGATTTTCCAGTGGTGTGTTTCACATATTGCTAAATCAGTAAGGATTTCAGAATAAGTTCAATTCTGTGGTTTGGCATTATTAAAAAGACATCATGGCTATTGCTGAATTCAGAATCACATACTAGTATACTGCTCTTACTATTTTTATCATGTCTTTCTATGGCAGGATTAGTACAAGTAGTATGTGATTCTGAATTCAGCATTGTTTGAAATAACATACTGCCTGTTTCCCACAATGCATTGTGCTTGACTTGACATTTTCAGTCTGACAAATGAGCTGGAAGTAATATGAACAATAACCTTTTGACTTGTAAACTACCAGTCACAAGTTTGGAATCATTACAATTGTATGGTTTTAAAAGGTTTTATGCTCAAGTCTCTAATCCTCGCCAAGGCTGCATTTATTTGATCAAAACTACCGGAAAAACAGCAATATTATAAAATTGTATTACAATTTAAATAACCGTTTTCTATTTTAATATTTTAAAAATGTAATTTATTCCTGTGTTGGCAAAGCAGATTTTTTAGCAGCCATTATTCCAGTCTAATATACTGATTTGGTGCTCAGTTATTAACAATGGTACTTTTTATTATCAGTGTTGAAAACATTTGCTGCTTGATTTTATGTGGATTCTTTGATGAATAGAAAGTTTAACAATAGAAATAGAAATCTTTTGTACCATTATAAATGTTTTTGCTGTCACTTTTGACTAATATAAGGCATCCTTGCTGAAGAAAATAAATTATTTCACAAAAATACTGTTTTACTGTATTTTTTATTAAATAAATACAGCTTTGGTGAGCATAAAAAAATAATAAAATAAATAATTAATTATTCCAAACTTTTGACCGAGTGTATTTTTGCACAAAATGGGATTAAAACTCAATTTCTTTTTCACTTTTTATTCTTCTTATCCATAACCCATACAAATAAAGAAATTTGCAAATGATGCGTTGTAAATGCACCACTGTAGACTTAAATATATGTTTATAATTATTTTATAATTGAAATTGATATTTAACCTAAAAATAAAAAATGATGTTATGATCATTTTCCTCACTCTCATGTCATCCCAAACCTGTATAACTTTTCTTTTCTGTGGAACATAAATATATGATATTTTGGAAAAAATTATCATTTTTTTGTGTGAACTATGCCTTTAAACTGTGGTGTGTTACCATGTTTGTCCTGATGTAAATTGTATTGCTGCATCCTGTATGCGATGAACTCATAGGAGGATGCAGCCGGCAGGGCAGACGCATGCAGGAGATGCACTGACAGCAGCAGAAGTGCCGCCACTTTCCAGGTTTGAAGAGTCATGCTGACCCCCCACATCTGAGTCCACCAAAAGACATCTATGAAAAATGCAAGATGAAATATTAAAAAGAACAATAAACCTATTTTTTCCAAGAATCCTTAGAATCCATGGACTGCTGAGTGTCCGTACACACTTATAATAAAATCTATAGACATTTCAAGACATTACTAACTACTTGAATGAACTTTAACGTGTATAAAATTAACTTAACTGCAATAATTATGTTTAAATAATATTTTAAAATATCAAAAATGTATTTTAAATTGGCAGTTTCTGGGCCTGTACGGTTTGCAAATCCCCGATCTATAGAATAATCAGGCACAAAAATATATTTCAAATATTGACATTTACAAACAAATAAACTATTAAATGCCAGAATTAGTTTTAATCACAAATAGCAATTCATCTAAAAGCAAAAAGCCATTTTTATCAAAAATATCCAATATTATGCATGGTGTACGTTTTTTAATCATGCAGAATATGGACACAATGTAATGAGCAATAACAATAATCGCTGAGTATCGACTACAACCTTAGCACTTCACATCATTAGGCTAATTATAATGAAATTTGCTGCCATGCGTAAAACTTGATTAAAAGAACAGTAGATGTAATAAAATATCATAGCAGAACTTGGCCCAACATGGTCCTAGTTTAAGACTGGAACTCACCCAAAATCTACGTTCGATCTTCCTCAGTGTGGAAGAACGATCTGTCTTGTGCTCTGAGCAGGATGTGATGTCCGAAGCATGGCCGGGACAAGGCTTAGAGAGGCCTGTAAGTAAGCCTAGTGCACCATCTGGCCCAGACAGGAATAAACCAGGCTAATTAGTCTTCTCCTCCAATTCCACACAATCTACACTTCTGCACCCCTTTCCAGTTGTTACAATTTCTTGTCACTGAAGTCTAAACCTCAGAATTGAAAGAAATATGGTTGAATACAGGAAAGAGCCAGTCAAAAGTTGTGACACACCTACTCATCGTTTTATTACCGTTTCTTTTTATTAGTATAAAATAATACTCATATCACCAGAACTGTGAAATAAATGTGTGACCAAAACTATTTTATATTTGACCTTCTTCAGAGTGGCTGATATGTTTGCTGGATACTTGCTGGCTGCTTTTTTCACTATCTGCTATAATAATAACACCAACAACAATAATAAATGTATTTTAAATATACTTGAAACAAATACAATTTTATTTCATAAACATTTTTCTAATTCATATTCAAATTCAGTATATAAATTCTGTCAATGAGTCAAAACTTTTTTCTGGTAGCATACATATGCATAAAAATACACAAGACAAGGGTGTTGCAATTGTAATTTACTGTAATTGTATTTACTGATATGATTCACTACACAGAACAACATTGTTAAATACTGGCATGGAAACTGTTCATGTCTTTACAATCATATTTATCGACAGCAGAGGGAAAAATTGTAGGAAAGAAAATAGAACAAAATGTAAAAAAAAATCCTGTATATCAATAAATTAAAAACATACCACCGGCAATAAATAACATGAACCATTGTATAGCTTGACTTAAGGCATAGTCTACTTATGTGTAGTAACAGAAAGCGGACAATCTCTATTAGGTGTTACACAACAGAGTGTATCTTGAACCAAAGAACCAAAGCAGAGGCACAGGGGATGACAGACATCTTCATTCATCACTACACAGATCAGTCAGTCGTACAGCGCATCTGTAAGTACCATGACAGCTTAGAAATGGCAGGCTTAAGAGACCTTTCCGAACTCACCGAATTCTCCATCTACTGTACATATAAGGTAAGTCTATTGAACAGGCATTTTGTAGGTTTGTGCTACGCTAAGGACTATACCACTGAAACATGGCCAAAAGTGGACATTTTCCCTTGTGGAATAAATTAACAATGGCATTGGCAAATGAAAACGTTTGTGTAATGCTCATGCTGGTGTCAATGACACCATGAAATACACAAAAATACTGAGTGAATGCACCTCTATATGGCAGTGTAGTATGAAATACTTGCCTGCATATCAATACAACAATAAAAATGTAAGCATTTAGGGATATAGGTTTGGGGAGTTTGCATTGTTGCATTTTGTATCCATATGAAAAGCAGTAAAAAGAAAATATGTAACCGCATACTGTTCTGAAGGAGTTTCAAAATGATACACCGATCCACAATAATCAAAACAAAAAGCTTGTCAATTCATACATCAGATCTACACTACCGTGTAAGTTTGGGGTCGGTAATATTTTTTAATGTTGTTGAAAGTCTCTAATACTCACCAAGACAGAATTTATACAGTAAAAACAGTAATACTGTAAAATATTTTTACAACATAAAATAACTGTTTTCTATTTTAATATATTTTAAAAAGTAATTCATTGATGGCAATGTTGAAAACTGTGGAAGCTTGTTTCTGCCACAGGATTTTTTTTAAAAACTCACATTTCAGACTTTTTCCTCGCAATTCTGAGTTTGTATCTCACAATTCGGACTTTCTGAGAAGAAAAGCCAGAACTGAGGGAAATAAACTTGAGATTGCAAAGAAAAAAGTCAGAATTGCATGAAAAAAAATGTCTGACTTATACGATAATTGTTTTATGGCATGGCTGAAACAAGCTTCCATTGAAAACAGTTATACTGATTAATATTTTTGTGGAAACAATGTTTATTTTTTTAGGATTTTAATGAATAGAAAATGCAAAAGAAAAGCATTGATTTGAAACAGAAATATTTTAACACCATAAATGTCTTCACTGCCAAATTAATGCATTTTTGTTGAAAAAAAAAAAACACTACTAAACTATTAGAAAACAATAAATCCTACTGACCTCAAACTTTTGAACAGTTGTGTATAAAACATGAAATATTAGATTATTATACTATTATATTGTAATCTCCCTTCATAAATTCTCTCGCATCAGATGAAAACTGGAGTGTTACTAGGTTATGTGCTTGGTGCAATGGCATTTAATTACAGCTGTCACTGCCAAATTAATGCATTTTTGTTGAAAAAAAAAAAAACACTACTAAACTATTAGAAAAAAAAAAATCCTACTGACCTCAAACTTTTGAACAGTTGTGTATAAAACATGAAATATTAGATTATTATACTATTATATTGTAATCTCCCTTCATAAATTCTCTCGCATCAGATGAAAACTGGAGTGTTACTAGGTTATGTGCTTGGTGCAATGGCATTTAATTACAGCTGGCAATGGCAACTGGGTGACGATGTACACGCAAGACGATAAGGTGCTCTGTAAGTTGTACAAAATAAAAAACTGTTGCATGACAAAACAATGGCATTTAATTACAGCTGGCAATGGCAACTGGGTGACAATGTACACGCAAGACGATAAGGTGCTCTGTAAGTTGTACAAAATAAACAACTGTTGCATGACAAAAAGAAAACAGAAATAATGTAGAGAACAGTACAATCTTCAAATCGATGCAAAGACCTTCATACTCTGAGTGTTGTAGTGTTGTTGTTGTATTTAACAGAAGTAATATAGATTTGGCCACTGACTCAAACAGCTGAGATGAATTTATAAAGACATTTGTAAGGGAAGGCATCAAATTGAAGCGAAACAGCAAATGCAGAGTATCCTGTTCCAGAGTACTACACTTAATGTCGGACAAAATGGTACTGCACTTTCTAATTGCTATAAAGACGAGAGCACAAAAGTGTCAAATTGATTTCTGGCAACATTTTGAATGCTGGCTATAAGCATTTCATGACCTTTCCATCTTTAAAATAAAGAAACAACACATTTTGTGCATTCTGACAGAAATCGGATGAACAGAATTGATAGAATTTTTGTCCTGTTAAGGACACAGATTATGGGACATGTATCTGGCAGCTGCTATTATCTATAAGTAAATCAATACAAGCTTTCTTCCCCTCCTAATACATTGCAACAATTCTCAAAACAAAGAGCTCTCAGAAATGATGAATACTGTACTGAATTATCTTGTGTCTTATGTCGAGGTACATTTTTAGTTTATCTTTGAAAACTAACATTTAAGTTCCTTTAATCCAGTTTAACTGTTGGGTTTGTGTACAGCAACACTGACCGAAACACTGAACACAATAGAATATGTTCAAAAAAATAAAGTCTCTTAGTAAACACATCTCAATTATTCAATGAAATTCCCTGACTTAACAATTACATCTGCTGTCAATTTCGTAGCAGATCGGTGTCTTCTGTATGGATATCTCAATTTAAGAGAATTACTTTATTAGTGTTTGCTACAAAGCTACATATAATATATTAATACGTACATCTGCAATGTAAATGATCTGAGAAACAAATTCACCTGGTCACTATACACTCCCTTTCATTACAAAACAAACACATCTGTCCTAATAACATCAGAAGCATCAGTTAAACAAAGGCAAATGTTCTAGAGCAGTCATTTACAAAAAAGAAAAAAAAAAAAAAACCCCGTTGATTTTGCTTTGATAAACCTATAAAACAGAAACTGAGTTTCAATAAAAATAAAATCATTAGGGCTGCCAAAAGATACTCTTACTCTTTAAATTAATCATTTTTAAATACGTATTATATAAGTGAAAAGGAAAACATTTCTGATTTGGTGTAAAGGGGCCCTTCCTGATGGACTGCGAGGGTATTTAAGACAAAAACATTGGGAAAACTGAAGGTTACTGAGAAGTCTGTAGTGTGAAATGTTCATTTTTGTTCCATTTTAAAAGAGCTGTATTCTTCTAATGTTGCACCATGCATTTATATACACACCTAATTCTAGTGCCCTCTGGTGATGATACTCACGTCCTACCATAGGAGGAACCAAAGACAGTTACATGTGCATTTTCATTCATTATTTTTCCCTATTTTATGTTCATTTTAATACACCCATTCTATTGTTTTTAAGTTCTTTAGTAGTTAATCTATGCTGAGAGTGCTAACTGTGAGCTTAACTCACAGACTTGGGACAGGAGGGGTTACTGAATTTGACAGGCTATGGAGGAAGTGGCTTGGCAGCACATGCAGGTGGGGTTGACTGATTTAGGGGGGATGAGATCAAGGTCTTCATCATCTGGGATTTCGTCCAATCGGTAGCCATCCTTCAGCAGCTGGATGTTTAAGTCTTGGTTTATTTGCTGTGGCAAAAATTTAACAAAATGGTTACAGTAGTTATCAGAGAATTTAAAATATTTTAAATAATATAATCTACCAAAAAAATTTATATATTTTTGGGTGAACTGAACCTTTAAAACATTATATTATACAATGCCACTTTAGAAAAGATGTGATGACTTAACTAAACTAAACTACAAAATAAAATAAAATAAAACAATGCAAAAATAAACAAAATATAAAATAAAAATAGTAAAATAAAATAAATATTGGCTAAGTTTCTACTCAGTTAGCAGTTGATTTATTTTAACTATGTACTGTAGAGACAAGTGTAAGTCTAATGAGATGGCAAAGGGTTAAAATACTTAATTAAGTGGCTTTATTTCATTGCATAAGTACCTGGTCATTTAGACATCTCACCTCGGCTGAGGAATATCCAGATGATGAATATCTGGACATATCAAAGTCATCGTCACTAAAAAAAACAACAGGAAGTACACAGTCACAAATGAGCACCTTAATTTCAGATAAACAGCCACAGACCAATGAAATCAGCCCTTCTGCAGCAATTCAATGACTCACTTAAAAAAAACTCAAAACTCAAAAACTGCAAACTGTTTTTTGATTCAACAAAGATCTGTTTAGGTATATCAAATATAGCTTCCATATTGAATGTTGATTCCCCTAATTTATTTTTCAACGTGTATTCTGCCTATAATGTTTCTAGTAATATTAGACACATTTTTATAAATACAAAAGAGATTCTATTTAGTCACAGTACAGCAAGAGAGAGAGAAAAATGTGAAGATGACATTTCAGCCCAATTAATTTATCAGGAAAAATCAACAGCGACAATCTGGAGCCTTCTGCTGATTGCTGCGGTAATTACAAGTTGTTTTAATGAAGCTGAGCGCTCCAGGAATGAGTATGACAGCAACTAGTACAAGCATGTGATGGACAAAGCGCCTGAGCATGTGACAGACAGTGGGTGTACGTACTAAATGTCAGGGAATGAGTGCTACATACAGCGAGGCTGAAATGGAAAAACAGAAAGAGAGAGACAATGAAGGATGGGTGATCTAAAACATGACTTAATCACAACTGCAGGCAGCTGAGGTCACAGACAGCTGGCAGCACAGAAAGCATTAAGTTAAGAGACCCATCTGTGTGAGACACTGCACGCTGTGCCTGATCATCTGAACTGAACAGCAACCACGCTATTATGGCTGAACACATACTGTGACACATCTCATTACAGAAGGGTGTAGGCTACACAAACGACACCGATGATTTCAAGTGCTTTGGACTTCTGTCAACAAACATGTTTTCTTGCTTTTTTCCAACTCTCAGGACTGGAAACTTAGAGACAAGACAAATCCAGGCCAGAATTACACTGCTAATGGTGACTCTGCACTAAGAGCATGTCATAGTCCGGAATGCTTAAAGGGATAGTTCACTAAAATATGAAAATTCTGTCTTAACTGACTCACCCTCAAGTTGTTCCAAACCTGTATGAGTGTCTTTCGTCTGTTGAGCACAAAAGAAGATATATTGAAGAATATTGGAAACCAAACAGTGGAAGTCAACAGCTACAGTCAATTGTTTGGTTACCGACATTCTTCAAAATATCTTTCTTTGTGTTCAAAAGAAACTCATACAGGTTTGGAACAAGTGAAAGGTGAGTAAATGGTGGCAAAATTTTCATTTTAAGGTGCGCATTAACACATTAATCATTCCATATCATTGGAACCATATCATTCAAAAACGGTGTTTTCCACTATTTTCTGAAACAAAGTCATTCTAATTATGAAAATGAAGCTGCAAAACACACAGTGAGCATAAGCAAGTATGCATTAAATTATTAAGCAGATTATATTAATATTAAGCAGCACAACTGTTTTAAACATTGATAAAAAAAAAGTTTCTTGAGAAGGATCATGTGACACTGAAGAATGGAGTAATGGCTGCTGAAAATTCAGCTTTGCCATCACAAAAATAAAATACAATTTTAAATATATTGAAATAGATCTGTTAATTAAAAATTGTAATAATATTTCACAATATTATGTTTCTACTGTATTTTTGATTAAATAAACACAGCCTTGGCATAAGAGACATATTCAAAAAATCATACTGACCCCAATCTTTTGAATGGCAGTGTAAATATTAAAGGTACTGAAAAAAGTCAGTTTAATTATTATAATCAGAGAGCGGGTGGACAATGGTCATGTGAAAATAAATGATTAAAAATTATGTTAATAATCAATTAAAAACAAATTACATTTTTGGCCTCAGAAACTTTTACAACATTCGTTAACTTAAAGAGGAAAAAATGTACAAAAGAAAGTGAAAGTGCTCCCTAAAGAGACAATATTATAAAAGATACTGCAAACTGAACCAGGTAATGAGACTTGCTTCTGCCTTTCTAGACAATTTTGTTCATATTTAATGAGAGTCTCTGCTGTGATGGATGAGAATTGTATTTATTTTTATTTTTTTGCAAAAGCAAATGTTGATTCTTTAGTCACTTTAAAATGAGTTGGTATTTTAATTAAATGTCAGGTCCTTTTTTGATGGAGGTGGCTGGCTAGGAAAATGACACAAAGCTTTAATTAGAGGATTTATTTCCATCTCTCGTCGTTTGATACATCCTAATCCTTCCCTTGAAGTGAAGCATTCTGAAATATTCACAAAAGATTTCTAGAGCACTTCCCTGAGAATAATAGAATGAAGTTTTTCGTGTGAATACCTGTCAGTGTCCAGTGCTACAAGTGGCTTCTCATCTGGACTCTGGTCTAAGGATGAATAGCCTTTATTAGGGACAACCAACCTGTAATGAAAGTAGGACAAATGGAAGAGACTGTCAGACCAGTTCAATCAAACATCTATGCTTATACATCTATGCTTGAATATTAAAGGCACAATATGTAATTTTGCGCTGGAGGGCGCGTATTCAAAATAAACAAAGAGACAAAGGCATAGTTTGATGACGCTGTGACTGAGTGTGGAATCATGGGAGTTGTGGTCTTCATCCCCACAGCCGAAGCAATCCGACGGGACTCGGGCAGAAATCATGTTCATGGATGAGCTAATGATTTATTAACGTAGTAGAATGAAGCAGGGTGAGGCTGAAAGCCGTCGAAGCGAAACGAGGCCGCTGAACGAGCGCGACACACGGCTCGAAAGCAGTGGAGCTTTAATTATGCCACAGTCGACCGCTTCCGCTCCTTCCGGTCATGCGTATGTGGGGGAAAAAAACAGCTCTTTTTTTATCATACTAGATACATTTTTCTTTAATACTATTTTTAAGAAAAAAATCTGCATAATAATATAGTGTGTGTATATATTTTTTTAATTAAAAGAAAAAAATATCTAAAATCAGATTGTAAACAACTAATGATAAGATACAATTTTATAACAAAAATCAAATGATAAAAATCCAAAACGTTCTTCATTTTTTTTATACACAGGCACAATACCAGTAATATAAATATAGCCCAATATTATCTAAATTATATCTCTCTCATTATTATAAACCTTCAAAAACAAAGGCAGCATTTTTTGGTTTTATTTTTATCTATTAACCTTTCATTTTAATATCCACTTTTCCCAGATCAATAAGTACTAGGACAAATCTGGCAAGGGAAATCAAATAAATAAGAGGCATGGCTGAGTTTAACATTATCAAACCCTGTTACATTAAGAACTACTTGTAGGTTTTGTAAGAAAGTAGTTTTTAATGAAGTTATTTCTCATGAAAATGAGAGTGGACCAAACCTCACCTTGTTCTGGCCATAACGTTATTTTTCTCCATAGCCGGCGCTAGACATCTTTTGTTCGTCTTCTCTGGGACAAAAGCTTAAGTTAATCTATGGCCCTCAGGCTTTTAAAGCAAGCAGGCCTGTGTGCAGCTAATCTTCAGGCCTAAAGCTATGCTCTAAACCAGGCCTGCGGATGGGTCCTTGCATTTGAACTAATCCTGACAGGGCACTAGGGACCGGTGGGATGGCAGAAGTCCTCATACACACTGCACTAACACTAATTAACATTCATAGACTGTAAAGCCTTCATATAAAGCTGCTGTTTATAGGATTTGATGTTGTTGCTGTTCATATTTTAATGTACTAAACAAATCAACCATTATTATGAGGCCATACATTTGTTTTAGTTCCGTTCTTCATCGAGCCCTTCCTCGCAAGCTCTCGCTGTTTCTCTAACGAAAGAACAAAATGAAAACAAATGACATTTTATAAATCTCCTATTGACTTACATTGATAGAACGTTCAGCATTCAAAACGTAACCAATAGTGATGGTGTGATCGTAATATTTGCATTGGTCTTCAGTCTCATAGCCATTTGCATACTGAAGACTGCCTTCCTTGCATACATTTATAACTGCAGTTACGCTTTGATTGTGTTCTGCTGAATCCAGATAAATACCATGGCAACACACAAAGTTTTATTATGGGTTGAGACTACAGTCTTATTAATATTCTCCATTCTGCGTGGTTCTCTGGCTGGAGAACAGTTTCTTCAGGCGTGAAGCTTGACTTCTGCGTGACTTACACACACTGGCCTGCATGTGTGTGTGGAAGATTTCTCTGCGGTGCTATAAGTAATAAGGCTGTCAGAGGGAGGACTGTAAAGTGAAGTTTCATTAACAACAGCAACTGCTGTACTTCTGGATGCCCTAACCGAGCGCAACTCAACAGAAAGCGGCGTGAACAGACCCAGGCTGGTTTTTTCCTGATACTTGAGGAGAAAAGGACTAATAATCAATATTTTAAATAAGCAACCACATGTGTGTCAATCATTCAGCCAATGAAACAGTGCAATTGTCTTTTTTTTTTGGGGGGGGGGGGGGAAATGGACTTTATTTCTACCCCTCAAAGATTCTTTTTTTTTTTTATGGGGGGATTATATTTTTTTTGTTGTTGTTGGGATAATATTGATGGCCAATAATAATTTTAAAGTTATGGTTGCAGTGTTGTTACTGTTAACTAAGACTAAAATTATTAAAAAATTGCTTTACATAATTGAAATTCAGCTGTAATAATATAAAATATACATATCAGGTGAAAAACTTCAACAAAAAAAATTAATTGTTGTTTTGGCAACTAACATATATACATATATAACAATAATTTGTAGTACTAAAATGACTAAAACTGAAATAAAAATAAATTAAAGCTAAATAGAAATGTAAAAATAACAAAAGTGCAGCAAAATTAATCAAACGTAAACATTAAAATTAAAACAAAAATATAAAAATAAAATAATATTGATAAATACTGTAATAGTATGTAAAATACAACTTTTTTGGTTTGTTTGTTTTTTGGTAAACAGACTGCCAATAATTATTTTAATGTTATGGTTGATAAATGATATAACGGCTATTTATTATAAATGTATACGTTTTCCATTATACCAAATTCCAAATGATTATTAAATTATTACATTCATTATTAAATTATTAAATGTTACACAAAGTAGATTGCTTCAAATGAAATTGAGCATTAAAACTTTTTAATATTCAAAAAGATGGTCAAAAATATGGATGACTATTTGGGTGCAACAAATGACATGAGTTTTTTTGCAATTTACACAGAAATTAATTTTGCTCATATTTCAAATTTCCTTGTAGAAAAAGAAAGCTCCACAATTGTATTTGAAAAGCTGTAGTTACTTTATCTGAGAGAAACATTCAGATTTGAAGACTCATTACACTCCTGCTTATTGAAAACCACAGTCATCCATTTCACACGGCCTACTGCTAATCGCTTCTTAGCTCTCGCTCCAAACCGTATGCTTCACAATCACAGTATCAAGTGGGAAAATCAATCCAGTCGTTTTTAAAGTGAGTGAGTGTGAGTGACGTGACATGTGGCCAAGTATGGTGACCCATACTAGGAATTAGTGCTCTGCATTTAACCCATCCAAAGTGCACACACACAGCAGTGAACACACACACCGTGAACACACACCCGGAGCAGTGGGCAGCCATTTTTTGCTGCGGCGCCCGGGGAGCAGTTGGGGGTTCGGTGCCTTGCTCAAGGGCACCTCAGTCATGGTATTGAAGGTGGAAGAGAGCGCTGTACATTCACTCCCCCCACCTACAATCCCTGCCGGTACGAGACTCGAACCCGCAACCTTTGGATTACGAGTCCGACTCTCTAACCATTAGGCCACAACTTCCCCTTTTACACTCAAATGGACAAATTACACTGGTGATGATATGGCATGTTATTCAGATCACTGGCTGAATGAGAAAGTGCCTTACCTATCTTCACTTGCAGCGGAGAGGGCTTGTAGTTGATGGCGACTGACTCTGATTCTCTCGTTCCTGTTTCAGCCTCCAAAGTGGACGTTGCTGCAGGATCCTGGAGACAAAAACACAATCACACTTATCAGTAGATGCAACACTACATTCCCAAGTGCAGACGCTAGATATTAGCAATATGCAAAACTATACATTTCCAAAATTGACTAGTTGGCAAATGGATTTTGAGAAAGCTGTGTTTCTATATGAATTAAGAGTGTAAATCTAGAAAAGCCTTCCAAATCTGAAACAATGTAACGTAGAAAGGCTCTCTCTGGTACAAAACCCCAACCATGCTCAGTGTGCTGATGAAAAATAGACAGCAAAAATCAGACTGGTTGTAAATAATGGCATCTGGAGAGGCAGGGCATGTATCAAGGGTGTTGATTTTACTGGGGTTGAGTAAAATAACACGAGTCAGCACAATGTCAGCATGCTGTCACCAGAACGGGTCATTTTAATACATCTCTCACAAAACGTCTCAGATTTGCTTTCACAGCTGTGCTCCAGCAACTTATCAATTCTGGGAGCAGAGATAGATGTAGGGCCTGTGCAGTCGAAAACTCCCAATGTACTGTAAAGTTACTGGTTATCAGATTAATCCCGATTTTGTCTGAATTTATACAAGATTTTATTCCTAAAAACATGGTCAAAATTATTTTTTCTGGCAGTTGACAGTATTTTCTGATTCATGGAGTGATAAAAAGAGATATCCAAAATTCCATCTGTAAAAAAAAAAACTTGAACTCTAATGAAACAAAATGAAAGAATTTTGAATCTGGCTTTATCCAATGTTCAGACTTCTCTTCTGGAAATGTATTATCTAATTAGTGCATATTTAATTAGATAATGTATCATTTGCATATTTAAACAGTAAATATCAGGAAACTTGTAATACTGTAAAAGAAAAACTTGCAAATCTTAATGTAGTCAATGGGGCAGTATGAAAAATTAATACATTAATCTACTAGTTTATTTTTTGGGATGTCTTGCCTTAAAACAATATTGAATAAATCTATTTTATTTTATTTTATATAGGCTATAGTAGTGATGGCAAATAAATAAATAATAATTAAAAACATACATTTATTATATAATTTATATTTGATAGAAAATTATTTTTAATTCTAGGGGGGAAAAAACTTTAAAACATCTACATCTGTAGCGTAATATTAAAAGTATGACAGGCCAGTAAAATATGATCAATAGTCAAAGGTCTCTTCAAATATGTAAGTCTTGAGATTTATTAAAAATAAATTTATTTTGGAAATATACACAATACTAATGGAGACAAAAACACAATCACACTTATCAGTAGATGCAACACTACATTCCCAAGTGCAGACGCTAGATATTAGCAATATGCAAAACTATACATTTCCAAAATTGACTAGTTGGCAAATGGATTTTGAGAAAGCTGTGTTTCTATATGAATTAAGAGTGTAAATCTAGAAAAGCCTTCCAAATCTGAAACAATGTAACGTAGAAAGGCTCTCTCTGGTACAAAACCCCAACCATGCTCAGTGTGCTGATGAAAAATAGACAGCAAAAATCAGACTGGTTGTAAATAATGGCATCTGGAGAGGCAGGGCATGTATCAAGGGTGTTGATTTTACTGGGGTTGAGTAAAATAACACGAGTCAGCACAATGTCAGCATGCTGTCACCAGAACGGGTCATTTTAATACATCTCTCACAAAACGTCTCAGATTTGCTTTCACAGCTGTGCTCCAGCAACTTATCAATTCTGGGAGCAGAGATAGATGTAGGGCCTGTGCAGTCGAAAACTCCCAATGTACTGTAAAGTTACTGGTTATCAGATTAATCCCGATTTTGTCTGAATTTATACAAGATTTTATTCCTAAAAACATGGTCAAAATTATTTTTTCTGGCAGTTGACAGTATTTTCTGATTCATGGAGTGATAAAAAGAGATATCCAAAATTCCATCTGTAAAAAAAAAAACTTGAACTCTAATGAAACAAAATGAAAGAATTTTGAATCTGGCTTTATCCAATGTTCAGACTTCTCTTCTGGAAATGTATTATCTAATTAGTGCATATTTAATTAGATAATGTATCATTTGCATATTTAAACAGTAAATATCAGGAAACTTGTAATACTGTAAAAGAAAAACTTGCAAATCTTAATGTAGTCAATGGGGCAGTATGAAAAATTAATACATTAATCTACTAGTTTATTTTTTGGGATGTCTTGCCTTAAAACAATATTGAATAAATCTATTTTATTTTATTTTATATAGGCTATAGTAGTGATGGCAAATAAATAAATAATAATTAAAAACATACATTTATTATATAATTTATATTTGATAGAAAATTATTTTTAATTCTAGGGGGGAAAAAACTTTAAAACATCTACATCTGTAGCGTAATATTAAAAGTATGACAGGCCAGTAAAATATGATCAATAGTCAAAGGTCTCTTCAAATATGTAAGTCTTGAGATTTATTAAAAATAAATTTATTTTGGAAATATACACAATACTAATTGCACTAAAGTTAGACTGATGGATAGACAAATCTTACTGTCTTGTTGTCCAATATAAAATTTTCAAGCCTTCATTACTACTCAAAGTCTGGGCCAATTCACACCCTCTTTTCTCCACAGCCTCTTTTCTGCACAGCTGCTTGGTTGAGAGATGGATGAAGGAGAGAGATTCTAGCTGTCATAGTAACCGGCCGGTACTTCCTGCATAGTTGGCTCGCATGACACCAGGCATGTTTTGTTGCTCCAGCCTTCAATACGTAGGGTCTGAGTGCTCTGTGACATCACTCGAGACGGGGAGAGGCAGAACAGAGGGAGCTTGTTGGAGGAAATGTTGAGAGCACACCCAAGCTGCCTCTGCCAACAGAGCGCCTATTATGACCTAAAAAAGCCTGCCTTCATTGGATGCGCACCATGTGGCCATTTGAGTCTTTGGGGCCGTCATCGTGAGCCACTAGAGCCATGCGATTATAGCAACGCTATGTTTTTGGTACAGTTCATGACACACCAGATGACTAACTGAAGTGTCAAACTACTGCCAAAAGACAGTCTGGTGATCAGTAGATACAGCATGGTGTTACACAATACTGAAAGGACTTAACATTTTGAACTTTTTGATGCCACAGACACCCAAACATGATGACACCCTTGCTAGGATCCCCTAATCCTAAAACATAAAGGATTACATAATGCTACATCATTTATTAGATAGACAGATAGATAGATAGATAGATAGATAGATATTAAAATATTTAGAACATAAAGAATATATATTATATAATAAAAGCAATAAATATATATATATATATATATATATATATAGAGAGAGAGAGAGAGAGAGAGAGACTACTAAAAAGCTATATAGAAATATTTATATTATAGAAATAGACAAAAGGATATAGCACATAGCAAAACTATTAAAACTACAATCAAAATGAAAACTACATATAAATTAAAACTATTATAAATACACATTACTATAATATTATATAAATAATAGTAAAATAACACTGATACACAGATTAAAATTTTTTTGTACTTTTCCACTAACCACCTATCAACAATATCAATATCAAATGTCTGACATTAACAAAACAAACATGCTTAGCTCATGTTAGCGATGACTAAATGACGCTAAAACCTTTGGAGGGGTCACTGGATATAACAAATGACCTGTATCATAAAGAAATCCACTTGTGGAACAAACATGAAGTAGACTTGTTGTTGAAGGAAACCTCTTTGTCCACTGGTTCGGTCGTGGCATAGTGCCAGCTGTAGGCCTGGCAGGGCTCTCACAAACCCTTTAAGCTCAGCACCAGCTAAAGAGACCAGCGGGGGATTGTGGGTAATAGCCCAGCAGGATACCATCAAGCTCTTGAAGCATCTAATCATATGCCGGGCATGAAGTACATTGTCATTCATCTTTATCTCCAGCTGTTGCTCGTCCACAATATAATTTTCATTTTTTTCGAGCATCAGGACACACCTTCAAAGCAAGGAGATAATGCTTCAGATCAACATAAATTTTAAAATGCTATCTGTCTTTGTACTTTGTGGTCTACAAAGAACTCTGTTGAGTAAGCCAATGCTATTGAGCTTTCCAGACAGCCTTTGTTAGACTACATAGGCTACACAAATCTCAGAGCAACACCTCAAAGAACATCATCAAAGTCATGCATATTCCACCAGCTACATGAACAACTGCCTGTGAAATTTATGCAAGATCTACTGGAGAAAACCAAGAGAAGTGAAGCCTCAGAGCACTACAGAACCCAAGCTGATGCAACCCTAATCTCTGGTCTCATTGTTTAAAGCTGATTTAGAACGTTGTTGTCACAAGATTAAAGTGATCAGAAATCTATAGGAACTGAAACACATAAGCAAGTCTGCATTGATCTAGAGCAGAACACATCCACAGAAGAAAAAAAAACAAGATTACTATGACGAATCCATTAAAACACTGTACACCTGTAGGTCTCGTGTTAAATCTCTCACATGGACTAATGTTTGTCCTCAAGGACTTTAAAATGGATGTCAATGTGAAGGTCAATTTTTAACATCAGTAAAGATTTTAGATTAAATATAGATTAATGGCATCATGTGGGACCTTATGATCTGAACTCCAGGATCTTTATATGGATGTCAATCATGTCAATATGGCATGTTGGTGATGAAGGAGATGAAGATGAGTGAATGCTAACACAGCTGAGGCAATGAAAAGGATTGGTGGGATAATATGGCAAGATGTACTTTGGACCAATCATAGCAAAGCATGATCCATAAGGTGACTACCAGGTGATAGTGGTTAATCAGATAACCAACAATAACCAACAGATTAAAAGGGATGGGATGGGTTCTTCTACTTAAATTTCCCACTGATTTACAGGGTATTTAATGGTTAGGTTTTGTGTCAGGACAATGTTTGTTTGACAGGAATGTTGTTCTAGAACCAACAAAAGATGCTGATCCTGGAAAACGGCCTACTTGGCAAAATTACAGTCACCGCAAACTGACTCTGGCACTGTGGCAGCTTACTGTCATTGCTGCCCTCATTTTATCCACATGTCAATTGGAAATTAAAATTAGTCATTGTTTTTTTTTCTTCTAATTATTTATGTGACCTAATAGACTGTATCTTCATCTCTCTATAGACGAAGGTGATGAGTACAACAAATCAGAAAGCCAATAACTACTAAATCCGTAAAAGGAAGGAGTTTTCTTCTCTGAAAAACAGGAGCCATGTTGCAGTGGGTTTGTGTCCTTTTCTGCCCACAGAAGAATGAATTAGCATGAGAAAGCACAGTTTGTTGTATAGGGTAACAGCTGGGTCTTTGGCACTTTGGGAATAGTGGGGCGCCAATGAAAAAATAATGACATTATCACTCCAGGCCATATCTCACCAATCCAGCATATTCTAAAGTGCACACTTCAGTCCAGCCAGATAATGCAGGCCTACTAACTGAATGAAAACATATTTACTTCCCTGGAAATCAATGTGTTTACGCAAGCTCTGAAACAAATAAGACATTCAGGAAATTCAAGATGTATGTGTCTGCTACTACTGTCTGATTGGGTTGACGAGTTCAAATCCACTCAAGTCAAGTACTTTCCGGCCTGTATTGTTTGTAATTATCATCCTTGTGCTTAAATTCTACAGCATTGTGTTTATTTAACAAATTATTCTAACTGTTATGTTATTTTTAATTGTATTTAATGTACAAATTCTAATTCAATTTCAGCTTAAAATAATGATGTATCATCGTGTGGCCCTGACATTGGCACAAAAAGAACATTCCAGTGCAGTTAATTTGTAACATTTTTGCTATTCGGTTTTGTAAAGTAACTTCATTTCACATAATTACTTAAAGGGATAGTTCACCCAAAGATGAAAATGTGATATTTATCTGCTTACCCCCAGGGCATCCAATATGTAGGTGACTTTGTTTCTTCAGTAGAACACAAACGGAGATTTTTAACACAAACTGTTGCAGTATGTCAGTCGTATAATGGAAGTGAATGGGAATCACGGCTTTGAGAGTTAAAAAACATACACAAACAAAACCAAATTAAACCCTGCGGCTCGTGATGATACTTATAATGCACTTATAATTCTGCGATCCGCCATAAAGCAAGAAGAAGAAGAAGACGCGAACGCGCTCAGGACAGTTCGGACATTGTGGTGAATCAGAGGTAAAAAACGATATAAATACTGTTCAGTTTTTTTGCACAGACCGATTGTTTCGTGTCTTTACACATCAATGTATCGTCACGAGCCGCAGGGTTTAATTTGGTTTTGTTTGTGTAGGTTTTTTTGACTCTCAAAGCCGTGATTCCCATTCACTTCCATTATAAGACTGACAGACTGCAACGGTTTGAGTTAAAGATCTTCGTTTGTGTTCTACTGAAGAAACAGAGTCACCTACATCTTGGATGCCCTGGGGATAAGCAGATAAACATCAAATTTTCATTTTTGGGTGAACTATCCCTTTAAATGATACAAGTGAGAGCTCATTAATTTGGTTCTAGCGATTCATTTGAACAATAACCGCCTTTTCCGGTCCGATTCATAGAGGGTCGGACTGATTCAATCCGATTAATGAATAAAACGCGCAGACCGATTCATTGAAAAGCTCCCATTCAAAAAGAACGATACATTCACGAATCGGACACCTAATAAAAAACAGCCATTTCTGTCAGTCAAAAATAATACCACATATATAACTTGTGTGAGCTTTTATTTTGTCTCATTAAGGCAGGTTTACGAACATTTAAACACAACTGAGTTAATGTCAGTACCATGACAACTGGCATAGTATCAACATATAGTTGGATATATCGGTTTTGTCTAAATAAACCTACCGATCCTAGATGACATCTGGTAATGTACCAGCGTTTGTGAGCCAGGTTAATTGAGGTAATACAGAATTACTATCTTCTCACACAGTGTCATTTCCCACGACCTGTAAAGGTACACATTGTTATTCTCCATGTAGTGAGAGTGACACTTACCAGCAGCTTCATCTCTGGATTTACTGGTGGTACTTGAAATCTGTCAATTTCTTCCATCATTTTGATAAAACGTCAGTCTTGTAAAGTAAAGCACAAACGCTCAAGGTGATATCCTAATTGAAAAACGCATTTATTCACTGTCTGGAATGGTTCAAAGATGCCGAGTTCTCCAGGTTCATCTCTAGGTGTTTTCTGCTATCTGGCTATTACCAGTCAGGGGTGACTCAACAGCAACATCTGACTTCCGGGTCCGGAACCCCACCCATAATGACGAGTAGATGAATAATTAATGAGCCTGAAACCCACAGCTCCTGTGAGATAAGGTAGATTCGCAGATCAAAAGCAGCACAGCAAATCTTAGGATTATTTGCAAATGAAACATGAAAATCGTGCAGATGCTGGTACCATCATAATTTAATACTCCTACAAGTGCTAAAATATTACTTTTATAGTTTATTATTATCTATACATACTGGTAAAAAAAAAAAATTATAGCCTGAATGCACTGTAAGTCGCTTAGGATAAAAGCGTCTGCTAAATGCATTAATTTAATTTAATTTAATTTATTAAAAAAATAAATTGTTTATTGTGATAAATACTGTGGTTTTGTTTTATATTTGTAAATCAGGTAAAAAAGGCAAGTGGCAACTGTTGTTGTTGTTCTTGTTTGTCTCAAAAACACTTTGCATGTGTTGGCTTTTATGAAACTTTGAAAGACAAGTGTCGCGCTATCACCATCTTGTGGCGTTTTAGGCAGGTTTTAGACTTGCTCAAATTACGCCTTTGAATGACTTTTATTTTGAAACAACCTCCACAAGAATCCAGTCAAGTCTCTTCAGCGGTCTGCAGCAAACATTGATTTAGATGTGAAATGAGCTTTATGTATATTGTGGAAAACATTATAATAAAAAAATAATAAGTACAAAAACAATAATAATAATAACAGAAAAAACTAAATATTTTATGAACATGTTGATACGTTTTACTGATATTTACTTAGAATTTCTACTTTAAAATTCATTGGTTTAAACAAAACCAGAATACATTTTTAAATATGAATATAAAAATGTTATATTTATTTATTTAAAATTTATTTATTTAATTATTTATTCGCATATAGGAATTTTTCAACGCTTTTATTTTGAAAGCTAACTCAGTTTTTAGGCTTCTTCACGTTTTCACATGTTGCTGTAGCCTGTTTGTGGGCTCACACAGACGCTGAAACAAAATAATAGAGAGCATTTCCACAACTTGTTTATAGTTTCTGGTCGAACAAAGATTACCACTGGAATGTCGTTAAACAGAGATTCTAAGCTTCGTTTGTATCCTTGACAACACATGCAGTTTGGGCCTCTATTATGTCTATGTTCTGTTAGGCTTGGTTTCTAAGGACACCGTTGCTTAGAAGACAACGTACAGGCGATTTCCTCCAATCACGAACACGCACTTGCAACGAACCCTTTTGAATCAGCCAATCAAATGAAAGACCGATTATCCACCAGAAGAATGGGGTTTCGAGCATAGACATAATATGGCTATGGTTTCGAGACTCTGGGATGACACGAAAACTGAAGTAGTTTGCAACTATTTTAATGTACATTTTACCCGTATCGACGACGTTTGAATGTTTGTAATTTCGCATGGTAAGATGGTTTGCAAATAAATACGTTTCGCTTTATGTTTTAACGACTTTGTATTGTAGACATCTTCAAATTGTACTTATACTGATTGATGGACATTTCTCCTGCTCTATTTGCAGCTTCTCTGTCTTACTCATGATGTCTGTTTCATTTCTTTTTCGCCGTCTTTGTGTTTATGTACCGTGAAAGCTAGTTTCTGCTTCCTTAGCAGGTTAATTGCCTATTAGCTTGCAGCTCAGTGTCCTATTTGGCTTCCATTCACTTCTGAATCCATTGATGATGTAATGGTGGATATATTGAATATACTTGCATATATTGAATTGTTGTTGTCACCTTTATATTAAGCCAGATGTCAGTCATGATTATAAGAGGGTCTGTTGTGGTGGTCTCGGTTTACCTCTGAGTACTTGAGTTTCTGTCTTCTGAAACATGACCTGAAGATGTGTGACCAGTAAAATTATACTTCAGACGTGTTCTCTGATCCATAAACAAAGACTGGTACTTTACTTGAGTAGTTAGTGTGTAGTTGTGACTATGAATTTTAATTTTATTATAAAATACAAAAATAAATGAAGTGGTATATATTCATTTAAAAAAATGTGTTTATGTGAGTTTATATACCCTTTTTTATTTATTTTGATATTTTACATTTGTTAGATCATCAGACGTGCCATTTTAAAGAGCATAAATATAGAATTCAACCTACTTATTAATATCAATGATGTAGATTGTGTATATTAATAATTATGACAATGCATTACGTGTTAAATAGGTAGGTGATATGACGTACAGGATTGTATGTTGCTTAGTTAAGTTCTAGCAGTCGGTTGAACAATTTACAATCTGGACGGTTTAGAAAAATGAATTTACATAGGCACGTTTATTGGTATTTATCTTTTTTTATGCAGAGAAAATCAACGACAAACTCTTCTTCCCCACCTCTGCATGTGCATGTGAACGAGACCATACCTGTGCATGTGCATGTGAAGAAGAGCACAAAATGCAGCCCTACCAAGACAGCCCAGGTATAACATCAGCTTGCAGTCTGTGCATAGACACCATCCTCAAAATATCCTTGCATATATAATCACAATGATTATTACACAAGAATAAAGAAATGTCTACAGAGGTGTGCAGCTTCAGTTCTTTTAATGCTGCTTAGAAATACTCCAAAGATCCATGAGACCCATCTCTCACCATGTATGTCTTTTATGTTCCAGGTTAAAACAAAAAGTAGCTTGCATCCTACTGCTAAGGTGAAGACAAGGGTCCCCTGGATCCCACCTGGCAAGGTCTCAACACGAGAGACCCCATTTAAGTGGGAGGTCAGTCAAATATTACAAATACATTCCCATTTGTGTTTGTGCATATTTCATGTAAAATAATACACACTATGCAGTCCTTTGTAGAAGTGATCAATATTGTGTTATTTCATATTATGATGTTTATGTATATTTTAGGGACCATCTCATCGTCTGGAGATAACACCTCCACAGGAACCAGAACGCTCCCAGTCTCCTCTCCGAATAGAAGATCTCTCCACTGATGAAGAAGAGGCACTGCATGGACGCATCAATCAGTACGAGAGGAAGATCGACAGCCTGATGACAGAGGTCAGCTCTCTGAAAAATGAGGTGAGAAATTTTTCAGTTTTGTTGTCATTCTTTTCTTTCAGCGAAAATAGAGAATTATATCCCAGGAAAAATTCATTCAGCAATTAGAAACAAACTGTTTAAAGTAAACATATATACACTATAGTGCAATTTGGGGTCTGTAAGTTTTTTTCCTTTTCTTTTTCTAATAACAGTCAAGGCTGCATTTATTTGATCAAATATTGTGAAATATTATTAAAACTAATAAAAAATGTTTTTAATATAGTATAAAATGTAATTTATTCCTGTGATGTCAAAGCTGAATTTTCAGCAGCCATTACTCAAGTCTTCAGTGTCACATGATCTTTCATAAAACATTCTAATATGCTACTTTGGTGCTCAAGAAACATTTATTATTATTATCATCAATGTTGAAAACAGTTGTGCTGCGTAATATGTTTGTGGAAACCATTACTGTCATGTTTGATCAATTTAATGCATCCTGGCTGAATTCAATTAAATGTGTTAATTTCATAAATCTTGCTGACCCCAAATTATAACAATATCATTATTTTGCTCTCTCACACACACACACACACACACACATACATACAGGTGCATCTCAATAAATTAGAATGTCGTGGAAAAGTTCATTTATTTCAGTAATTCAACTCAAATTGTGAAACTTGTGTATTAAATAAATTCAATGCACACAGACTGAAGTAGTTTAAGTCTTTGGTTCTTTTAATTGTGATGATTTTGGCTCACATTTAACAAAAACCCACCAATTCACCAATTCACTATCTCAACCAATTATTTATTTAAGACAAAAATTAATTAAGACCAATAAAAAAAAAAAATTTTTAGTGAATTGTTGGCCTTCTGGAAAGTATGTTCATTTACTGTACATGTACTCAATACTTGGTAGGGGCTCCTTTTGCTTTAATTACTGCCTCAATTCGGCGTGGCATGGAGGTGATCAGTTTGTGGCACTGCTGAGGTGGTAAGTGGGTGATGTTTGTGTTTGCAGGTGGAGCTTCGTAAGAAGGAGCAGCTGCTAGAGCGTCAGTCGGAGAGGTTGAGCGCATCACAGCGTGTCATCGCTGAGCAGGAGGAGGAGCTTGCAGAGGTCGCCCGGGAGCTGGAGGCCACAGAGCAGGAGAACTCCCGCCTACGGGAGTCCATGGAAAAGATGCTGGAGGGGAATGATTTTGGGAGGTATGATGAAAACAATGACATTTTTGTTATTATGTATACACATTTCAAATATATTTTAAGCCATTTCTTCTTGTTTAGATCAGAGAGGGACAGTTTGCAGCCAGACAAAGATGTTCTACTCAGGAAGCTGCTGGAAGCAGAGATGGACAGCAGTGCAGCTGCCAAGCAGGTGTCGGCCCTCCACGAAACGGTCAGCCATGTGTCCAGGAGTGCGAGTGTGAGAAAAATACACCTTTCAAAACAATTCTAAATAGATTTTTCAGAACGTTGAAACCAGTTTACCATAACCTTGAAAAAAGAGCCAGAAACAGATATGCATTAAATTAATTTTTTTTATACCTTTGTCCAGGAAAAAAAGATGTCAGGATCAGACTCAACGCTCTTGACCCGACAGAAAGAGCTCTTGCTGCAGAAGCTGGAGATTTTCGAGAGCACTAACAGAGCCCTCAGACATCTTCTGAGAGAACAGCATAGTCGAGAGGTGCTGCTCTTCACAAATTCAAAGAATATTATTAGACAATTGCATTTTATTGTACTTAAAACAGTAAAAGGTTATTAAGCTTTTCTTAACTACTTTGTTTTGTAACAGATGGACTCACTAAGACTCTTAGAGCAGAAAGACGTGCTTCTGAAAAAACTTTCTGATGTTGAAGCAGAAAATTCGGTTTGTGTTGTTTGCGTAAAGCATGTTGCATTGTAAACAGGTGTTTTTAATTTCTTAGTTTTATCACTGAACTCCTTTCTGTCTTCCAGCGTATTCTTGTAAAGCTTCAGGACAAAGAGAGAGAGATTAACCAGCTCACTTCCTTGTTAGAAAGCGAAAAGGTAAACTGCATTTTTAAACATGGTTTTTAGACATGACGGTCAATTATTTGTGAGCCCTTATGAATTCCCATTGTAACAGGAGAGTGCAAAGACCACCAGTGAACTGTCCAAAGTCTTGGAGTCCACTCGAGCACATCTGCAGGTTCAACTACGCAATAAAGAGGCAGAAAATAACCGTCTAAATGTTCAGATCAGGGTAATGCATACAGCAGTGGCTGACAGCTTCTTGGTATTCAAGCAACATGTGCCACTCTTTTTTTTTGTGTTTATTTTACAAAACATGTCTAATTGCTAACTTAATAATAACTTTAAATAATGAAGCATATATGGTATATTAAATGTATAAAAATTGTGTCCATTTGGTTTAGAATCTAGAGCGCTCCATCAGCCAGCAGCAGGGGGAGGTAGAACAGCTACAGAATCAGTTGCGAGGCCTCAGGCAGCAGGTGGAGGCTGATAAGGAGGCCCTGAAAAAAGCCACGCGGGCACAGAAACAGCGGGCACAGCGCAGTGAAGGCACTGTGGGACAGCTCAGTGCCCAGCTCTTGGAGATAGTGAGTTGAATGAGCTAAATGTGTACGTTTACACAGGTTCTTAAAATAACAGTTTGCTACGATAAATGTTTCAAGCAGTATGCTGTTGAAAAAAAATGCACGGTAAATTGCAACTGATATCATTTCTGGTTCATTCATGACTCTGGAAATGGAAGGCTTACTATGTACAGTAATGTTCAAAGTTTGGGGACAGTAAGATTTTTTTTTTTTTAAACTTAATGCTTTTATTCAGCAAGAATGCATTAAATTGATTGTAAGTGACAGTAAAGACGTTTATAATTGTTATATTATAGTTTATTATAATAATATAATATTATAAAGTTTATAATATATGTATATTTTTTTTTTTTATCATTTCTGTTCTTTTGAACTTTCTAATAATCAACAAATCCTGAAAATAAAATCACGGGTTGCACAAAAATTAACATTGATAATAATATGAAATGTTTCTTGAGCAGCAAATCAGCATATTAGAATGATTTATTTATTTAAGGAATTAATTACATTTTCAAATATATTCAAATAGAAAAAAATTATTTTAAAATGTAATCATATTTCACAATAACATCGTTTTGACTTTATTTTTTTAAATCAAATAAATGCAGCCTTTTTGAGGAAAAACAATTCACAGCCCCCAAACTTTTGAATGCTAGTGTAGATTTTGTGTCATTTTTCTATGACAGTATATGATATAAAATTATCTTCACAGGAAGCACAGTTGGCAGATGCTGTGTCAGCCGCAGAGAACTGGAGCAGTCGCCACGCAAAAGAGATGAAGGAAAAAGGACAGCTAGAGATGGAGATCACATTGTTGAACAGGTCAGCAGTGATTTGTGTCCTTTGTATGATAATGCAAATCATAATTCTGAAAACATGTAAACCTAGAGAGCCTCCCAGAAAGCCATGCAAACCATTTGTGTTTGTTCTTTTAGCCGTATTACAGACCTTACGGAACAGTTGCATGGGCAGGAAGAGAAAGCCCGAACAGATAGAGACGGCCTTTTAGATCGCCTTCATGAGCTCAATACAGAGCGCACTACTATACGCCTGGAGAACCAGAGCCTTAAGGTTTGTCTGTTTGCATCTGTACTGTCCAAATCTCCAATTTGTGCTTTTTTTTTTTTTTTACAATTGATAACCAGTCTCATTTTATCCATAATCCCTCAGTGGTCCTTATGCCTATATATTAAAATATGGTAAATGAATACAAATGAAGGCTAATTTGTTGTGATTGTACAGGCCACTTTGCCTGCCTTGGAAGAGAAGTTGACGTTGTCCCAGTCTGAGGTCCAGCAGGTCAAAGTTTCAGTGAAACAGTATGAGAGCTTGGTGGACAGCTATAAAGCCCAGGTGTGATCATCATTCTCTAACTTACTCATTGATTAAGATTATGAATTCCAGATACTACTCTTTGCTCAAAAGTTAGTAAAGATTTTTTAAATGTTTTTGAAAGAAGTCTCTTATGCTCACCAAGTGTATTTATTTGATTAAAAATACAGTAATATTGTGAAATATTATTGAACTGTTTTCTATTTTAATATATTTTAAAATGTAATATATTCAACATTAATAATAAGAAAAAAGTAGAAAATTTTGAATGCCAAATCAGCAGCATAGAATGATTTCTGAGGGATCATGTGACACTGAAGACTGGAGAAATGGCTGCTGAAATTCCGCTTTGCATCACAGGAATAAACTATATTAAAATGGAAAACACTTATTTAAATTTCAGTAATATTTCACAATAGTATTATTTTTACTGGGTCAGTTTTGACCAATTGTGTATATCCAAATTTTGGCATTAAATAGTTTCTCATCACATGTACGTTTTGGGAATGTGTGTGTGTGTGTGTATATTTATTTATTTTGTCCATCTTTAAACTCTGCTCTGTTTCTTTGAATTCATAGGTTCGGAAGACCCGTGCTGAAGCAGATGAGTTCTCTGCATGTCTGCAGGTGGCTGAAAGTGAAGCCCAGGCTGTAAGAGATGAGCTAGACCAGGAGATCCAGAAGGTCAGGAAGCAGCTTCAAGGCCGTTTGACGGAGCTGGAGCCACTTCCTGAAGCTCTGAGACATGCTGAACTCCAGTTGCAGGAAGCTCATGAGAAAGAGCGCTTACAAGAGAGAAGAAACACAGAGCTCGGCACCTCCCTCGCAGAGCTACGCATCAAGGTGTGTTTGTTAACTGAAGTATAACGCCCTTGAAAACAGTGTGCATTTAATATTAAAACACAGCCACAGCCATGAAGAAAAACTGGAAGAATATTACTGGTGGTGCAACAAAAATGTCTTGACAGAAAAGATACAAAAGCTCTTCATAGTGTTAACGACATTACTATGAGCATGTGACTGCCTTCATTTACCATATCAATGGCTATTCAGTATTCAGCAACTTGGCAGGGCCGTTGTTTCTTATTTCATACGCAAATAGGTTAGCCATTCCTAACAGAGACTGTAAAATTTACATTATTAAAGGTACATTAGCAAGAGGAGCCTGTTTGATTCTAAGGGTCAGTGTTAAAGCAGATGGTGGAAAATAATTGTGTAAATCTAAATGATGAAGTTTCTGTTGCAAGAAACCTTGGCTAATATTAGGTAAAATGGCCAAATTGGAGATTTCTATTGTATTTTCTAATTAAAACAACAGCAAACACAAACAGTAAAAGGCCATTTATTTTTACTGATCTCCATTAGTACATAAGTTATGTTTTTATTGATAGAATTTTATTTGTTCTGGTGCATTGTGTTTAGGCGGAGCAACAGGGAAGTCTTGCGGAAATGTTGAGACACAAGAACATGTTGCTGCAGGAAGAAAACAAGCAGCTTCAGCACAAAGTAGAGGGCCCTGAACGGTCTGTCACTTTGTCCTTCAATCCCTCATGAATTTTCTTTAATTCATTTTAATTAATTTAATTTCTTAAAGGGATAGTTCACCCCAAAAAAAGAAAATTGTCAACATTTTCTCATGTCGTTCCAAAACCATATGAATTTCTTCCGTGGAACATAAAAAGATATTTGGAGAAATGTATTTTTTTGTTCATGTTGTTTGGTTCCTAACATTCTTTTAAACAGGGTTTGTGCTTAGAAGCATCTTAAATCAGAGCAGAATTCATAAAGTCGTGGCATTAAATATTGCATCGCATGCATTGCTTAAAATAATCATACATGTTTGGAATGACATGAGGGTGAGTAAATTATAGTGTTTTTATTTTTGGGTTTCATTTTAACATGCTCTATCCTCTGTTGTCAACAGGAAGCTAGAGGAGGCTAGCTCCCAAAATCGAGAACTCATTCAGGTAATTTCGAAACGTGAAGAAACAATTCATAGCAACCAGGTGCGTCTGGAAGAAAAGTCCCGGGAGTGCAGTATTCTGACTCGACAGCTGGAGGAGGCCCTGCATGATGCACGTCGGCAGGTGTGTCCCACTACATCCTAATAAACTCAAGGATTCGATAATCTACATTTTCATCTTGCAAAACTATTGCTCGTTTTCATTGAAGATTCCCTGTTGACAGGTTGCACAGACCAGGAAGCGAGCAGCCTCTAAAGAGCGTGTTACACAGTCCAAAATTGTTGACCTAGAGACTCAACTGAGCAGAACAACAACTGAACTGAACCAGTTACGACGAGCCAAAGAGGAGGTCAGTGAAATTTCTCCATATGGGAATTTCTGTCAGATATTTTTGTCAAAAAGTCGTCCATAAACGTTCTTACAGGCTGAACGGAGGTACCAGAGCCGTTTACAAGATGTCAAGGACAGACTGGAGCAGTCCGACAGCACAAACCGAAGCCTCCAGAACTATGTCCAGTTCCTAAAATCTTCTTACGTCAATGTGTTTGGAGATCCTGCTCTCACTGGGTCCTCGTTCCGCACGCCTTCACCAATCTGAAAACTCTTTCAGGTGTCTTTTAAGACTTCCTTTACATGGACTAACATGTATTAATCTAATTGTCACCACTGATGACCTCTTGAGTTTGCTGTGCTTTGTATTTTACTCTTGAAGTATTATTTATTTGACATGGTCATTGTACGTGTTACTGGTAAGTACCAAGAAAAATCTCTTTTTAGTATTAGATAACCATCCTAGAATGAGAATTGTGGTCTTCTAGACAAATTCTTGTCTCATTTTGCTGTCTCAAGGTGGCCGTTATGCAATAAAGAAAATTCTAGATATTATCTTCTTGCAAACCTTTTTTTCTTTAATTTACATAGCAAAAATGAAGGTATTACAATAATTTGGATATTATGTCTTTTTTGAGCTTTTGCTTGTATCTGGTTTTAAAATATACAGTTTACTTTTTAGTTACAGTATATGATTTGACCCACTGTGCTATCTAAATGCTGTCAATTTAAATAATGTCAGTATATACAGTAATGATGGTTGTATGAAGCACAGTAAGAGTGTGAAAAATCCCATTTAAAACATCACAATCACCTGCTTAAATTTGGATTAGCTTAGTATTTGAGTTGGTTTACGTGACAAAATGACGACAAACTCAGGATTTATCATTTTCTTTTTCAGCCAAAGTTGTTTTTAATTATAGCAGGGCCATTATGTGAATATTTCTACATTATAACAATGCAGAAAGCATATTTTTAGTCATGATTGATGTTATGTTGTTGTCGTCAGTAGGCTGAGAGCACAGATTCCAATAATAAAATGTCTATTGGTGCTATACATGTACATTTACTGTAATCATTCATCTTTTTTGTTTAAAGTTATACTTGCACTTTTTGTCTTTTATTTATCTCATGACCTGTCATGTGAAATATCCAAATAGTAGTATTCACAGTTGCTTATATGAAATGCAACAGTACATGTATTTTTTAATTGGTAAGAATATTTTGTATACATATGAAGTGTATAGTATGTACTTAAGTGTATTAAAGTATTTTGAGAACTGCCGTGTGCAAAGAAAAGCCATTTCTCCATTTAATCCTCAATATCAAAATGTGTTTCAGTCCAAATTATTAGTTTTAGGTGTAGAAGTTCTTCTTGATGCAGGTATTGATCCCCTTTGTTTCATTGCTCTGACTGCACTCTGCAAAATTATTGCTTGCTTCTGCCATTGCGTTGCTTTCTGTGACTCCTCCGCTAGATTCTTTTTATACTATTTTTATCTGAAGCTGAGCAGCAGCTAATTTCAGCTGGTAATTTCTTTCTGTGGCCTGCATACGTTTGTAACAGTCACAGCAGGATGATCTGGAGGAGTTGGTGGATTCAGTAGGTGCTCCTTGGTGTGGAGGGAGATTTTCAGTGTCCTTTAGAATCTGATTCTGAAACACAATCAGTTTTATCATTTTAAAATATAATACAATTTACTTGATTGTTTAACCCTTCTGTAGAAAGTTCTGTATGGATATATGTATGGGAGGCTCTAATAATTTTTAAGTCTGTCCACGATAGATAGATGGATAGATAGAGACTTACCTTAGATTGTGTGAAATTAAATACAGTTGGAATCGCGTCTGGGTGTAAACGCTCTGATTCAGATTCGAAGCAATCCGGAGTGAAATGAGCGGAGCACAGGGAGGAAAATTCAGATGGAATCCATTCCGCGTCCTTCCCCATATTCTTTATTCACTGGCGACGATGCTTGTCTGCTAATGGAAATCTGAGAAGAACAGGATAATCTGTAACAAAACGGTTTTGTTATGCCACTGGACAGCAAACTGATGGCAAACTTAATCGTAGAATGAGACATCGTGAATATTCTCGCCGGGGCCGTATTATATACAGAAATCACACGATTGCATCTCTTTAGCTCCGTTTTTACTGCCATTAACCAAAGTTCAGAGACCAGAACGTCTGCATAATGGCGTGCTTTATACACTGTGCAGCTCGTTAATCTAGTTCATGTAAAAGGTGGTAAAGCGATTGGGCGATTTACACATCACCTGTGAATAGAAATAACGACATTTGTGTTAGATTTACATAATGGTTATAGGATAGGCTTTTTGCAGCAGCAGCAAAAAATTAAACTTTTAAAAAGTTAAAACCTCTACTTGGCTATATATTGGTGATGCTTCATTAGGGAAGCGTATCTTAATTTTAAAGGGGTCATAGGATGCCCATTTCCACAAGTTGATATGATTCTTTAGGGTCTTAATGAAAAGTCTGTAACGTAGTTTGGTTAAAATTTCTCAATGGTAGTGTAAAAAACACCTTTTTTACCCTGTCAAAAACAGCTCTTTTCAGATCAAGCCGTTTTTGTAGCATTTTCCTTTATATGTTAATTAGATCTGCTGACCCCTCCCCTCTCTTCCAAGCTGCTCTCAGAGACACTGTTTACTTTAGCCGCATTCATCGTGAAACTTGCTAATTAGCACATTAGAAAGTCGATGTGCAAAGATTCATTACAAAACATTATACTCACTTCTTCTGTAGATGAGGCTGGATCATGAATGATTTGCGCAAACATAGAAGCATTTATGTAGATCGGGGCGCATTCCCTTCAGAAACAATGTAATCCACTGCGTCTTCAGCGGCTCAGATGTCTGGAGTAAATGACGACTGCTATGTTCATTATTACATCCAACAACAGAACACCTCAATCGCTTAGGAGTCATTCTTGTCTACATCTGCTCCGGCGGTGAAACAATGGCGGACTGATGACAGCTCACTCAGGGCGGGTCTAAGATAAGACGCCAGTCCAGTCTGTGCTGAAACGCTACTGTCAATCAAACTATCGTGGGAGGGGCCTGTCTGTGTGACGTCACACAGACAGGCATCTGAGATCGGCTCGATTTGAGAAAGGGGAAAACATTTAACCAGATTTTTAAAAAAAACCGCTGGGTGGATCTTTATCATTATAGGGTGGTTGTGTACACACACTGCCAGCACACATTTCAGTTCAAACAACTTGTAAAGGTGCATGTAGCATCCTATGACCCCTTTAACTTCTTCAGTTTTTACAACAAATAATTAGAATAGATTTAAACTTTTTATTGTAATTGTGACACATTTTTTCTTTTTTTCTCCCATTTTGTCTTTTTATTATTACTCTTTTTACATGCTCCTCCCTGCTAAATTCTCGGTATCCTCCCTTTTGTCTCACACATATTCATGAAATGAACATTTACATTCTTAAAATGCCAATTAGTTCAAGAAAAACTGTTAAACAGGGCGATTCTCAACAACAGACAAAACTCTGTGAAAGAAACTGGGTACCACCTTGAACAGCTCTATAGGAAGACTTGGGCGATTTACAAGCTATTAGTTGCCTTAGTCAAAAGAATAGGCCTTTAATTTATTCTGAATACTGGCTACATAAAAAGAGGACTGAGATTAATTTAAAACATGCGTTCTATTTATTGCGTGTCATTATTAATTCTGTTTACAACCAAAAGCACTCTGCTCTCTCTTTATGATATTTATGTTTCCCTACTTGAAGATTATTATATTTATGAAAAAAAAACTCCTTTAATACCCAAATTTCGCTCTTCCATGTGGTTCTATCTGAACATTGTGCTTTAGTCAGGAAAGAAAATTATGTCAGTCAGATTATATCTGCCCTCACTTCTGCATGCACATATAACTGTTTTGACTCAGAAACTGCTTCAGTTGGTCTTTTTTGATTATTGTCCTGTTTTATTTATAGCCATTCTTGCGAATTTCATCTGGATGATACAGCAGAAATCCTGCCAGCCAGATTTATTATGGCTGTGTTTTCCAGACCAGGAGTACTGCCAGGAATTTAACAAACAGACACAGAATTAATTATATTCATTACAGGAAATTCACCAAATTAAATTGATCAAAAATGCAAAATTTACTTTCAGCAGCAAATTGCAAAATCAAATGAGCCAACATTTATTAATGTTATATACAGAAATATAAATAAATATATTACATATATTTATTTTGTTTTGTGTAGAACACGGAACTTTAAAAACACTCAAAAGCACTATGGGGAGCACTAGACCTCTTCGGCATTTTCCGTCGGCGCTCGGCTAGTTGCTGCAGTGCATGAAGTCACTGCCTCGCGCAGATCGTTCCATTCGATCGCTCGCGCTACGCTGTTATTTCATTCGTTGAGGACGCCACCCGTTGCCACCCAGCCCCAGAAAAACAGAGCAAATCCTTCGCCAAGGTAGGCTATTATGCAACATTTCAGTTGTACAGTTGTGCACTTTTACTCAGAAAACACGGGCGTTTTAGTGCAAAACTAAAGGAATGCTTGTGTTTATGTCGCGTTTGCTCTGAGGGCCGTGCTGGGCGTTTCAACGGCCGTTTTCATCTGTTTAATGATATACAGAACAGAACGTCTCTCTCATTGTACTATAAATGTCCTGTTATTACATTGTTGTGCCAATATTATGAATTATATACGTTTTTCAGACAAGCTTTTCATTGCCCTGCCCAATGGAGTCGTTAGCTGCGGAGCTAACGTTAACCTATATTCACGGCTAGATTATAAATTAAACATGCGCGGATAGAGGATAGTGTGAAAGATTCATTTAAATCTATGTGACTGCGTAGGGACATTTTAAATGATTAAATACAAACCTAACTTAATTATATTGATTAGGTTTATATGGAAGGCATCTGTAACTTACTTGCAGATAAACCAGCAACCTCCTCCAATTCCAAATGTTCTTCCAAACAAATAACGTTACATTCGTTTCAACAATGTACCTTGTTCTGTCAATACACAATTTGTGTATTTTCATTGGCTTAATGTGAATTTATAGACATATACATTCAGACTGTAGAGGATCCGCCCAGCGCCTGTTTCTCTCTAGGTCTGTCATTGGATTAATGCTCTGAAATGAGCCCTGGGCTTTTGCTTGACTTTATTGTTTCATGATGGTCTTTTTAAATGTACAGTGTTCATTATAAACATGCATAACCATAGATTTGAGTTTGGTTAGATAATGGTTTATTCCTATAAAATGTGTGAATGCTGCAAACCTCTGGTAATAACAGTGTTTAGTTTAGTACTGTTATTAAAATAAAATATGCTGTATAAACTCTTTGAAGGCAGGTCATAATTATTTAATTTAAATTAAATTGCACTGGCTAAACTGTGTGAATGGATATAACAGGGCAAAGTAATGGATAGTGTGTGCTATGTTGTCACAAATTATATTCTGTACTCCGTTGTTTTCTGGTTTATGCAAAGTGTTTGAAACGATTGTTTGACCATGATTTGCACCAATGCTTTTTGAACCCATAGACTTGGGTGAATCAGTGATTTAATATGCACGCCAACTGCTGACATGCCAACAGCCCTGCTGAGCATATAAAAAAAGCTCCTGAAGTCAAAAAGATGAATGTTTTTGTGTTCAGACATTAACATGCATTGCTTATAAACTGCAATATTTATACTGGGCCCCTTATTCATTATAATATTTAGAGACAGACAGATAATTGGTTTGATCCATGTATTTTTTTATTGATATTAAAATCAGATTTGCTGATAATATATGGAGGACCAAACCTGCAAAAATAATAAATAAATAAATAAATGTAGTAATAGGAAAATAAAGGAATAAATGAATTGCTAAAACAAATACAATTAATTTTTTATTAAATTTAGTCCTGAATAATTATTACTAATTGGCACCAAAGATGATTATAAATGTGCAACCATTTAGATTGCAAAATAATTTTGTGTAACTTTAATAGTATAAATAACACCAGTAGTCATATATGATATTATGTTCATAAAATGCTTTTTTAATCAAATTTTTTAAATGGTGTAATTGTTATTTGTGCTAAAAAGCAGAAATAAAACGGTGGTTAAAATGTTCTGAATGTTAAATAAAATGTTATGTTCTTAAAATCAGACAAAGAAACGAATCTGTATCAGACATAAAAGCTATATCGGCCAATCTCTAATAATATGACTTTTCCAGTTACGTTTTTAGTTGCCCTTAATCAGCATTTGAGGCCTATCTTCAGATCTGGTGCCTCTGTGCAATTGCACATTATGAAATAACCTTGCACCGCCTGTCATATCAGCATCTGGAATTTAACACTTTTGTTGGTCTCTGTATAACAGCGGAGACAGTCTAGTGCAGGGGTTCTCAAAGTCTACATTCGAAGGTCCAAATCTGAATTTTCATCAGTGTCAAAGGTCCGGACCGGAACAATTAGTGATGCACTGAATGTTCGGCAACCGAAATGATTTGGCTGAAAATAGCAAAATAAGCTCTTTCGGTGTTCGGCCGAATAAGTGAAAAGACTGAATAAATTGTACCGAACAATGATATGACGCGATCAAATAGCAACCAGCGAAGAGTGAGAGGCGCGCCGCGCGCATTGCATGTATTCTGACAGCGCTGCACGTGCTCGCAGCAGATCTGCTTGTTAACCAGGGTTCAAAGTCCAAAGCGTAAGAAAAATCTGCGCTGAAACAGTCTTACTCGTCAGTTGCTCAGTCACATTTTTATGAATTTTTACAAGGCATGTGACAATGCGATACGTACGACGTATTCGTAATGAGACTCATTTATAAATTTGCTGTCTTCCTGAGCGTTTCCGCCAAAATAAAATTTGAGAAAAAGCAAGAACTCTATCAACATTCATAAATGTTAGTATTGTAATTTTACTGTTGTTCTGTAAAATAAAATAAAAAGTAAGACAATAATAATAATGATGATAATCATTAGCTCGGTTTTAATACATTTATTATAACATTCACACATAGTGTTCAAATTAGGATCTGTAATATTTTCTAATGTTTTAAAAGAAGTCTCTTCTCAGCAAGGCTGCTTTTAATTGTACAGTAAAAAATACATGCCTGTTTCAAGAAGGGGGTCTGATGGCCAAAAAATATTATTTTACTAACTTATTAATTTTAAGTTAAATTGTGCTTTGTTGGTATAGTGTCTGCTAGAATGTAAAAAATGTTCAGTGTTAAATATTTTTAAATTGTTGTTTTGTAATAGATTTTTTTCTTTGAAAAGCAAGACAAAACAGTAAAAAGCACATTTTATTTAGGCCTATGCAATGGTGAAAAAAAAAAGGCAAAATACATGGGGAAAAAAACTCGAAAAACCGTATTCGGCCTTCGGCCCAGTGTTTCATTTTGTTCGGCTTCGGCCAAGAATTTTAATTTCGGTGCATCCCTAGTAGTAGCCTAATTCATAGTAATAATACATGGCCCAAAACTTAAGCACCTTCTCAAAACAGTTCTGAAGCATGTTTTTTGTTTATGCTTGTTGACAGACACCAGTGTTTCCCACAAACTTGCAAATGCAAATTCATTCTCTGCCAGCAGAGGCGCTGTTGGAGCGGAAAATATAGCGGTTTCCACGGTAACAGCTGTAATCAAATAAGCGCTACTTTATCAGGCATTACAGGAAAGACGAAATGAATATGACATCAAAGCTTTTCTGAAGACGGTCGGTTCTTTTCAAAGATACGTTCATATAAAAACACCCGCGCTGCATTTTAATTCTGAAATGTGCAGTGCTCAGTTTATTCAACTAGTATAAAGTATAAACTTTTTGGAAAATCTATTTGTGGCATTCAGTTTTAATATTGACAGGCCGCCACAAATAACTCAATGTATGGGAAACACTGGACACTGCTAGAAGTCAAATGGCCATAATCTAAAGCCTCGTACACACTGGGACGATTATCGCGCGCACTTATCGTCGACGTTTTTTGACGCGTCTTTTGTGTTCATACCCAAGCGATTTTCACAGGCAATGAGCCGAGTGAACGTGCAAATTCACTCCCTGAATTTACGCCTCGCGTTTTGCGCGTCGGTGTGCACACTCACATTGAGGCGTTAAATGTCGGCGATAATCACGCGCGATATTCGTCCCAGTGTGAACAAGCCTTAATGAAAAACAGAAATACCCCGGTACACATCGAATCCTATTTGATCTGCAATTCCTCTCCATAACAACTCCCTCTTACCGAGATTTTTGTAGTCGCTGTCACGTTTGTCATAAAGCCCTTTGTGTTCAGACACCAATGAGACCAGCAGCTCTACATTCATCTTGCCTTGATGCATCTTCTTGGTCTACTTACTTCCTCTTTGTCGTTAGGTATCAATGTGTGCTCGGCAAGACCGTTTTGTGCTTGAGCGCCACCAAGTCGTGTTTTACTGTAACTCCAGCAGCTGCAGGCACGTGAACAAAAGCGCCAATCTCATTGGTCGGCCAGTTTTTAACGCGGTGCGTCAAACCAAAAAAACGAGGTTTTTTTTTTTTTAAATGACGCATTTATGCCTGGCGTTTTGCGCGCCAGTGTGCACACTCACATTGGCGCCCTTTGTTTAGTCACGAGGCATTAAACGTCGGCGATAATCGTCCTGTGTGCACATGCCTTAAGGCGCTTGTTAGGAGCATTCAGCATATGATTCCTGTCGGCGATAATCACGCGCGATATTCGTCCCAGTGTGAACAAGCCTTGAGTGATTAAAAAAAATAATATTAGCGGTGAAATGTCGCCCGAACATGTCAAACATCATACGATCACTGGATGTCATGACAGCAAATGTCAAGAAGGAAAAGTTCATCTTGAAAAAGTATCTTGCCTTCGCTTTCATTTCGGACCATCTCCAAAAAGACAAAAAAAAAATTTTTTTTCGGACCATCTCCAAAAAGACAAAAAAAAAGATTTTTCAAGTTTAACATTTGTTTATCAAAGTAGGAAATATAATTAGTGCTCTTGAAATACGAAATGGAGGCGGGTCCGGATTGAATTCCCTCCGGGTCCAGATCTGGACCGGAGTCCGGACTTTGAGAAGCACTGGTCTAGTGTGTTTCAGAAACAAATACATTGATGTTGTTCTCTTCGTCCTGTTTCCTCAAAAGCTGACGGCATGCATGCTGAAATTGTTGAGAATCTTTCAAAGGGTGTGGTCTCCTGTCTCATAACGTAACTCATAACATGCAGGGTCTTCGTAAGGGTGGGTGGGGGTTTCCTTTGGGACATGTTGCTTTTGTGCAGCTGTGTAACTATTTTAGTTGATCCCTCCCAAGTGTCAGGGTCCTATACTTTGTTTGTTTATTTTCGCATTCAGTTTTTGGATATAAATAAGTTGTTTAAAACTACCATATTTTAGAAATCTTCTTGATTCAAGCTGTTGCACCAATCCTGACGTGAAATTCTTCTATTTACTCATAACAAATAGAAATGATTTGTGCAGGTCATTAGGGTGTCACTGGAAAAACACTTGATTATTGAATTCATAGCAGCTCTGTGTCCATCCATAATGACACAGATATTATTCAGATACCACTCACTGTTGCCTTAGGATGATGTCTTGTAAGGCTGATAGAAAACAGGCCAAAGGCTGTGTGTTGTGCCATTGTTTGTTCTGGTTTCACATTGCATCCTGGTGTAACACAAACCTGAAGTGGTCTACTTTATTTACCAGGCTCTAAGGGACACCCTTTTTTTGCATTCGCGTCTACACTGACACTTTGACATACATCAGATGGTCTCTTTCCTGTGGTCTGTGTTGGTCATTGCATGAGCTGATATAATACTGCATGCTCTACCTTGGATCAAAAAGGCCTAAATTTAGCCAGGCCTTGATTGTATTAAATGGTTTATGTTAGGGCTGCACAATAATGGTTGAACTGATAGTCACAATTATTTTGCTCAAAAATTATAATTGTGGTCTTTAATCATCATGACTGTTCTTATTTGAGATTTTTTTTTTTTTAGTTTTTTTACATTTGTTCAGAATTATTGCACAAAATTTAAGAGAATGTCAACTTATACACAACATATTCAGTTTGTCATTTGTAGGTTTGCAGCAAATGGCTCTTCAGCCTCTTAATGGAACACAGACTGGCTGTATAGCACTTCCATTTGAGCAGAATTTCATAAGTGGAGATCGGTATCATTTTTTTAGCAAATATATCCAGCTGGCCAGTATCGCAGACGATCAGTATTGATTAATCGAGAGGAGCAGAAATCATGATTAAAATACTATTAATCGTGCAGCCCTAGTTTATGTGCATTTGTCCCAATTCTGTTTTTATTAACCAATCTCAATGTTGATATACATTATGCCTTGTAGCCACCCACGAGACACCTGTTACCATGACCAAGTTTCTTAAACCCAAACTGAAGGTAAAATATGTGAGTTTGTGTGTGTCTCTGCCCTGGTTTGCTGTGTAGTAGCAATGAGAAACTGAAAGTGTTTACATTGTCAATGTAGGTAGGAAGAAACCTCTGTGTGAAGTGTTTTTCTCCTTTTTCTCTCGAAAAGAGAGATGCATGGGCTGGGCTCTACCTTGGCTGTCGCCCCACACAGGCCCGTCACTGCAGCGCTGATGCTTTTGTCTGCACTGCAGCGAGAGGGAGAGGATATGGTTAGACAAATGCAGTCAGAGAGAGGTTTTGTTTTCTGCATACTCATGCACTCATCATCATCTTAAGAAACATCATCGCACATACCTGAGCTGAACGTAAGTGATAGGATATGTGACAGGAGGATAACAGGATATTATGAATTTTTGAGGTCTGTGGATGCTTTTTTATATATAACCTAATGCATGGAAATGCTAGTTTATTTCAGGTTTTGTGTGTTTGTTGCATGGTTTGTGTGGGTGTGTTCTGCATGATGTAGCTTAGTTGATATGCTGCCATGGATTAAGTCTCATAAAATCGGACTGCGTGTTTTGATCCCTGGCAGCTGTGATGGGAGAACCTTTTTTCCCTGCAGTAGTCATTAACAGGATATGCTTTAAAGTAGGGGTGGAACGGTTCACAGAAAAAAATCGAACCGTGCGGTTCTCCACACACGGTTCGGCACGCACTAGGACCACGGTTCAACTTAAATCTGACAACGCATCTGTAATATGGTTTGTTATAAATAACACCTAAAACAAACGCATTCTGGCTTCCCAATACATTACAATAACAGCGATGAAAAAAAAAAAGTGGACAAACCATTCACTCTTGTTCAATGCGAATGCCGTATGCTGGAATATGAGCAGTCATTTATTCCGTCATCAGTCATCACCCGGGTGCTGATAGCACGTGTGCACAGTTGAGACCTGAACAGCACACGTTTATATCTGTGTTTAAACTAAACTCATGTAAGCTTTGCCAGTTTTAACATTTAAGAGCCAGAGGACGCAAGCTCGCGTGCGCAGTGAGAAGATTTTTGCGTGAGCTCATCCGAAGCACGCAAACCCGCGCCTCAGAACGCATGCAGATATTAAGCTCTCTCTGAAGTATTGTGATTAAATGGACAAATTCACACAAAAATTGTGTCAAAATGCCCATCTTGGTAAGTATCCTATAGCAGACATAGCCAGCTGAACATACTTACAGTGTCTTAAAGTGACAGCACTTTCTTAATATTAATCAAAAGCACTTACTTAATATTAATCAAACAGCAACAACAAAGAAATCACTCACTGCTCTTGATTGAATAGCTTTTGTAACTTTAATAAAGATTAATCTTTCATTTATACAGTCAAATATGCAATGCTGTTTTACATTTCATTACTTTATTCAAT
>NW_015555852.1:484846-514307 GCF_001515605.1 Sinocyclocheilus anshuiensis
GTTTTGATTTAATACAGTTCGTCATTTGTAGGTTTGCATCAAATGGCACTTTGGCCACTTAAAGGAACACAGACTGGCTGTATGCCACTTCCATTTGAGAAGAATTTCGCAAGTGGAGATCGGTAACATTTTTAGGAAATATATCCAGCTGGCCAATATTGCAGATGATCATGATTGATTAATTGAGAGGAGCAGAAATCATGATTAAAATACTATTAATCGTGCAGCCCTAGTTTATGTGCATTTGTCCCAATTCTGTTTTTATTAACCAATCTCAATGTTGATATACATTATGCCTTGTAGCCACCCACGAGACACCTGTTACCATGACCAAGTTTCTTAAACCCAAACTGAAGGTAAAATATGTGAGTTTGTGTGTGTCTCTGCCCTGGTTTGCTGTGTAGTAGCAATGAGAAACTGAAAGTGTTTACATTGTCAATGTAGGTAGGAAGAAACCTCTGTGTGAAGTGTTTTTCTCCTTTTTCTCTCGAAAAGAGAGATGCATGGGCTGGGCTCTACCTTGGCTGTCGCCCCACACAGGCCCGTCACTGCAGCGCTGATGCTTTTGTCTGCACTGCAGCGAGAGGGAGAGGATATGGTTAGACAAATGCAGTCAGAGAGAGGTTTTGTTTTCTGCATACTCATGCACTCATCATCATCTTAAGAAACATCATCGCACATACCTGAGCTGAACGTAAGTGATAGGATATGTGACAGGAGGATAACAGGATATTATGAATTTTTGAGGTCTGTGGATGCTTTTTTATATATAACCTAATGCATGGAAATGCTAGTTTATTTCAGGTTTTGTGTGTTTGTTGCATGGTTTGTGTGGGTGTGTTCTGCATGATGTAGCTTAGTTGATATGCTGCCATGGATTAAGTCTCATAAAATCGGACTGCGTGTTTTGATCCCTGGCAGCTGTGATGGGAGAACCTTTTTTCCCTGCAGTAGTCATTAACAGGATATGCTTTAAAGTAGGGGTGGAACGGTTCACAGAAAAAAATCGAACCGTGCGGTTCTCCACACACGGTTCGGCACGCACTAGGACCACGGTTCAACTTAAATCTGACAACGCATCTGTAATATGGTTTGCTATAAATAACACTTAAAACAAACGCATTCTGGCTTCCCAATACATTACAATAACAGCGATGAAAAAAAAAAAGTGGACAAACCATTCACTCTTGTTCAATGCGAATGCCGTATGCTGGAATATGAGCAGTCATTTATTCCGTCATCAGTCATCACCCGGGTGCTGATAGCACGTGTGCACAGTTGAGACCTGAACAGCACACGTTTATATCTGTGTTTAAACTAAACTCATGTAAGCTTTGCCAGTTTTAACATTTAAGAGCCAGAGGACGCAAGCTCGCGTGCGCAGTGAGAAGATTTTTGCGTGAGCTCATCCGAAGCACGCAAACCCGCGCCTCAGAACGCATGCAGATATTAAGCTCTCTCTGAAGTATTGTGATTAAATGGACAAATTCACACAAAAATTGTGTCAAAATGCCCATCTTGGTAAGTATCCTATAGCAGACATAGCCAGCTGAACATACTTACAGTGTCTTAAAGTGACAGCACTTTCTTAATATTAATCAAACAGCAACAACAAAGAAATCACTCACTGCTCTTGATTGAATAGCTTTTGTAACTTTAATAAAGATTAATCTTTCATTTATACAGTCAAATATGCAATGCTGTTTTACATTTCATTACTTTATTCAATTTCTGTACCTAAAAACTAATGTTAAGGCTAGTGTTGTTTTTGGCGGCCTGTTTTAATTTTAGTTTTAGTCTAGTCTTTGTGTGAAGCTGTCATTTTAGTTTTTATTAGTTTTAGTCACGTTCATACTCTTTTTAGTCTAGTCAAGTTTTAGTCAACTAAAAGTCTGAGCATTTTAGTCTTATTTTAGTCAGAATTATCCATGACTATTTTCGTCTAGTTTTAGTCGACGAAAACTGATGACATTTTAGTCTAGTTTTAGCCGACGAAAACTGATGACATTTAGTCTATACTTGCGAAATAAGTTGACACAATGTTTACAGTATGTTTACATGGCGATTTAAATCATGTCGGGTGAGGACGTTTTCATACGCGTTTGGCCAATCAATGTCTATTTACGTCACGATTAGTACCAGTTGTGCTGGTTAGACCCTGCTCCAGAGTAGGAGCTAATTTGGTTCTCGAAAAAGGCAGTCCGGTACTAAAATCGCACCCAGGCCTACCTAAAAAAAAACTGAAAATCACTGTTTATTTTATTTGTATCTTTACTCTATTGTATTTATTTGTGCTGTTGCTTGTAGTTTTTTATTTTTATTTTTATTTGACAGTATAGTTTTTCCCTAAACATAGCACCATACCGAAACGGTGACTCTAAAACCGTGACACTAACCGAACCGTGAGTAAGTTGAACCGTTCCACCCCTACTTTAAAGGTATTGTCGACTCAAACATGAAAATTTACTTGCCTTCCAGTCATTCAAGATGTAGATGAGTTTGTTTCTTCATCAGATCAGATTTGAAGAAATTCAGCATTACATCATTGCTCACCATGTGAATGGGTCCAAATGTCCAAACGGCACCCATTCACATGGTGAGCAAGTGATGTACTGCTGAATTTCTTCTCAAATCTGTGCCTTGTAAATCTAAAAGCTGCATGTTTGTATAAAAATAAATAAAAAATCATTAAGATATTTTTTAACTTCAAACCACTGCATCCGGATAAAATACGAGTCCTCCATCCATAAATATGCACAGATCAAGCACTGTTTACAAGTGAAAACAGTCCAAAACAGTTTTAAACAAATATGTTGGTGGATTTTGATAAGAGAGGCTAACCGCTTTTTCACTGGAGGAAACATTATTATGGATTATGGACTGGTAATTTGCCAAGAAGCAATGGTTAACGTTAAAATATAAGACATTTATTTCTTACAAACACACCGCTTTTCACTTCACAAGATGTTAATTGATGGACTGCAGTCATGTTGATTATTTGTGGATTATTGTGATGTTTTTATCAGCTGTTTGAACTCTCATTCTGACGGCACCCATTCACTGCAGAGGACCTATTGGGGAGAAAGTGATGTAATGCTAAATCTGTTCCAATAAAGACAAACTTGTCTACATTTTGGATTGCCTGACGATGAGGACACGGGGGTCGAAATTAAATTTTTTACTTGGTAGAATTGGTGCTCCCAACTTCAAGAAGTTAGGAGCACCAACAAAAATTTAGGTGCACCCACTGAATATTAAGGAGCATCACAACTACCAATTGAGCGGAAGGGCTGGCAACATCCAGATGATTAAAAGCTTAAACAATTGAACCTGATCCTGAATTCTTTGCCACACACTTGGCCCGTCATTTCTTGTTAGTGATGCATCGATCTTTCATTCCGATTGCTAATGTTTTAGAAGCGAGTAAGCTGATTCTGATAAAAGTAGAGACAACCACAGCATTTTAATCATCCAAACAAAGATGATTTCTTTTCTTTGCATTCGTCTTCAGTGTCTCTGGCCTCTGTTAACGGCCGTTTACAGACTTCGTAATATTTCCACACAAATGACATTTTGGAAAATGATTTCAATGCAGTTTGTGCAAGTCCAGAAAAGAGATCGGCTGAAATAAAACAAAAACCGGTCGGTTCCGAGTTAGCTCCCTGTCACGTGACAACGGAGTGCAGCGAAAGGGAGTGATTGACGGCTAATATAACTAATCTAAAATACGCGTTAAAGTTAAGAATGTAAAGATGAAGCTTAATTGGTTATGTAACGTTGGAATATAATGGTGGAGCAGTCTGTGTATCGGCTTACAGCAGGCACATACTGTGTAGTAATTCGTGAAACGTTTAGCAGAGAAATGAAGACAGGTCGCACCACAACAATTATGTGCACTCGCACAAATGCTCCCAAATATATTTTGGGGTCGCACAGATTACATTTCCGGAGCATATGCAACCAAAACGGTCGCAATTTCGAGCCCTGGGACATTTTCAGCAAATTTTCATTTTTGCCAATTCTTTAAGTGTAAGGGCTTAAATAATATAGGTGCTTTTATCTGTATCTCTATCGCTATTATTTCAGCTTTTTGGTCTCATCAAACAGCTACTATTAGCCAAGGTAAATCCTTGGAGACAGCCCACTCGTTTCCTCTAAATGCCTTAGGCCTGCATCCTCCCATTCAGACGTCAGCGCCTCTCGGATACAGATGTGTTACCATGGAAACTTCCAGGCGTTCAGTGTGACCTCACCGAGTTCTCAGTATTCCCAGCTTGATAGTGGGAGTGCATTTAATGATAAGTGCTTCACTCGTGCTGAACACTGATGTTTAGAGTATGGGATCCATGTTATGAAAAATTAATGCTTGAGGAAATTGGTCCTTATTGCATAACTTCATTTTTCATGTCACCTCGTGATCTGATAAGAATGTAGTCTTCTTAGCAATGTAACATCATAATTGACTCACTTGTTCTAGTTTTGCGTGGTTAATGGTTCTGTTTCACTCAGTTGTCACTGTCTTTTGAAAACTGCTTTAAAAATATGTGTCACCTTCAGGCTTGTGGTTATTAATATCCCAGCTCTTCTGCAAGAGAATCTTAAGAATGTCTATCAGGACAACCTTATTATCAGGACGGAGCGGGAATATAGGAGCCTTGACGCTATTAGAGAGTCCTGATTGTCTAGTTGGAGTGGGAATATCCTAAAACCTAAAAAGGATCTTGTAGGCTCAGGCTGCAAACAATTGGTTAGGGATTTACTGATATGAAATTCTGGTCAAGTAATATTTTCGAATAGATATTTTTGTAAAGAAATGTCTTGACAAAAAGAACTGTCACTTTTGATCAATTTAATGCATCATTGCTAAATAAAAGTATTAATTTCTTTAAAAAATTCTTGCTGACCCCAAACCTTTAATGGTTTATTATTTTATTGGATTATTATGATTATTATTATTTATTTATTTATTTTTATTCTGTTTACTACTTCTTTCGTTTGTGGTTTTTGGCCACAAGGGTTATAGTTTAACTATAACAAAGATGGTTGGTTTTACTGAGTGTGTTTTTTTTTGTTAATTACACAAACCTCAAGAACATAAAATGGTTTTCAGCATGTCATATCGTAAAGCTTTTGTAATGGTTGCCTGTTCATAAATCATAAATGGCCACTGTATTGCAGCAGGGCGGGAGGTTGGACTTTGGCTGTGTCATCATGTGTTGGGAATGTGAGAGGCAGTTACTGAAGTGCTCTGCTCAATGAATGAGCGTGTGGGAAAGAAGGGAACATTCCTGAGTGCCGCTGGACTGCCGTGTTCATTTGGATTCAGAAGCAACAGACTAAGACAAATGATAGAGAGGAACAGGGAGGGAGAAGAACGTGTGAGCTTGTGTTATCACTAGTACGCAGTCGCATTTAGAGGTGCTATCTGTTGCTACAGCTGGACTGCAGTGAGACTCGCGTGAATACGTAGCTTTATATTCTGGTGAGTTTTATTACATTTTTTGGGGGGGCATTTTAATTTGCAACTCTCTTATTTCATGCTTAAGCATTTTGAAAATGCACCACAACTTAGATACTAAGAATTCACGTTTATTAAAGACTCATCTTGGGTTGACGTCTGCTGACTTTTGATCTGTGCATGGGTGTGGCCTATTGCATTTATTCCAATGCACATTTACCGGCTTAATTTAACAGTGGAGATCCGTGGTCATCATGACATCTATCCTCACAGAGCTGTCAGAGTAAAACTATGCTGAGCTGGTCGTAATCTCTTGTCTGATCTAAGCGGACATTGAGACGGGATAGTTCTGGGAGAGGCAGGATGGGGGGAAGGGCAGCATGCATCCAGCTGATCTGGACAAAAACAGGACATATTCACAGTAGAGCACAAGCTGTGCATTAGATCATCGTTTGTTCATCACATTTCTCATCTAGATGTGTTTTATGCTTTTTAAGGGTGCTTTCACACTTGGTTCGATTGCTTGGTCCGAACCCGAGTTCGATTGCGTCATCAAGCCAGCAGCTGTTTACCCCGTTGCTTAGTAACGATGGCGCAGGAGAAGATGGCAAAATGCGTAGCATTGCTCTCTTCAATTTTATATTTATGCTTTTGAACCGTTGGTTTTGTTTCCAAAGCTTCAGTACATAACGGCACTTACATCTGCCTTATGCAAATGCTCTAAAGAACTCTGAAGGCGAATAGAAATGAGATATACAGCTCTCTGCTTGCAGCGCGTCAGTCACGCTCATCAGGAAAGTGAGTGAAACACACACAAACACACATTTTTATCAAATAATACGTCATTAATAGCGGTTCACTTCCGTGATTTGGTACGATTGCGTTCAGTGGAAAGATGGCAGTTCTGGCAAGCATAACAAAAGGCTGTATTGATCCAGGCTGACGGTGCATTACATGGATGACTCCATAGTCTGGCCACTCTTCACATTGTTAAAAGTGCTGTTTTGTTAGTCTTCCTGACCTTGGATTATCCTGAACCCTTTCCAAATGCATCCTACGATGGATTCGCTTCAGCAAATGGAGCCATGAATGATCTTAGCATGTGATTGTCAGACAAAATCCACATGCAGTCACACAGCAATGCTATTGTTGAATAAACCCAGAGAAATATGTGGGAATTGAATTAAGCTTAAAGATTTTATAAAGAAAGCTTTTTAATGAATGTTTTTAAAAAGGGAACATTTTTACAGTTCTGTCAAATATTAAACCATATATAGTCTTGTATATAGTCAATACACTACATGACTTTTGCACAGATTTTTGCCCCAATTTACAGTTGGGATGAATCATCGCTATATTTGTCGGAAGTCATCGCTAATCTGAAGATTTTAGGCAGTCAGCGTTGAAAGATTTCACAGAAAATCATCATATAGGCCTATTGTATAATGGGCACAGACATTTTTTTTAGCTTCAGACTTTGATTCCATCCAGTTGGAGGATATCAAACATGATTTGAACTGATTTTAGAACACATTGTTTTCATTTGTCATGTGTCCCCTTCAACAAGGTGCATGTTTTTGGTAGTTTCTTGTGTTCGGAACAACAGCAAGAGAAGCGTATGATGCCTATTTTTTAAAAATCTGTTCAGATTCTAAGTTGTGTAGTGTATTCTAGCTTTTTTTTATTTTATTTTTTTTTATTGCAGTATTCTGGCCAAGAAAATATTCTTTAGCCTTTATCATTATATAGATACATAAATAATTAAATAACCCTCACAGCAAGGGTTAATAAGTTGCCATTCGATTTCTAAAGCAGCTGAAGAATGTTCATCTGTTCACATGTCAGTGTGGAATGACTCCAGATGTTCACACCTGTGTGTGAAGTGAATTCTTCTACTCTTTGTCCTAAATTAGCTTTTTAACACCACTATGAACATCATTTTTGGTGTGAAACGGAGCCAGATGTGTCTGCATTAACCGGGAATTTATTATCCTCTTCTTAGACTCTTCTGAAATAAACCAACAACTTGACCTTGCATTCCCAGAAATCCAGTCAGTTTGGCACTCAAAATCGGCAAACCACTCTGAGAATCAGCTCTCGATTCTGCTGACAACGTCTTTAGTTATTATGTGACATAACTACAGTAAACATGGCACATAATAGTTTTTATTTACAAGTGTAAAGAGTATTGAGAATATTTTTGAGTCATTTTCCAGTGTTTCCTCTTGTCAACAGCTTCGTTGATTATAATGAGAGCAATTTAGTTTTGTTTCACATTAGAATAAGCTGTGAGATAATTTTGTCTCCTGACCTCTGACATTAGCAGATCCCAGGTCAAGGACAGGTTTTGTGGTGACAATTTTTCTGGCCCAGAACTATTAGAAAAAAGAGCTAGGGACATTCGCTGTAACCTGGGTGTGACTCTTCTTTCACTGGTTCAGTCATTCTGGACACAAGCATGACCTTGTCCCCTCCACCCTCAAATACAGCTGAAATCACACAACCCCCTCCCTGCTGACAGTATGGGACAGATGCAGTGGATTGGGGTGGATGTAGCTTTGGATTGGTGGGGGTTGTGTTCATAGTCAGCGGGGGGCTGATGGCAGCACTCTCTTTGTGCCGGTTTGCTCAGAAGAGTTAGGAATTTCCACAGGGGCCACCATGTGCTCAGCTGTTGGCCATTGCTGGGGAGAGTTGTCTTTTAACTCATAAAATGTCTGCCTGGTTTTAGTTTTTGTTCCACGCAGACTTAGTGGTGTCATTTTATTTATTTTTTTATTTGTGTCAATACAAAATTATTTTAATTAAAATATTGAAAGTTGTAGTATAAACTCTTTAAATCCTTTTTTGCTATTACCTGGAAGTTCCCATTGTTTCCTTTGAAAGAACACTCTTGCTGTACTCTTGTTCCTTTCTGATCCAGCCACACTGAGAGTCTTCAAAAATGTATTCACATTTTTGCTTTTGCTTGCTAAGTCCAAGTTCATGTGGAAGGACTTTGACATTTGGAGATTTATTTAATTATCTTTTCCTTCTTTTAGAAAATGGATATCAGTGGAGTTAAAGTTCTGGAGTCAGCCGAGGACATCCAGGAGCGTCGACAGCAGGTTCTGGATCGGTACCATCGTTTCAAGGAGCTGTCCTCTGTACGCAGACAGAAACTCGAAGACTCTTACCGGTTTCAGTTCTTCCGTCGAGACGCAGATGAGCTTGAGAAATGGATCCAAGAGAAGCTACAGATCGCCTCTGATGAGAACTACAAGGACCCCAGTAACCTACAAGTGAGAGAAAAAATAAGTTTCCTAAATGCCCTTTCTAAAAATCTCTCAGGGAAAAATGTGTTGTCACCTCTGTTCTTGAAGTGACTCATCCCTTAAGCTGTAAATTGGGTCCTTGACTGGGTCTGTCTGCTGTAATCAGCAGTGAATTACTTTATAAAGTCATAAGATTATAATAGCTTGAATACAGTAAATGAACACAAGCATACAGTGACTTTGGTCACAAAGTTTGTGTTGTGACTTATGCAGACATTTATAGAGATAATTATGCAATTGGTTGAAATCAGGCCTTACAAAGTGGCAAACTTCTCTGAAGAAATGCATTTTCACAATATACAATGTTTAAAAACAAAAATCTGAATATAATGCATCTTTACCATTATATTTGTCTCATACAGCATTTTCCCCCTTCTCTTAGGGAAAGCTCCAGAAACATCAAGCCTTTGAGGCAGAGGTGCAGGCTAATGCTGGGGCCATCATTAAACTGGACGAAACCGGCAATCTCATGATATCTGAGAGCCACTTTGCATCTGAAACCATTCGAGTAAGGCTCTTTCTTTTTAATTCCACATGCTAGAGTTCCATAATGGAGAAAAGTGGTATAGTGTTTTAACTTTATCTTATATGGATCAGTCTTTCACGCCTTACCGGACCACTCAGCGACCAATAGTAAAAAGTGTCAATTATGGCGCTTTTATTCCAGTAGGTACTTGAGTGCAGTGAAATAGGTTTTATTTTCATTTGTTCTACTTCCTTTTACAGTGCATGTCCCTTGAAGGAACTGAGTGCTGTGTTCTTTTTCAGTCTACCTTATCAGTCTTTCTGTTAGAGTCCAAGCTGACTTTCTTTTTCCGAAAAATATATTTCTAGACTTAAACTGAGCTGTCCTTAAACTTTTTTGTTTTTGTTTCTAATCGGAGTTTGTTTTGATCCTAATTGTCTGTCTTTGTCCCCTCTTAAAATTCAGACCCGTCTAGAGGAACTTCACCGTCTGTGGGACCTGCTGCTGCAGAAGACTAAAGAGAAGGGAGTGCGTCTCCTGCAGGCCCAGAAATTGGTGCAGTACCTCCGTGAGTGTGAGGATGCCCTGGACTGGATCAGTGACAAGGTGAGAAACCACAGTAGACATCATTTATTGCGCTGTATAAATGTTTGGTCAATGCTGAAAAATTATTTCACCTAATATATTTGAAGACACACTGACAATATTTTATTGCAGGAAGCTATTGCCACCTCAGAGGAGCTTGGCCAGGACCTGGAGCATGTGGAGGTTCTGCAGAAGAAGTTTGAAGAGTTCCAGACAGACCTGGCAGCCCACGAGGAGCGTGTGAACGAGGTAAACCAGGCAGCCGGTAAGCTAACCCAGGAGAACCATCCCGAGGCCGAGCTCATCCTGAAGAAGCAGGAGGAGGTGAACGCTGCCTGGCAGAGGCTGAAGGGATTGGCTCAACAGAGGCAGGGCAAGCTGTTTGGAGCTGCTGAGGTGCAGCGTTTCAACCGGTGAGTTATTCAAGACATTTGTAATCACTAATATATATACAAATTTGTTGGTTTGAAAGTCTTTAATTACTGAAATTTTCTGTTCTGACCTACAGGGATGTGGATGAGACAATCAGCTGGATTAAGGAGAAGGAGCAGCTGATGGCATCTGATGATTTTGGTCGTGACCTTGCCAGCGTTCAAGCCCTGCTCCGGAAACACGAGGGGCTGGAAAGAGACTTGGCGGCCTTGGAGGACAAGGTCAGTCTCAGCATGTCCACAAACTCTCTTTTTATATCCCACAAAACAGACCTGCCCATCACATTTATACATTTATTCTCTCATTGTTTTATTTATGTACATTTAATTTGATGCAGAGATGTACAACAGAATGTGCAAGCATTGTACAGTCATTAAGTATATTTGATATAGACATTTTCTTCTGTCTTCAGGTAAACACTCTTGGCGGTGAGGCAGACCGTCTGCAGCAGACACACCCCCAGAATGCCTCTCAGATCCACCTGAAAAGAGACGAACTCATTACCAACTGGGAGCAGATCCGTACCCTGGCAGCTGAGCGACATGCTCGGCTCAATGACTCCTACAGGTAGGTTAAGACACGCCTTTTTGCTTTTGATCACTGCTACAAATTGATTGGTTGATGAGATTTTAAGTTAAGTTTACAGAGTGCTAGCTTGTGATCTCATGGTTGTTGTCTTGCTCCTAGGCTGCAGCGCTTCACTGCAGATTTCCGTGACCTGACCAGCTGGGTGACAGAGATGAAGGCTCTGATAAACGCAGATGAGTTGGCCAATGATGTGGCCGGAGCTGAGGCCCTGCTTGACCGCCACCAGGAGCATAAGGTATTGAAATTTTAAAATCTAAACAAGTAGAGCAACATGGGTTTGGATAGTAAATAAAGGATCTATAACCTTACTTTCAAAACTGTGGTTTGCTGATTTTGTATTGCACTTATATTATTGCTCTTCATAGCATACTTGACACTGAAAGACCATAATGCCCATAATGTTTTACCAGGGTGAGATTGATGCTCATGAGGACAGTTTCAAATCTGCTGATGAGGCTGGGCAGGCTCTGCTGAACACTGGACATTATGCTTCTGAGGAAGTCAAGGAAAAGGTGTGTCTGACTTTGGATCTGTGTTTTTGTACGCTATTTTCAAACTCATCATTGACGCATTTTTAATTCTAAAGTGAGCATCTGAATGACCCTCATTTTGTGTTTGTTGGTGTAGCTGGGCATCCTGTCTGAAGAGAAAGTGTCTCTTCTGGAGCTGTGGGAGCTACGCAGGCAGCAGTATGAGCAGTGCATGGACCTGCAGCTCTTTTACAGAGACACTGAGCAGGTCGACAACTGGATGAGCAAGCAAGAGGTAAAAATTCATCTAGACTTCTTATATTGTGAGAATCAGCCTAAAGACTTTCTCTTAAATGTGGGACACTTTAATTTTGTTTACAACTGAGAGCAAAGATTTAAACATTTCAAACTGTCTTTTTCAAAGGCTTTCCTGCTGAATGAAGATTTGGGTGACTCTCTGGATAGCGTTGAAGCTCTTCTGAAGAAACATGAAGACTTTGAGAAATCCCTCAGTGCCCAGGAAGAGAAGATCACTGTAAGAAATCACACAGTCTGATGTAAAATTCAAGGCCTTGAATAATCAGTTTTACAAATCTTACTCAGTTTCCTTTTAATTCTCTACTGAAATATACAGGCCCTGGATGAATTTGCCACCAAACTGATCCAGAACAATCACTACGCCAAAGAGGATGTGGCCACTCGCAGAGATGCAGTAAGTGGAGATTAGCACCCTGAAACGTCTTTCATTTCAGCCTCGCAAGCACTTTCCTCCCTTCAATTTATTGCTGACAGAAGTGCTGAATCACTGGTAATACTATGACTTGAACCCCTTTTTTTTTTTACTTCAGCTGCTGAGCAGACGCAACGCTCTTCACGAGCGCGCTCAGTCTCGCCGTGCCGCCCTGGAGGACTCTTTCCATCTGCAGCAGTTCTTCCGGGACTCTGATGAGCTCAAGAGCTGGATCAATGAGAAGATGAAGACCGCCACCGATGAGGCCTACAAGGTATGTTGTCCTAGAGTTGTTTTGCAGATTTGGAATCATTTGTTTATTTTTCCTTTTTTTCTCTCACCCCCTATTCCTTCTCTTTCAGGACCCATCCAACCTGCAGGGGAAGGTGCAGAAGCACCAGGCCTTCGAAGCTGAGCTTTCTGCCAATCAGAGCCGCATTGATGCACTGCAGAAGTCAGGCCAGGAGCTGATTGATAGGAAACACTACGCCTTCAGCGAGGTGTCCACCCGAATGGATGAGGTCAGCTCTCAGTGGAAGAAACTTCTAGAGTCAACTGAACTCAAAGGTGAGAAAATCTTCAAGAAACGACTAAAAACATCTGTTCCATCTTTATTTGACCATCTAACTCTAGCACTTTCTATTCTATTTTAATTATACTTTATCTATTTATCTTCTTTTTTTTATATAAAAAAAAACTAGCAGCTTTCTATTTTTTCTATTTTATCTACTTGTTTTTCTTTGTGTGTATATGTGTGTGTGTATATACCTTGCTATGTGTACTGCGTTAGGCTAACCGAGACTTGTCATTTGCACTTATATATTGTTGCTCTTTTGTTAGTTTTGACTGCTTTTATTGTCCTCATTTGTAAGTCGCTTTGGATAAAAGTGTCTGCTAAATGACTAAATTTAAATGTAAAATGGCACAGTGTTATAGTGCTGCCTATTTCACAGGAAGAGACCATAGTTAAAAACTGTTTATCTGATTTTTTTTTAATGGTATATATTAAACAAAAGGCAGATTTTCAGTGATATCACATAAATGACTCTTTCAGGGATTAAGTTGCGTGAAGCGAATCAGCAGCAGCAGTTCAATCGTAATGTAGAGGACATCGAGCTGTGGCTATATGAGGTGGAGGGACACTTAGCCTCAGATGACTTTGGCAAAGACCTGACCAGTGTCCAGAACCTTCAGAAAAAACATGCTCTGCTGGAGGCTGATGTGGCTGCCCACCAGGTAACAATGTCTGAATGATATTCAAAGTAACTGATATTGGATATTTACACTGTTTCTTCTATGATTCTGTGCAATTGGCAATCTGAACATCCTTCATCTTAACTTATATAGCTTGTTTCTCTCCTTTTGACAGGACCGCATTGATGGCATTACTATTCAGGCCCGGCAGTTCCAGGAGGCTGGTCATTTTGATGCTGATAACATCTGCAAAAAACAAGAGGCTTTGGTGGCACGCTACGAGGCCCTAAAGGAGCCAATGGCCGCCCGCAAACAAAAGCTGTCAGACTCTCTGCGCCTTCAGCAACTTTTTAGGGACGTAGAAGATGAGGAGACCTGGATCCGAGAGAAGGAACCCATTGCTTCCTCCACCAACAGGGGTTAGTGTGGTTATATTACATGAAATTAAATGTGAAATGACTATAAAATGTTTATATTCTTAAAACAATGATTTTCTCGTTCTCTCTCAGGAAAAGACCTTATTGGAGTCCAGAACCTTCTGAAGAAACACCAGGCTCTGCAGGCGGAAATCTCTGGCCATGAACCCAGAATCAAGGCTGTTACTCAGAAGGGGGAGGCCATGATTGAAGAGGGTAGAATTTAATTCTATGACTTTCATAAGACACTGACTTTCTATTAGGCATCAGTTCAGAACATCTTTAGCTATTATTCAAAGAAGAAACAATAAATTTGAAATATTTTTACCCGTTTCAGGTCACTTCGCAGGGGAGGATGTGAAAGCTAAGTTGCAAGAGCTGCACAACCGTTGGGATGGACTGAAGGGAAAAGCAGCCCAGCGTAGACAGGATCTGGAGGACTCCCTTCAGGCTCAGCAGTACTTTGCTGATGCCAATGAGGCTGAGTCTTGGATGAGAGAGAAGGAGCCCATTGTAGGAAGCACTGACTATGGCAAGGATGAAGATTCTGCAGAGGTAAACAAGGAGGAGGGCTGGATCTAGAATGCAGCTAATTAGAAACGAATATTTGAGCGAAAAATGCAATGTAAGGTAAGAAAATAATTCAGTGGTTTTCTGGTGGTCTTGGTGATCGTTTCATATAGCATCCTTCATACATCATAAGATGGTTAAAGTACTTTTGTGGCATCTTAAATTGCAGTTTTGTATAAAAAAAATGGATGGCTCTAGCATGTCAGTGTTATCATTTACAGGCTCTGCTGAAGAAGCACGAGGCACTGATGTCTGATCTGAGTGCATATGGCAGCAGCATCCAGGCCTTAAAAGAACAAGCTGAGGCCTGCAGAGTAAGATCACATAACAACACTTCTACATTGCCCAAAGGAAAATAACATGTAAACCTTTGTTCAATGTTATGGCAATGAAAATTTGGTCCTTTTTCATTGCTTTAAATCAACAGCAACAAGTGGCCCCCACTGATGATGAGACCGGCAAGGAGTTGGTTCTTGCTCTGTACGACTACCAGGAGAAGAGTCCACGTGAGGTCACCATGAAGAAGGGTGACATCCTGACTCTGCTCAACAGCACCAACAAGGTGATTAATAGGGCACGCTACATGTGTTACTTAGCATGCCAGTTTGAATCCAGATGAGCCCTTGGACTCATGAAAGAAATATATCTTGTTCTCAGGACTGGTGGAAAGTGGAAGTGAACGACAGGCAGGGCTTTGTTCCCGCAGCATACGTGAAGAAGTTGGACCCGACTCAATCTTCCTCTCGCGAGAATCTGCTAAACGAACAGGGCAGCATCGCTCTGCGACAGGAGCAGATTGAGAATCAGTAAGAGTCATTCTGCCTTTGGTTTTCTAATCAAATGTTTGTGGGCAGAATTCTTACTTTGTTTAATATGCATTCGGGCTATCAATGTCTCAAAAGTTTGAGGTCAGAAAGAAAATAAATTATTATTTTTATTCAGCAAGGATTCATTAAATTGATCGAAAGTGACAGTAAATACATTTATAATGTTACAAAAGATTTGTTTCACATTTGTTCTTTTGAACCGTGTTCATCAAAGAAAAATGTTTCCTGAAAAAAAAAAGTATCAGTTTCCACAGAAAATATTAAGAAATATTAATTCATAATTTTAATTGATTGATGACCCTAATGTGAACATTTATTTGTAATTTTCAATCTTACAACTTGCATTCCAACAAAATCATTTCTTTTTAACACAAAGCCTGTTTAGATCTTTGCATCTTTATTCTTCCTGCAGCTTAAATGAGGCATCTGTTAAAAACTAACTCTCGTGTTTCTGACCCCTCATTACTCCTCTTTTTCCTTTCTTTTCTTAATTTAAATGCTTGCATGTGTCTGCTTGCCCTGCCCTGTGGCAGGACTGTGGTCACCAAGGAGGTGTGCAGCGTGTCTGTGCGCATGAAGCAGGTGGAGGAACTGTGAGTAGGCCCCACCAATGTCATTTATTTGATTAAAGAAGCCTCCATCATTGCAAAATGTTCATCCACATTCCCCTCATCCATCTTGCTGTTTTTCTCATGCTTTAGGTCTTCTGTCATTCTAGCCTTCCTGTACATCTGTCTGTCCATCAGATCATTGTCTCATTCTTCCTCCTCTTCTATTCCATCAAGGGATAGACGTTTACATCTCTTCTGAGGATGTTGTCATTCTGAGCTTTTTCTTTTCGTAGAATTGGTGTCTAGATGTTTTACTCTGCGTTTTCGGTTGCTGACTATGCAGATTTCTTGGCATTAGTGAAACCCCTGTCCGTGTTTCCAACTCCCATTTCCTCTCCTAGAAGGAGATGTGTCAGTCCCAGTGTTGAGATGGGAGTTGCATTAAAGGCTCTGACCTCTTTCTTTAGGTATGGTACACTGCAAGAGTTGGGAGAGAAGAGGAAGGACATGCTGGAGAAGAGCTGCAAGAAGTTCATGCTTTTCCGTGAGGCGAATGAGCTGCAGCAGTGGATCAATGAGAAAGAATCAGCGCTTACTAATGAGGAGGTCGGCTCTGATCTAGAGCAAGTGGAAGTGCTGCAGAAGAAGTTTGATGACTTCCAGAAGGTATGTTTTTCTTCAACATTTATGACTCATTTATCACTGGACACTCTCATTAACTAATATGTGTTCAGTGATTCTAAACTTGTTTTTTATTGTTTACTAGGATCTGAAAGCAAATGAGTCTCGGCTGAGGGACATAAACAAGGTGGCATCTGAGCTGGAGTCTGAAGGACTGATGGCTGAAGAGGCTCCTGTTGTGCAGGCCCAGGTATGACTAAAAACACTTTACACACAGTGAATTTGATTAAACATATATTGCCATTGAAAAGTTTGGGGTCAGTTTTTTTTCTTTGCTAGCGTGCATTAAATTGATCAAAAGTGATTTTAAAGACATTTATCATGTTAGAAAGATTTCTATTTCAAATAATTGCTGTTCTTTTGAGCTTTCTATTTATCAAAGAATCCTAAAACAAAAATAGTTGTGCTGCCTAATATTTTTTTGGGAAACTGCTGTTTACAACATTGATAATAATAAGAAATATTTCTTGAGCACCAAATCAGCATATTAGAATGATTTCTGAAGGAAATGAAAACAGTTATTTTAACAATAAAATATTTCACAATATTAATGTTTTTACTGTATATGTGTTCATATAAATGTAGCTTTGGTGAGCATAATAGACTTCTTTCTAAAACATAAAAAAAATCTTACCAAACCTTTTGATGGTACTGTACATCATGATGTTTTCTCAATTTTGAGTCATTCCACTCATCAGTTGTATGTTTACATTGAAACTTGGAAGAGTATATATGAGTAGTACTCTTATTTATATGCCTGAATTTATGAGTTTTGTAGATTTGGTGATCTTACCTATTTTTTCCCCTTTCTCCTTCCGACCCTTCGTCCTTCATCACATCACCCTTTCATCCCGCTATCAGCAACTAGAGATGCTGGGCTCAGCTCCTGGCAAGGTCATTATTGTACCATTCATCTTGTCTCTATAACAGTTGGGGTGTCTGCATGCCTGCATGAAACAAACACATGAGTATCATACAATGTTTTTTTTATTTAAACTGATTCTATTCATTTATTGTACACAGGAAGAACCAGATTCCAAAGGTGCATCTCCATGGAAGGTAATATAGCATGCTGAATTTGAAATGCTTTAAATGTAATTTATTATATCATCTAATCTTGTGTCACTGAGATTGATGCATGTTTAGTTTTTAAGTAGGGTCTTGTTTGACCTGTATGTCATCCACAGTGTTGTTTGGAGACTGTGGTTACAGAACGACAAGAACAGTCTGGTTCTTGTAACTACTTTTTGTGACACTCTCTTGACTGGTGTTTTTTTCTGTTCTTTTCCTGCCCTCTCTCTGTTTTTTACACATTTTTTTACTCAATGTAGTCTGTTCGCTTGGCTGTTCAAACAACGGCCAACTTTAATACTATTAAGGTAAGATTCTAGGTTCTTAATTTCAGTCTTTTAAATTTTTGCTCAACCTATCGCGCTAAATCCTGCATTGTGCCCCATGTACCTGGAGGACTAACTCGTTGTGGTGGTCTTGTACTCTTACCATGGTTTCTTGTTCACTACGTCCTATTACTGAACCATCAACTGTGCAGTTGCATCCCCCTCCCTTTGTTTCCATTCATGAGTCTGTGTTGACCATTTGAAATAACTCCTTTATTTCTTCACACCTATGTTTTGGTGGAGGTAAAACAGCCATTCTTGAATGCATTAATGCTTCTTTTTCAGTTTGTGGCTGATGAACCCACCCAAGTTTTCCATATTTGCTAACTGTCATCACTCATCCTATGTACTTTAATGTTGTAGCCTTTCTGTTTATGCCACTCACCCATACTGTTGCTTTTGCTACAGATATGAAGAGCAAATATGGTGCAAAGGATATAGAGCCATTTATGTGGCGCTTTGGATAGTGGGTTGGCTGTTAAATTTCATGTTTCTGAATGTAGATTGACAAAAAAGTTTTGTTTCTCATCAGTCATTTTATATAATTTAAGACGTGACCTCAGGGAGTCAAATCTGCTGTCTGGGATCCTATCATTGTTTTAACTGGACCTATAACCTGATTTCTGATTAGCTGCTAATGGTTTTATGTTTGTGTGTAGGAGCTGAACAACCGTTGGAGGGCCTTGCAGCAGCTGGCTGAAGACAGAAGCAACATGCTGGGTAGTGCTCATGAGGTGCAGAGGTTCCACAGGTACATATATGCCACTGATTAACCTCAAAATTATCTGTCATACATACTGTTTTGTTCATGTTATACTTGTATGATGTGAGCCACATGAAGTCCAGAGGAATAGGTTGTTTGCACATGACGTCACTGATGACTAGGCCTGTCACGATAACAACTTTTTGTTGTGCGATATATTGCCCAAGAAATAATTGCGATAAGCAATATAATTGTAATTTTAAAGACCATTTTATGCCACTGAATATATAATCGTAATATAAAAGCATAATAATGCAAGAAGGCCTACACACTTCCAAATGACAACAAACTTTTAATTTTTAAGAATATTTATTTTCATGGAAATTAAGTATCAAAATTTTAGATACCTTAAAAAACCTGAATAAATAGTAAATAAACATGTTCTAACAAAAACGTGCAAAGTAGAAAAAAAGAAAAATGCACAAAGAACTTGTATGGAGATTTTTCCATCTACAGATTTTTCCCTGGCCTTCTTTTCTCTGTAAATTAAGGGTGCACACACTATTGCTGAAAAACACAATCACTGCTTAGCAGTCAGATGTCCATATGCACAAAGGCACAGATCCCTAAACAAGACCATGCGATGGATATAGGCTAAGCAACTAACCCTGATTGTAAACAGGCTATTTCTAAAGTGAATCCCATATTTATATGATGGATGCGGGATATATGTCACTCCTGAAACTTTGCTGCATGTACAGGGTATGTGGCTGTTGGTCCTGTTAGCAGCACGTAAAACAACTTTTATTTAAATTCTGAATCGATTATAGCCTGCCTAGAAAGCGAGCAAATAGCGCAAAATAATCACTAAAAATCTCACTCACTTCAATTTATCGCAATCTCACGATTCCGTGAACTGCAAACAATATCTTATTTACATCGTGTCTATGTGTGGCATTTAGCATTCAGTGAATTCTGACAGTGTCACCCTGTATCTATTTATATATTTCTTTATTAATATTTTAATATATTATTATCTTATATTAACCATTTGCACACACGAGCATTATCCGGCTTCTCTCCTCCCGACCGCAGACGCAGGTTTACAAGTCACTTTTTCCAGCGTTTTTCAGTCAAATTCTTGAATTTTCCCCCCTTATGAGCAACACATTTTTGTACACGATAAAAGCTCCTTGTGGTTTCTCGGTTTGTCCGATTTGAGGATCCATAAACAATGCAAAACACTGGCATTTTGAGTTTCTGCTAGTGATTCCTATGGAGAAAAATTACTTCCTGCCCTCCAGCTGCATTTTGCGCGTCATCAGAATCATGTGATTGCAAACAACCTATTCCGCTCATTGTGTGATTTACAGGGATGCAGATGAGACCAAGGAATGGATCGAAGAGAAGAACCAAGCCCTGAACACTGATAACTATGGCCATGACCTCGCCAGCGTGCAGGCTCTGCAGCGTAAGCACGAAGGCTTTGAGAGAGATCTGGCCGCTCTAGGAGACAAGGTAAAATGTTTACCATTTTTGGTTTAGTTTGTGGTTCATTCCTAACAGAACATCTACTAAATATCTAGTTCAGTCATGAAACTCTATATGGCACAGTCTGATAGGTCATTTACATGCAATCTGCTGCCGATCACATTATTTACTACACGGCACAAGTTGATTGTCCTCTGCTGATTCTGTTCAATGTAAATTGGTTCTGCAGCACGCTATCAGAGTTCCTCTGAAACCCTCCACCTCCCCCAGCACCACCTGTCTAGGTCTGCTACTGGATGTATGTGTGCCTATTCAAGCTGCAGCAGCAGCATATCTAACATGCTTGCTCTGGTGTAGCGGGTGTATCAGATCTAGTCCGCCAAGAACAAAAACATTAATATTGTCATATCTATTAACATGCTAAAGCTATTTTTAGAGTTGTCATGATTGATATATAATTTTCTCCCCTGGGGCAGGTGAACTCTCTTGGTGAGACTGCAGAGCGTCTGATTCAGTCTCATCCTGAGGCTGTGGACGACATCCAAGAGAAGTGCACCGAGCTGAACACAGCCTGGAGCAGCCTGGTGGGTCGTGCTGACCAACGCAAAGAAAAACTGGGCAACTCTCATGACCTGCAGCGCTTCCTCAGTGACTTCAGGTGAGGAGGAGGAAAAAAAGAGGGATGGAAAGAGAGTATAAAAGATGCAAAACGAACAACTTAGAGAAACTGTATAGGCCGTTGGCGAGCATCTGTCGGGTTAGTTTTTTTGGTGTGTTCCACACGTCGGCTCTCGTCGGGCTCACGTCGGTGTCAGTCTGCCCGAGACGACAACACCATCGGCTTTCCTCGCCACTAGTTCTTTGAAGCCGGCTTGGTGTGTCCTGGCCTTATGACATCAGAGCAGTAATATAGAACAGACTTAACAAATCTGTGCTTCTCTCTCCCAGAGATCTCATGTCCTGGATCAATGGAATCAGAGGGCTGGTGTCTTCAGATGAGCTGGCCAAGGACGTCACTGGAGCTGAAGCCCTTTTGGAGAGACATCAGGTACTTAAAAACACCTATGATATGTACTTTGTTACAGTTGCTGTTTAGAAGATGAGTTTCTTTTGCTAATATTTAGCAAAACCCTGTTTATCCTATGAACATATGTTAAACGCTCACATATTTACATTCTGTAGGAACATCGCACTGAGATTGATGCTCGTGCAGGCACGTTCCAGGCATTTGAGCAATTTGGACAGCAGCTGCTTGCCCGTGGCCACTACGCCAGCCCTGAGATCCAACAGAAGCTGGAGGCTCTTGAACGGGAACGTGCTGACCTGGAGAAGGCCTGGGTCCAGCGCAGGATGATGCTGGACCAGTGCCTGGAGCTGCAGGTCAGCAAGGACCATGTTTACATTTAATACACAAAACTTGGACACTTGAAGATGGCAAATTATATTATATGTTTCTTTTTGTCTTCCGCAGTTATTCAACCGTGACTGCGAGCAGGCTGAGAACTGGATGGCAGCTCGCGAGGCCTTCTTGGCCAGCGATGACAAGGGAGACTCCCTGGACAGCGTGGAGGCTCTCATCAAGAAACATGAAGACTTTGATAAGGCTATCAATGTGCAGGTCAGCAAGCGCCATTGTGATATGCAGCAGTCAAGCTCAACTTTATTTGATTTTGAATTTGGGGTCTTTTGTGAAGACTTTTTTTGTGCTATTTATTTTCATTTGTCTGCTCGCAGGAAGAGAAAATTGCAGCACTGCAGTCTTTTGCTGACCAGCTTATTAGTGCTGACCACTACGCCAAACCTGAGATCTTTAATCGCCGTAATGAGGTTTTAGACAGGTCAGGGTTCTTCTTTTTGATACTGCTCTCACTGAGTGAATCCGTCCAATATGTGTGATTTATGTTAAAGCAGTATGTCCTTTTGACCTCCAGGTGGCGCCGTCTCAAGGCTCAGATGATTGAGAAACGCTCTAAGCTGGGTGAGTCCCAGACTCTGCAGCAGTTCAGCAGAGATGTAGATGAGATCGAAGCATGGATCAGTGAGAAACTCCAAACCGCCACCGACGAGTCTTACAAGGACCCCACCAATATCCAGGTAACATCACATTTCAGGTATCGCTCTCTGGACAGATAAGTGAATATTTTTGCAAACATGCTAAAGTTCTAAAGGTGAATATCCCGCCTAAGTCTAACCTTGTAAATATATTAATACCATAATACATTCAAGTGCAAATTAAAATGTGTTTCTCATATTATCCCCGCCTCAACCAACCCCAAGTGTTTTATTATATAGGAAATTAAACTGAAACTCTGTCTGTGTTCCCATTGTCTGTTTCTAGCTGTCCAAGCTGCTGGTAAGTGCAGTAGTGTGCCAGAGCTAACTAACCCCAATAGGGTCTCTCCACTTGTCCGTTGTCTCATTGTTTTGTCTGTAAATGTGTATTTGAGTTCCGTATGTCTATTATGTGGCTCGCTTTGTTCAGCATCATCAGTCGTTTGTCCCCTTCCTGCGCCCCATCGTTGCAGCATTTAATTTTTAATTTCTGGGTGTGGCCTCCATTTTCTTGTTGTCATTGAAGTTGGGATGTCTTGGTTTAAATTTGTTCCACAGAAAAGCTGAACTTCTCACATAGTTGTGGATCTAAGAGCAAGCTTTGACAAAAAGTAGTATGCGAAGACAATTTCTGGCTGTGTTCAGAATAGTGTAGTAGAATTATATGCTTTATGCTGCCTACTGTTTTATGTACTACTATGTGAAACAGAACACATTACACATTTTACATACAGATGTAAACAGCTTTTTTAAATAACATTTTATCATAAATAGCGCAATTAATGTTTCCAGTTTGTTTGTGACAGGCCAATAAAGGTCAAGTTGAGTGCATTACATTGTGGGATACAGTATCCCACACAGTGTGTCCTAATTGTACTGCACATTTTGATAAATGTAGTAAATCATTCAGATATTACATGCATACAGATTTTACAAAATGCATCTAATATGCATGCTGCAAAAGTAGTATGCATAGTACGTTAGAGTGCTATTCCGAACATAGCCGCAATCCTGTGTCAACCCAGAGAGAGAAAGTGGAGAGGTGCTTTCAAACAAGTAATTCTGCTTTGCTTTTTGTGGAATACTGTGTTAAAACAACAGAATCGGTTACATGTGTGCTACAGCCAGAATCCATATGCATTTAGAGTACCAGCAGCCCGGCTTCCTTTGAGTGTATCAGCAAATGCTTTAGATAAGCTGTTTGGAATTGCTTTTTCCTTCTTCCGTTCTCTCTGGGTGATATAAAATGTGGAATGATCTCAAACAAAACACCCCAACTCCTCCTAGGTTCCACACAGAGTTCATTGTGTGCTGGATGGTGTCCATTTCATTTTATTGAATGTTCCATCAGGCTTTGATTGTGTCCTGTTCATAGTATGAGTTCCACGTTACATGTTTGGTGGTTTGTAAATTCACAGTCACTTCACTTTTTTTTTTTTAAATGCAATGTACACTTTTACGTTTTGAAAGGTTTGCTCTTTTGTGACTACAAATAAGACATCAACTTTCACAAACTGTCTACACAAAGGCATACACATAAAATGCACACAGGTTACAATAGCATTGAATATGCACCGCTTTCACTGAAATTGAGTTTTTACACACAAGTTTATATCATTGTCATGTACACATCTGCAGTGTTAGATACAAAACCAGCTATTGCTTTTTCACAGCCGCACCCATGCATGACTTCACTGTGTGGCTCAGTTTTGCTGTATTTCGCTTTCTTGACACTTTCAGAGCAAGCACCAGAAGCACCAGGCTTTTGAGGCTGAGTTACACGCTAATGCTGATCGTATCCGTGGGGTGATTGACACGGGCAATGCTCTCATCCAGAGAGGTGCCTGTGCTGGAAGTGAGGATGCCGTCAAGGTAACAATTTCAGAAGTATTTCTGAAATAGGCAGCTGGTGAGTTACAGTCTGTGCTCATTTTGCTGTGGTCGCACTCACATTTGCTCTCAGGCTCGTCTTAATGCTCTGGATGAGCAGTGGCAGTTCCTTGTCAACAAATCTGCCGAGAAGAGTCAAAAACTGAAGGAGGCAAACAAGCAGCAGAACTTCAACACTGGCATCAAGGACTTTGACTTCTGGTTGTCTGAGGTATTGATATATGACTTATTAGTAGCTACTTAGGATAATTCTTGGTAGGTCTTGACTTAAATCATGACTTCAATGTAAAAGTTTAATTAAATAATAATAACAATATCCATTACACATTTTTCCTGTGCTCTTAGGTTGAGGCTCTTCTTGCCTCTGAGGATTATGGCAAAGATCTGGCCTCAGTCAACAATCTGCTTAAGAAGCACCAGCTTTTGGAGGCTGACATCTCTGCTCATGAGGTAGCTCTTCAGACATACTGATCAGGGATCACTCGTTCAGAGCATTTCCAAAATCCAGTATATTCTGATCAATGCTTGTTTTTGTGTTCTTATAGGATCGTCTGAAGGATCTTAATGGCCAGGCTGACAGTCTGATGGCCAGCAATGCCTTCGACACCTCTCAGGTTAAGGATAAGCGTGATGCCGTTAATGGACGCTTTAGCAAAATCAAGAGCATGGCTGCTGGGCGCCGTGCCAAGCTGAATGAGTCGCATCGTCTGCATCAGTTCTTCAGGGATCTGGACGATGAAGAATCTTGGATCAAGTATGGTTTACATCATTCTGAGTGATTGATCGGATAATTGATCTCACTAACTGCATTCTTTTGAGGCTGTATACAAGATTGAATTCATTGCTTCCATTAGGGAAAAGAAGTTGTTGGTGAGCTCGGAGGACTACGGACGTGATTTGACAGGAGTACAGAATCTGAGGAAGAAACACAAGAGGCTGGAGGCTGAGCTTGGAGCACACGAGCCGGCCATTCAGGTGAGGAGGCACCTGCATCATGGTTACATATCAATTCACAGAAATGAATAAGCCATGATTGGAGCATATTAAAAGCCAATTGAATCATCATTCTGAATGCTAACAGTATTTTGTGGCCTTGCAGTCTGTGTTGGAGACTGGGAAGAAGCTGTCTGACGACAACACCATTGGACAGGAGGAGATCCAGCAGAGGCTGGCCCAGTTTGTGGAGCACTGGAGGGAACTGAAAGATCTGGCTGCTGCTCGGTGAGAGCTGTATTATACTATTTCGCTTTTTTTGGTCTTTTTCTGGTCTTTTTCTGGTAATGTTGAAAAGTTTGCATCAATAAAACTTTTTTTTTTTTTTACTTTTAAAAATCTTACCAATTATTGTTTGGTTTTCCTGGTTTTTAGTGGGCAGAGGCTTGAGGAGTCGCTGGAATACCAGCAGTTTGTGGCAAATGTGGAGGAAGAGGAAGCTTGGATTAATGAGAAACTGAACCTGGTTGGAAGTGAGGATTACGGTGATACTCTGGCAGCTGTGCAGGTGTGAAAAAATAAACCACATTTAGCTGATTATGCCTTGATCTTGGACACACCTTCATATTTCTGTTTTTAGCTTGTGTCTTAATTTTGTTTATTAATTTGGCTCTTATTTTCCAGGGCTTGCTGAAGAAACACGAAGCGTTTGAAACAGATTTTACTGTGCACAGGGACCGAGTGAATGATGTGTGTTCCAATGGAGATGAACTTATCAAAAAGGTACAGTTCAACTATTAGAAAGTCCATATACTGACCCTTTAATGCTTAATTACGGATGGTTTCTTTGAAGTAGAATGTGACCTGACAGTCATATAATTTCATCATATTGTTGCTTTTGTGCAGGAGAACCACAATGTGGAGAACATCATGGCTAAAATGAAGGCCCTGCGTGGGAAGGTGTTGGAGCTGGAGAGAGCTGCAGCTCAGAGGAAGTCTAAGCTGGATGAGAACTCTGCCTTCCTTCAGTTCAACTGGAAGGCTGATGTGGTGGAGTCCTGGATTGGTGAGTTAATGATATTTCATTCAAATGAGAGGAAACTTTCATTTAAAAGAGGGTTTGTTAAGAAATAAAGTGTTATTTTCCTCTGCTTCTTTGTAATCTATATCTCAAATGTGACTTTGGCTTGATCAGGTGAGAAGGAAAACAGCCTGAAGACTGATGACTATGGTCGTGATCTTTCCTCGGTGCAGACTCTGCTCACTAAACAGGTGTGACATTACATATGAAAAAATGTACAATGCAATCATAAGTCGTAGAACAGCAGGTCCTTTCAAGCTTTACTGCTGTAACTGACTGTTTTTATTCCACTCTTCCATAGGAAACCTTTGATGCTGGGCTTCAGGCCTTCCAGCAGGAAGGCATCACCAACATCACAGCCCTGAAAGACCAGCTGTTGGCAGCCAAACACGTGCAATCCAAGGCCATAGAAGCTCGTCATGCTACCCTGATGAAGCGCTGGAATCAGCTGCTGTCTAACTCAGCTGCCCGCAAGAAGAAGCTTCTGGAAGCCCAGGAGCACTTCAGAAAGGTTTGAAGAATAGAATTTTGCCTTAAGTTAGGAAAAGAGATTTTTGTGTCTTTAACTCCTGTTCTCGTTCGCCACTCCATCCAGGTCGAGGATCTGTTCCTCACTTTTGCCAAGAAGGCCTCAGCCTTCAACAGCTGGTTTGAGAATGCTGAAGAAGATCTGACAGACCCTGTGAGGTGCAACTCTCTGGAGGAGATCAGGGCCTTGCGGGACGCCCATGACGCCTTCCGCTCCTCGCTCAGCTCCGCAGAGGCCGACTTCAGCCAACTGGCAGAACTTGATCGCCAGATCAAGAGTTACCAGGTGGCCTCCAATCCATACACTTGGTTCACCATGGAGGCTCTAGAGGAGACCTGGAGGAACCTTCAAAAGATCATCAAGGTGATGATGGCATCCTGAAGCATGATTGAATGTGTATAATGTAGAGTTTAAAAAAAAACCCTCAATAATTAATTTTTGTACTTGCTCTATAGGAGCGAGAGCTGGAGCTACAGAAGGAGCAGAGGAGACAGGAAGAGAACGATAAACTCAGACAAGAGTTTGCCCAACATGCCAATGCCTTCCACCAATGGCTGCAGGAGACCAGGTACAGGGGACCAGCATGCACTACTTAGAGTGCTGAGTTCTCTTCGTATCATTATAGTAGAGTTATGCTCAAGGGCCAAACACACACTGCATGCAACACATTGTATTGCCATTGCATGAAATTGCCATTTCCATTGTATGAAATCACACACATCTGTTTGGATTTGATCAAGCTTTCCTGATCTCCATGTAACTTTCTTAGACGCCCATTTTCATTCATGTCATCGACTGTTTTTCTGACTACAGTCTTTAAAAGTCATTGCCTGCTTTGCCATGTTGTCTGTTTCGGTGAAGGTTTTCACACTGATCACAACTTAAACCCATCTGGGCTTGATATGCTACAGCAGGGCTTTGTACTGGTCACAGTAGCATTCATGTGATTGTTGAGTAGTGGCGATGTCACCACTCAATGTTTTAACTGTTTCTTTCTCTCTCCCTCCCCTATTTGTCTCTCTTTCCCCATTCCTTCGGCCTTCTCACTGCTACCATGATGCTTGGGATCATTTCTCTAATCAGGACATACCTTCTGGATGGGTTAATATAACATTTTATACTCTTTTACTATAGTATGTTTGTGTGTGAGTGTGTGTGTATTGTTTAATAGCATTTAATGACTGATAGAAACACATTTGGTATAAAATAAACCAGGAATTTGGGAGTTTCAGGTTCGAGTAGAACAATAATTTGGATAGAAATAATACAGGGTGTCTTAAGATCATCAAGAAGGACTTTCTCTCACTTTACATATATTTTGCGTATTTTATCGTATGTTTTGACTATATATTTCTAGATGTATTCCTTTGTTTTTTCACACTCTTTTTCCATTCCCTCTTCATCTCCCACCTCCCTCGTCTCTGAATAGCATAGCCTATCGGAGGGTAATCCGTGTCTATCAGTATGAAGTCGATGATGATCTTTCTGGAAGGTCTTCTCCCTTTTTTCTTCCTCCTCTGATTGGCCTCTTACCCCTCACCCACACCTTTTGGGTTTTCTTCTCCTCATGCACTCGAGTCTGATCCCCACTGTAAAGGCTCTGTGTGTGTGTTCACTCCCTTTTACTAACATTCACTGCGATGTGAGGCTTTTTTTGAGATGAACCCTTCCAGCTTCTTAATCTAATAAGCCTGGCTACATTTGGCACCGATGTTGAGGAGTGTGAACACTTCATCTCATTCTTTAACCTTTTCGTTGTTTCAGTTATTTGTTGGGTTTTTTTTTTTCTTTATTTATTTGGAAGAAAATGTTCATGCACCAGATCCAGGGTGGAAACTGCAATGTGATTTCCATGATTGAAAAAGTACTTTTAGACATTTTCAATGTCCTGATCTGAATTTGAACAGCTGTGCATTGACATTTTTAGACATTTATAATATGGCTAGTTCAGTCGAACTCTGAATCTTTGATTTTGCACATTTTGCTTTTAAATGTGTGCAAGACCTACACCCTAAACTAAAACTAAGCAGTGGTACAAATATAGCAGTTTCTAACCCTGTTGACAGCAGCCCTAATCAAGCATGGTCTGGATTACCATGGATGTAATTTAGCTTCGTTAGCATGACTTTCGTTACTGTAGTTGCATTCTGGGGTGGCTTCATAGTTCTCCATATCTACTACAAAATAATTGGTAAGTCCTATTATCATGTACAAGAAATTCAGGAAGATGTAGGTTACAGAACTAGACGTCATGACAGAGGTTGTGCAAACCATTTAAACAACTCGGAGTCATATAAAACAGACCTTTTTAACTCTGGAAAATACAACTGGTTTTGTTCCTGATAATGACCTAATAACTGAGCTAGTCTAGTGAGAGCCGCTCTTATAAGGTGTAGACTGGCACGTGGAGTGAGTGAGATGATTTTGGGTGGATGTGCCATGTGCTCGTGGGCTCCTGCTGCTGGTTTCATCATTCTGTGTGTGGGGCAGGTCCTGCATGGTGGAAGAATCCGGAACTCTAGAGTCACAGCTAGAGGCCACTAAGGTGAGTTTGAGAGCAGTGAATGGATAATTGAGACCCGTTTAATGAAGCTGATCGATTTTGGATAACAAAATGAATCGGCATTAGTGTATTAAATCAAATCAGCAGCACACTGCTGTTCAAAGCATCTTTTCTATTTTAATATATTTTATATTTTAGACGGCAAAGCTGAATTTTCAGCTTTTTCTGATTATTATCAGTGTTGAAAACAATTTAATATTTAAACTGCTAAATATTTTGTGGAAAACGTAACATTTCTTTTCTTCTTTTTTTTATTAATTTAATATTTAAAGGAACAGTATTTATTTGACACAGAAGTCTTTTGTAACATTATAAATGCCTTTTGATTAATTTAAAGAATTTAATTTAAAAAAAATGAAAATTCTGTCATTAATTACTCACCATCGTGTTGTTCGAAACCCGTAAGACCTTCGTTCATCTTCGGAACACAATTTAAGATATTTTTGATGAAATATGAGGGCTCTCTGACCCTCCCATAGACAGCAAGGTAACGCAAAGAAAACAAAAATAACGACTTTATTCCACATTTTCGTCTCTACT
>NW_015555852.1:514497-567527 GCF_001515605.1 Sinocyclocheilus anshuiensis
AGTAGAGACGAAAATGTGGAATAAAGTCGTTATTTTTGTTTTCTTTGCGCAAAAAGTATTCTCGTAGCTTCGTAACTTTACAGTTGAACCACTGATGTCACACGGACTACTTTGTCGATCATCTTGGTACTTTTCTGGACCTTGAATGTGGTAGTTACCTTGCTGTCTATGGGAGGGTCAGAGAGCCCTCAGATTTCATTAAAAATATCTTAAATTGTGTTCCGAAGATGAACGAAGGTCTTACGGGTTTGGAAGAACACAAGGGTGAGTAATTAATGACAGAATTTTCATTTTTGGGTGAACTAACACTTTAATGTGTACTTGGTGTATAAAAGTGTTTCTTTAAATAAAAAATCACCAAACCGTTTGAACGGTAGTCTGTATCATATAAAATAGTGAATACATTGTTTCTGATCAAAAATAATTTTAAGAAAAATCCCCAAAAATGGTGTTTCATGTGCAAAATTGTAAATCCCAGACCTAGTCATGCAAATTGATAAAATCCTAAAAATATAAATTTTATAAAATAGTTATGTTGATCTCTAAAGATGTTTCTTTTTGTCAGTGTAGCGAGTACAATTTTTTTTGTAGTCTTGCCGAGTTACTCAAGTTTTTCTTTAGTTAAATGTTGCTTTGTGTGTCCTATTTATATAAAGTGGTTTTCTAATATCCATCCATTATAAACGACTAGAAAGTCATGGAAAGAACATGGGAATTCATTTGCCAGAAAGTATACTAACATTTCACTTTAGAAGTCTGTAGGAAAGAACACATTAATACACTTGCATAAGCTTTAAACCCTACCTAGACAGTAATAGATGCACTGAACTATAAGATGCTCTGGTCTCATGTCTTATCCCTCGGGTTTTCTCTGCAGCGCAAGCACCAGGAGATTCGTGCCATGCGCAGTCAGCTGAAGAAGATCGAGGATCTGGGAGCAGCCATGGAGGAGGCGCTGATCCTAGACAACAAATACACAGAACACAGCACCGTGGGTCTGGCCCAACAGTGGGACCAACTCGACCAACTGGGCATGAGAATGCAACACAACCTGGAACAACAGATCCAAGCCAGGTGCCACTTCTCAGACCAGTCCACAACATTTTTCCATCATATTATATATATATTAAGAACATTTTTTGACTATTATAATTATTATTGATTTTTATTAGAATACCATTTTGTTTTTTTAATACATTGTTGTTATTATAAATTTTTTTACATTTAATTTTACTTATTCTTTTTCTTGTAATTCTCTTCTAGAAACACTACAGGAGTAACAGAAGAGGCCCTGAAGGAATTCAGCATGATGTTCAAGTGAGTAATCAACTTGAATGAAAAACAAAACATTACAATGCTAAACTTAAGTGTTCTTGAAAACGTAACAAAAATGTTTGTTTCTCAGGCACTTCGACAAAGAAAAATCGGGCCGTCTCAATCACCAGGAGTTCAAGTCCTGCCTGCGGTCTCTGGGCTATGACCTGCCCATGGTTGAAGAAGGAGAACCAGACCCAGAGTTTGAGTCCATCCTGGACATAGTGGATCCAAACAGGTGAGAAACATCATCTGTGGATGAGCTAAATATTCTGTTCTTTCCGTCATGGAGCTAACATCAATTTGTTTCGTTCAGGGATGGAAACGTGTCCTTGCAGGAGTACATGGCCTTCATGATCAGCCGAGAAACAGAGAATGTGAAGTCAAGCGAAGAGATCGAGAGTGCTTTCCGTGCTCTCAGCGCCGAGAACAAACCTTACGTCACCAAGGAAGAACTCTACCAGGTACAAAATATCAAACCCATGCCATTTACAATTAGTATTAGATCAGTTTCAAACTTTTGGCCTCAGTTTCATGTTTGGTGTTAGAAAGATGATCTTAACGACCTTCTGTGTTTACAGAACCTGACGAAGGAACAGGCAGACTACTGTATTTCCCATATGAAGCCCTACCTGGACAGCAAGGGCCGCGAGATCCCGTCAGCTTTCGACTTTGTGGAATTCACACGCTCGCTCTTCGTCAATTGATTCCCCGCCTCTTCCCTGCCAGTGACCAATCGGGATGCGTTTTCCCCCCTTCACAAGAACACACAGCCAAACTGCATGGATCTGAATTGAAATTCTCTATAGCACCCAGTATAGCAATATCTGTATCGTGCTATCACTCTTAACTCTGCATATTTATCTGACACTTCCTCATGCTTCACCGACGATAGTGTAGTGGATCTGTGCATTTTATTGTGGTTGTTTTAGCTGTTAAGTGCTTTGCTTTGTTTAACAAAACTATAGAGAGGATATGCTGTAACATCACCCATGAGACTGCAGTGTGCTTAAATAAACGCTACTGGTTATAACTGGAAGGAATTGTCAAGTGTTTTTATTTTACAGTGTAAATGTACAGTTGAAGATATGCAATGCATATATAAATGTGTTTTAAGAAAGTTTCAAACAGACTCAGTCCGCCACCTCATTGGCCAGCTGTTCTAGCATTGCCGTTTCCTTGGCACCTTGTTCCGTTAACTCGGCGCTGAGCTGCCAGATGCTGACACTACCATCTGCATTGCCCACTGCCATCAGATTTGTGTGTTTGGGGTTGAACTCCAGACAATATGTTGGCTGACCACTTGTGTTCTGGTCAATTGTGGCAGCTGGCCTTAAAGACCTCCGACCCAAATCAAACATCTGGACCAAACCTGCCATAGAAGAGTTTACATTTCAATTTAAAATTAAAATGTATAATTATTATACAATATATCTTGAGACCATGCTTTCATTTTACTAAATATATATATATTATATATACATTTTTTAATCTATATTAAAACGTTTTATTAGAGTGCAGTAAATATTTTTAGAGTGCAATTCTTTTTATTTTGTTTTTTAATATAAAAAGTATAATGTAATATAATATTTAACAATATTATATTAAAGGCACAATATGCAAGATTTTTTAATTAAAATATCCAAAAACCACTAGAACAGTGTTACATATTTTGCTGACTTGTGTACTTGCATTATCCCAAATGTTTCGAAGAATGTTTAAATCCAGAAAAATAAGCAATTTTAACTAGTGACACGGACCGTGTCTATAGTGTCGTGTCGCCTGCCAATGACGTCCTAACCCCTCGATTTCTAGAAAACACCAAAGATGCTTTAATATGCTATGCATTTTATTAGACAGGTGACGACCGCACAGAGTAGCATTATAACAGAAGTTTCAAATGTAGTATTATCTAGTATGATAAAACAGCACTGCTTTACCCCACATACGCACGACCGGAAGGAGCGGAAGCGGTCGACTGTGGCATAATAAAAGCTCCACTGCTTTCGAGCCGTGTGTCGCACTCGTTCAGTGGCCTCGTTTCGCTTCGACGGCTTTCAGCCTCACCCTGCTTCATACTACGATGTTAATAAATCTTTAATACATTAGCTCATCCATGAACATTATTTCTGCCCGAGTCCCGTCGGATTGCTTCGGCTGTGGGGATGAAGACCACAACTCCCATGATTCCACACTCAGTCACGGCGTCATCAAGCTACGCCTTTGTTTCTTTGTTTGTTTTGAATACGTGCCCTCTAGCGGCGAAAATTACATATTGTGCCTTTAATATTAATAAACACCATTAATATATATTAATATATTTTTCAATATATAAATGAAAAATATCCAATATAGATCTGCTCTAAATATACTGCCCTTTTGGAGAATTACAAACATCTCACCTTGTCCTGTGGCTGCAGCAAAGACTAGAGGGCGTGTAGGTGACCACCTCACCCCAAACACATATGAATCGGACACCCGTAGAGACAGCAGGGGACGGGGCTGGAGCACAGTGTGCAGATGAGCCAAACCATCTGTCCCGACACTTACAAACAGATTCCTAAATTCAGAAACACCAGGAGGTGTTACAATTACTGCCAATTAGCCTTAAAGTAGATATTATACTAAGTAAATAACAGTACAAAATATACCACAAAGCTCACCTATGGAACGGTGAGAAGTGGACTGAGTGCACAGGGCCCCCTAGTGGTGAGAACGAGAATTGCACTGGAGCCCGCAGTGTCACGCTCTCACCATTAGGGGGCACTGCTGCCACTGTCTCACTGCTGAAGGAGCATTTGAGCACAAGGCCTCCTTCTGAGCCCACCAAGAATGTGTCCAGGTCCCACGGGGAAAGTGCAACAGAGGTTACTCCTATAGTGGTGCTACCTCGGGTCTTCAGGGAGAGACAATTGTGTTGTATTATTAGGGTGAAATGCTCAAAAATATGTCATGGTCATATTTCATCCCAAAATATATAATATGTGACCCTGGACCACAAAACCAGTCATAAGGATACATTTTTCGAAATTGAGATTTATACATCATCTGAAAGCTGAATAAGTAAGCTTTCCATTGATGTATGGATGTTAGGATAGGACAATATTTGGCTGAGATACAACTATTTGAAAATCTGGAATCTGAGGGTGCAAAAAAATCTAAATATTGAGAAAATCGCCTTTAAAGTTGTCCAAATTAAGTTCTTAGCAATGCATATTACTAATCAAAAATTAAGTTTTAATATATTTACAGTAGAAAATTTACCAAATATCTTCATGGAACATGATCTTTACATTATATCCTAATGATTTTTGGCATAAAAGAAAAATCAATAATTTTGACCCATACAATGTATTTTTGGCTATTGCTACAAATATACCCCAGCGACTTAAGACTGCTTTTGTTTTTTTTTCACTGTGAAAAAACTACAATACGACAGTACAATAAATACTGCCATAAAATATACAGCTCCTTACAGATTACATACTATATCATTTTTATTATCATATACCAAGTTTATTATAGTAAAAACTTAGTAACAAATAAATCAAAAAAATAAACATTTTCGTTACTTATAAAATAAACAGCAACTGAATTAATGTAAAAAATAAAAAACGTACATTTATTTTATTTCAGCTAGTTTCATTTCTCATTTTAATTTTAATTAGTTTTACCTGATGTACTAAAATAACTTAAACTAAATAAAAGACTAAATAAAATTAACCGAATTTAATTAATAATCTTTTTTTATTTATAAAACCTAAAAATGACACATACACATAACAACATTACTAACATTTTACCTAAAATTTAAATGAAAACAGAAAATGCAAAAATAAAACCCGTTTCAAAATATTATAAAAACAAATACTATATACAGTAACAAAAATTAGGTTAAAAAAAAATTGCTTATGAAAAGTACAAAAAATGTTTAATCATTAGCATAATTTGTTATATTTTTCTAATGATTTTGAGATGAAATATAACTTGTATATGACAGGCTTTTTGAGATCCACCAGGCCAAAAGTTATAATTAAGTAGCACATTCTTTTTCACATTCTGTTTTATCTGGGATCATTACAATAATGATTAGATATCATATCTAAACTGAATTACATTAATTTGTGTAAAAACCACGTGGTTCATTAGGATATGCGTTTCGTTACATCATCTTCACAAGGAAAAACAGACGGTTCGCAATTTTTACAAAATATTTTTTTTGCCAAGACCATATTGTGACACCCACCTTACTTGCTGCTCCACACTGAGGCACTTGCTGTTGAACAAGGGCATATCCAGAACTCAAGATGAGTTTGGCTTCAGCTCCATCAACAGTCCACAACAGAACTCTTCCTCCTGAACCGGCGCTCAGTACGATAAACTCCCCTCTGCGAGCTCCTGGGACCCAGCTGACCTGTGCACACAGAAATACTCAGCAGTTATGGATCACCGAAACCTTATGCATCAGATTTCAGTCATAGATTTTTATTTAATAGGTTAAATACCTGAAAAACTGGTTCACGGTGGGTATCTGCAGACATTCCCGTCTGAGCCAGAATGAGGTCCTGTGAGCGGCTGGTGTCCCAGACCACCACCTCACCACTGTACAGCCCCCCTAATGACACAAAAATAAGAGGACCGGCTGGAAATGAGCCATCAATATTTATTTATCCGTAATAACTGAGGGTATTCACTTATGAATATAATTGTCAAATACTGCAGTATGAAAATACTAGGAGAATATCACTTGGAGAAATTATTATTATTATTTTTTTTTTTAGATTTTTGATTTTCAGACTTATTTATTGATAATTGTTTGGCTCTTATGGCTCTATTCAGGATGATTTATATATATATTTATATATTTTTTAAAAGAAGTGCCTTATGCCCAATTCAAAAGTTTAAATGAACTGCATTTATTTGAAATAGAAGTCTTTTGTAACATTATAAATTAATTCACTGTCACTTTTGATCAATTTAATGCATAATTGCTAAATTTTCTGTCAGAAAAGAAATCTATCTGTCTATCCATATCTTTAATAGTAGTAGTTTTACTGCCTCTAATATTGCTCATTTAAAAAGTAAAAACATTGCATCCAAACAGGATTTCTGTACTATTTAACTGACACAAGATGATGAATAATTGCACAAAAAAAATTCACAAATTTTCCATTTGATGCAAAATTTTAAGCTTCAGTTTCTTTATGCAAATATTTCACATTTTATGTTAGTTTTTTTCTCTCTCCATTTTGAGGTAAAATATGAACCTAGCTGAGCATGTGAGTCATTCTTTAAAAAATGTAAAAGCATTTGATTTTGTAAATGTATTTCCATACCAGCAACCACAGACGGTCTCACAGGATGGAAGCACAGACACATGACTGGAGTGGCCACGTCTATGATCACATCCGGCCGCTTTGGGTTCAGGTTCTGCCGGTCCAGGTTCCACGTGCACACATACGCCTTCTCATTGCTCCAATCACCATCATCCACACTAACCCCAAAAATACAACATTAAAACTGCTTTAATTACGACAGCTGATGGTTTTATGTGTCTGTACGGGGAAATGGCTGTTACCGGCCGAATCCACAGCCTATGACAGAGCCGGTGCAGTTCCAGGACACGCTGGTGACTTGCAGACCCCTTTCCTGGGCATCAACATGCTGAAGACGGTACATGCAGGACACCTGTGCAAAAAAATCACCAGTTCTAAGATAATTGTAAAAAATATTAAAGGGGTCATATGATGCTTTTTTAAAGATCATTATTTTGTGTATTTGGTGTAACAGAATATGTTGACATGCTTTAATGTTCAAAAAACACATTATTTTTCAAATACTGTACATTAGGCGTGTTAGAACTAGCCGTTTTAGGGGGGCGTGGCAGAGTCTTAACTTTGTTTTGAGACTTTAGTCTTTGCAACTTCAGGGATCTTATCTATGCACAATCAACTTGTAACACTCCAAAGAGAAAGGAAAACTTGAAATCGCATCATATGACCCCTTTAATACAATGATTAATATATTTTTGCATTCAAGGCTCTCACCGACTCATTCTGATCCTCCCAGTTCACTTGAAACCCATCAAAAGCATGACTCTTGGAGTTTTTCACCAGTTCTTTGATAACTATGTCTTCAACTTTATGCAAGAAGTCCAGCAAACCAGGAAAGTCAGATATGTCTCGATCTAAGGAGAGTGTTTGACTGATCTGGTCTTGTGTCTGGGTGCTGTTGTCTAACACGGCTTTAGCTTGTGTTTCAGCCTCTGCTGTGTGAACTGGAAGAGTTTGACAGCTTCTCTGTGCGGGAATAAAAGACACGATATATCATCACACAAGAAGACTGATACTTACAAGATTACAAGAGCATGAATATTCTGGTTAGAGAAGGTAAGCAAACTTTTTCACTTACTGATTCTTGTGTTTGCTGATGTGACTTTCTCCATGTTGATTCGGCACCAATTAAGTCAAGAGTTTCATCCGTGAACATGTTTAAACTTTGTCAGCTAGCGAGAATAAACTATTTAATCTTTATCTCAGACAATATATATATATATATATATATATATATATATATATGTGTGTTAATATCTCTACAAAATGCTTAGTCTCAATAAGACGTTACCGTTAGCTGGGAGCTGGCGATTATTTTTCATAAAGCACGATTTGTTGGTTATTCGTTATATTTAAAACGGTTTTATGTTCGACGAATCAAAATCTGCTTCTGTAATAGGGAAAACACTTATTGTTGCTAATTTTGTACGATATTTTATTGTATTTGGCCACTGCACAGCGCTGTTCGTTCCTCCATTGTTATCCTGGATGTGACATCCGTGACTGCTCTGCCATGGATACCGTGAGCCAATCAATTATTGGCTGTCCTTCTTACGTCACTGGTGTTAGCTTCTGATTGGTCAACCTACTCAGAGCAGTTTCAGTTTTATATTAGGTCATTCTTACAATTCGGTGCCATTTGGGCTTTGAAAATTGTCACGAGCAAACACATAATAGCCTCAGGCTTCTAATAGAAACTTGATATAAACTTTTTTTTTTATTAATTCATGTTCATATTTGATATTACTTATCACTGAAGGTTATATTTTCTCACATGTCCACTCTAAAATCTTATGCGATTTGTTTAAGATAAATGTGCAACTAGTAGAACTACATTAATTGACAACAAACCCATTTTTCTTTATATTAAAAAAAATAAGCCATTATAATTATACTTTAAGAAATATATAATCATTAATAATTTGAAGTGATAAAATATTTGTTTCCCTTGGGTTTCCTGTAATGTGGTGTACATGATAATCTTCACCATAAACGATTAACATCTCAATCAGAAAACACAATAACCCAACACAAACACACACACATATATATATCACTATAAATAATAAAATATTTTTTCCCATACCATTCAATCAAAATGTAGTGGATATTTTTTTAGAAGACATTTAATATACTGCTCTGGGAAAATGACCAGTTAATAAATCAAAACGACTTAAATTATTGAGTTTTAGGCCCAAAGCAGTGTGTAATGTAATAATAATACAAAAAAGTCTCCTTTTAACCAAACTCTTTAGAGCTCAAAGCAGTTACAATCTAACCTTATAAAAGCCATGACTTGCATGGAGTTAAAAGGGACTAAATTGTAGTGATGGCCCATCTGTCTGCAATACCTTAAAAAGTGATTGTTCCAACACTGAGCCTACTGTTAAGACTCTTTGATGAGATACAATTCAAAATTAACCTAAATTATAAAATTGCATTAAAAAAAAAAAGTTTTAAAGGTGTACCATTTAAAACAAAAGTGTATAAAAACCTCTGTACTCTTAAACTTGTTCATTTGTACATCTCCAATAAAAGAAAGCAGGTGGAGAAAAGACCAGTTGTAGAGTTCTTTAAGATTCTACAGGCTTTATTATCTAATTTAAATAATCCTTTAATTAGCCAAGCTCAAAATTACAAGAAGTTTTTTTGTTGTTTTTATTAAAAATGTTTCAAACCTCATGGGTGTCTGTAAAACATTACAATGAAAATTCAATCAACATAAACCCAAATGTTGATGTGTCAAATGCCCACTTGCCCCACCCGACCCCATTGAACTGTCAACAATAATAACTGCCATACCCTGATATAACTGCCAACAATAATAACTGCCATACCCTGATATTGACCCCAAAACATTTACAAGAGTTGACAGGAGCTAGCTGGTGCTTTCCTTTTGTCCAAAACATCACAGAGGAAAAACAGTGTCAACTCTTTGGGGCCCACCTCTGCATTAAAGAAAATATACAAAAGGTCAAAGAAAAAAGTGGCTAGGTATGTACGCTATGATTAGATCACTGCACCATGGCTTATTACTTCAACTCACAACCATTCACAGGAAAAAAAAAATCATTTCATATACTTAATATATAAACTGCTATTTACTTAAGTTTAGTCTACAGAGGATGACGTGCAGATTGTTAATATTTTGTATTTGTCTTTGGAGATGGTTGTAATTAAAGATGACGCAAGAGGCTTCAGCAACGAGATGCCACTAGTTTTCCAATGCAGGAACTGTATGTCCAAGGAATTAACAGGGTTTAGACATGGTCAGGACAGGAGAGGATTCAGTTGAACAGAAGATGGAGCACAAATTTTTTTTTGTAATAAAAATAAAGAAATAAAAACAAAGCTTTTTGCTCCCATGGTTGGAGGATGACTTCAAAAAGGAAAGAACAGGTACAAGTGTTGGAATATGTCCTTATCAGCCTTTAGTCATCCTCCCCATCATCCTGAAAAAGAAGGGAAAAATATTTAGGGTCGAACTGTGCCAGTTTCTGAAGTTTTTACAAATAATGAATGATGCACTTTCTAAATACATTTTAAATCAATGTCCACGAATAAACCACAAAAACTGCCATGCATTAAAAAAAAAAAAAAAAAAAAAAAAAAAAAAGGGTGTAATTTGCCCTCAAATTAAAGCCAAAGCTTTGAATCATTCTCACCTCACCATCTTCTCCATCATCCTCCTCTTCGTCTTCCTCTCCCTCTTCCTCATCCCCTTCTTCATCAATGTCCTCCAAACCCTCCTCCTCTTCCTCATCATCATCCTCCTCGCCTTCACCCTCTTCTTCATCCATATCAGGAACCTGAGAGAGAGAGAAAGAAAGATAAATACAAGTTCTGACTTGCTATGGCTAATATACACCTGCAGTAATGCAATAATAATACTTCATACCAGGTAATACTGCAGAGGGTTGGGCCAGATGTCATCTTTAATGACCTCTCCGAGTTCATCAGCCCCTGCATCGGAGTGATCGGTGAACCAGGTGAAGAAGCTCTCTGGCTCTTCATGTTGCCTTTTCTTCCCTGCCTTGTTCGGTGTCTGTCCAGTACGCTTCGTCAGGTCCTGCATCATACGTAAATAGTTAACGTACACCCAAAAATGTCAAAACTGTCCAAAAAAAAAAAGAATTGTTAACCCACCTTTCCAGCCTTCCATTTGATTTCAGTGGATTTTGAAGATGGGTCACCACTCTCGTTCAAGTGGAATTCTTTTGAGAGGACTTTGTTTTCAAAGTATGGATTTTCATCAAAGTACTGCAGAGAAGATACAATTACAGGTCAAACAATTGGTTTGTCACAGCTGTGCATTACTTTCAGACTCGACCAGATGAAAAAGGGTACTTACAAAATCTATTCTGTAACCTGATTTGATGTCCTCAAACTCTGTGACCTCCACTCTGGTCAGGTAATGAAGTGATTCTTCATCCTCCTCACCGAGCAAGGCTGAGACTATTAATCAAAAACAATACATTAGAATAGAATATATAAACCCATATCAGAAATCAACCATATTTAACATCACCATCAAAAGGTCTCAGTATTATATGCATCTTCTCACCTTGTGGATGGTTGACGAATGTTGTGACCCAGAAGTTTGGAATTTTGGCTATGAGTTCTGATCTCTTCTGGAAGAATGGCTGACGTAGCTTATTGTACTTCTGCTCTACTTTTAAAATCTCCTCACTCGCCTGCTCATTCAATCTGAGGAAAGCAACAGAAGTGGAAAAATACAAAAGCATAAATAAAAACTGCATTAAATGTGACATTACAAATGATACTCGAGCAGCAATGGCAAACTTACCTGTCGATTTCATTCTGTACTTCATCAATGTGTTCAATTGCCTCCTGTTGCTCTTTTTCTGAAATGCAATAAACGGTAACATTAACAAAAAGGCTAATTCGCTATACCATTAATATCCTGCAAAAAGTAGGACAAAATTGCACCTGCAAGCAATCCTTATATACGGACTAACATAAAAGCATGACATAAATTACACATGCAACTATACACTAAACAATGCATTCGTACAATGTAAACACGATCTATTTGTAAATCAAATGAACAAAATAAAGCAACGTTATCTAATGCCAGCCTCATCCGATTCAAAAACACAAAGATAAGTTAAAAGTGAAACCGGGGTGTTCACGCCGAACGACCAGCTCAATCCGGTGCCGTTTCAGCAGCAGCTGCGTAAGGCCGCGAGGTTTAAACGTAGGAGGCCACGCGCTGGGCCAGATTTACCTTCCTCCCAATGAATTACACATTACTGCCGTGCATTAACAGTTAGATCGGATTAGGAAGTCATTTCGACCCAATTGAGCTTCATCAAACACCTTTACAGTGGTTTGCGATGCAGCGTGGTTCAATGACACATGCGGGAATGGCTCGTGATGGCGGGGCAGACACAATAACCAGTTAACGTTAGCCTATTAGCACACAACATGGGCGCAATACAGCGCACAAATAACACTCAAGCCACATTAAGCTTGAAAGACACAGTTGAGTACATAAACAAGTGGAAACAACCTGGAACTGTGCTGTTTTTATAAATTAAATGGCGCGAGCGCAATGTTCGTCGCGCGTGGCACAATAAAGCCTCCGCGCGAGGAAACATGGCCTCCGGTGCGCGCAACATCCCTTCGCTGAAATTACACCGCAAAAAAAACACTTCTGCTGGATTAACTCGGGCTTCGTTTAAAGGTTCAAATAAACACCAAGCGGCTAGTTAGAATTGATATTCGTGCTTTAAACGCAAGAAATGGAAGTTACGGAAAATGGCGGTGCGCAGGAGACCGCCATTACTTTACCCGAGGTCTCGTCCGCTCCGTCGTGATTCGAGTTCTGCTCCTTTCGGCTCACTTTCGCCGCCGACGCTGACATTATTCCTCCACAGCCGAGGATTTGCCTTCTTACTCCTAAAACAAAAACTCAGGAACGTCCTCTTCTGTCCGAGGAAAGCGAAAGTAGGGGGAAATAAAGTTGGTTCTAGCTCAGTTTAGAAGTGCGAATATCACAACGCGTGTTGCGCTTCCCCTCCACACATACAACACACGCACACTCAAATGAGAGATGCGTAACTGCGTATCATGCCACGCACCTCCTCTTTTCTGACACCCGCCACTGTGCTCGCATGCGTGCCCCCTCCAACTCGCTTTAGGAGAATAAAGAGCCACGCCTCCTCCAGGGCAGGCATAATCAGAGCTGGCCAACTGATTACATGTCATCTGAATTACGTAATCAGATTACAAAAATTAAATACTTGTAATTGCGTTTTAAAATACTCGTAATCAGACTACAGTTACTTTTTTATTGAATACATTATTACATATTATTCACACAATAGCAATAACTTGTTTATAATTTATTGATTCTCCGTAATTATTATATAAATATAATTTCTCTTTTTCATCTTTTAAATGTTCCTCTAGCCTACCACTTGTATTCGTTCAGAAAGTCTGCCAGTTTTGTGGCCATTCACACAAAGACCAGTCACTAGTCAGAGGGCTACACAGCATTTGACCACTGATTTACAAAAGTCATTTCAGGTTGAAGAAGTTTCAACATTGCATTAATTTATTATTTATTTGAGTTATCACTCAGTGTATTATTTAGTCATGTATTACTAGGTCTTTGGAAGGCTTCAAACGCATGAAAGTGCACAAATTCACATTGTGTAATGCAAAGATTCCAAACTTTTTGTCATCTGAACATCTCTCACCTATATAATATAATACAATATAATATAATATAATATATTTACTTGAAGTACCCCTGAGATTTAAAATAAATATTTTAATAAGTAACATTTGCATGTTCATGGTTCTCTGACATTGGTTAATGGTCACATTACATTATTTCATTTTTATTTTGATTTATGTTATTTTAAAATGATCTATTTTAGTTTTACATTTTTATGATTTAGTTAATTATTAAGCTTTTCATTAAACCCACAAACCCCCTGCAGTTCCTTCATGAACCCCAGTTTGTGAAACTTTGACATAATGCAATGTTAAATGTACTTCATGTTGTTAATAACACTGAATTAAATATATTTTCTTACTTTTTGTATTTTTATATCAATATGGTACAAGATTATCCTATGTAAATGATAAATGAGTTAGGTCAAAAGTAATCAGAGTAATCTATAAAAATAGTCTGATTATATTACCGTGTCTAATGTAATGGATTACATAACTACAATATTTGTCATGTAATTTGGAATCAGTAACGGATTACAATTTGTAAGTAATCTACCCAGCTCTGAATATAATATAATATAATATAATATAATATAATATAATATAATATAATATAATATAATATAATATAATATAATATAATATAATATAATATAATATAATATAATATAATATAATATAATATAATATAATATAATATAATATAATATAATATAATATAATATAATATAATATAATATAATATAATATAATATAATTCGGATATCGATAATTTGTTAAATACACACTGTCTTTCAAAAATTTGGGGCTGATACGATTTTTTAATGTTTTTGAAAGAAATCTCTTATCCAGGTTGCATTTGTTTGATGAATAATACAGTAAAAACAGTAATATTGTGATACAATATTACAATTTAAAATATCAGTTTTCTATTTGAATATATTTTCAAATTAATTTATTCCTGTGATGGCGAAGCTGAATTTTCAGCATCATTACTCCAGGCTTTCCTGTCACATGATCCTTCAGGAATCATTCTCATGCTGATTTGGAGCTCAAGAAACATTTCTTATTATCAATGCTGAAAACAGTTGTGCTTCGGATATCGATAATTTGTTAAATACACACTGTCTTTCAAAAATTTGGGGCTGATACGATTTTTTAATGTTTTTGAAAGAAATCTCTTATCCAGGTTGCATTTGTTTGATGAATAATACAGTAAAAACAGTAATATTGTGATACAATATTACAATTTAAAATATCAGTTTTCTATTTGAATATATTTTCAAATTAATTTATTCCTGTGATGGCGAAGCTGAATTTTCAGCATCATTACTCCAGGCTTTCCTGTCACATGATCCTTCAGGAATCATTCTCATGCTGATTTGGAGCTCAAGAAACATTTCTTATTATCAATGCTGAAAACAGTTGTGCTGCTTAACAGCTTTTATTCAAAATCAAAATTGTAATATTTAATAATATTTGTAATATTATAAATGTCTTTACTGTCACTTTTGACCAATTTAATATTTCTTTGGTGAATAAAAGTATTATTTTGCTAAATAAAAATATTATTATTATTTTTTATTATTTTGTTGTCCTGTCTCTGTACCGTTCATCCTTAAATTGAACACCAATTTGCATATTTCATCTTGATTCAACAAGGTCTTATGGCTTGTTGTAGACAATACAAAATATGGAGCTGAAAATCCTGTAATCTCAATTCATTCATTCATTCATTCATTCATTCATTCACCTGAATTATATTATAAGTTTATAGAGATTTGACACACTGGGTTTTGCATCTGATTGTGTTGACCCATATTGTGTTTTGGCAGATACGTTTTGAGGAAAATGATGCATGCATCAATGCTTATAAATATTTAGCTTTGCTAATTCTCAGACAAAATATATAAACTTAAGAGTTACACTGATTACATTTTAATGTTGCTTTCAATATGTCTATGTAGGCTGTGTTTTACACGCCTAGTTAGTCTCTGAAAAGAAGGCACATATATGCCAAGCAAATAGCTACTTTTATAAAGAAAAAGACGTGTGTTTTTTAAATAAAAAGGTTTGAGCTAATTCACATATCTTTTTATTCAAATATTGTTTTTCTTCTTCTTCTTTTAAATGTTTTTTTCTTCTTCTTTTAAATACAGTGATACAGGACTGATAGAGCTTAATTTATGCTTGAATGTGTAGTTTGTGGTTTCTAAATTACTACCACACATTAGGGAAGTGCTTTATTATAAAGATATTATTTGCCTTTTAATTAACTGTAACCAAGCTTTTAATTTAAAGTGACAGAGTAAACAAACTTCTTGAAGACTGCAATACTAGTCCTTTGATCTGGGTAATCTAAATTTGGCAATGTCCTGCAACCTTTGTTTTAGTGGCCCAGATTTTTTTAAAACTATTCAGCTACTTCTACATGCTACTACAAAAAGCAATTATTTTTCAAGTTTAAAGTTTCTTTAAACAAATGTCTTTCCTCTTCTTCCACCACCCTTCAATTTTGTATTTATCAATACCAGTGTAATCATTACAAATAAAATCTTCAGCAAAAGCCGATTTTGTCCGAGACTTTTATTTTGAAAAATATAGCAATTTACTGTAATAGGCGTGACCGCGTATTGTTTCTCGCTTCACATCGCGTTCGTTCGGTTTCGACTTGACTGGGAGTCACAAGCATCACTCCGCTGCCGGGTTGTGGGAAAGCAGAGATTTTTCTACAACTATAAAGCGTTTATTTTCTTTTTTGTAATGAGTACGTCAGTCTGCGTTCATTCGGATACATCCTAGTAAGTTCTCCGAGGAGCGCAAGGTAAAATGTCATTTAAGTTATTGTCCTCTCCTCGGTCGATGTCGTTTATTCTTCTGAATTGTGTCCCAGCTCGACTGTGGTCAGTTCTGTCGGTAAATAACAATTCAGGCCCACCAGGAGTTTTGAAAACTTTTTTTCCTGAATGAAAAATAGTAATATAGCAGTGTATCGTGTCGCCAATCTTCGTTCATAGATGAGTCATAATAACTTTTATGTATGTTGTGTAAATTATTATGATGGCAGCTGTGCCAGTGTCATAGTCAAGTTAGGGTTAGACTATTGACTAATTTTTTAAGCTTTAAAGACACAAATGCTAGGTTTATTTTATTTTTATATTTTCGTAGTGAGCTCTATTAGGTATGTTTGACAGCCTAGAATTTCGCATGAAAAGTATCTCATTTTAAACCGATTTAAGTCCTCCCCTTAAAGTGGTGATTTTGGGCCTGTCCCACATCAGAGGACTCTGGTAAATGTCATCATTTTGATTTATTCTATGAGTAGATCATTATTGTGTAGCATGTCACACACCACAGGACATGTTGACTTATGTATTTTATGTAGACTATCTATATATACACAGTAAGAAGTATGTATCAAAATAGTAGTTATTTAAAACAATATCCACTGTCCATCTTCAGAATGTGTCTATTTAATGGCAAGAGAATTTCCTTTACTGTTGGTCGGAACAGGCTCTGCTGAGTCTATGGCATCCATAGCTTTTTCTCATGAAGGCATCTGATGAGTTGGTTTGAATTGATTCTAGCAGGCAGCAGCACATTCCAGTCAACCCAACGCCCCCAGACATCCAAAGCATTTTGGGGAGTGCTTCAGGCTAGAGTGTGTGGGTAATGGCAAACCCTCTTAGCTGGTCATGAAAGATCGATTGCAGTTGGAATAATTTTTTATTTAGTAGCTGGAAATCTTATTGTAATAGTTACATAAAAATGGCGTAGCTTCTTTTATTGAGCATCTCTGCCAAAAAATACTTTGTTGATGAATTGGACTGCTTGAAGTACTGTATGAAATTTTCTTCAGTTCTTATTTAGGGGAACAGCACCTGAGGAGTATTTTTCTTGGTCCGTAACAGGTTCATCTGTCACTTTTATTGCTTTCAGATTCAGAACTCAACGTTTTCCACAGCTCAGCAGTGATTGGTTAGTCATGCATTTTAAGTGCTGAGTCAAATCAGCGTGACAAGTTTAACTTTCAAAATGTGTGGCCTTTTGCTAATCCTCTTTTCTTAAAGTCAACGTCAACTCAAAACCAAATTATTTGCTTTCATAATAAATGTTCCTGGACTTCTTGTGAATGATTCACTGGTACATGTTATACTAAACAAAGAAAGGTTTGTCTTTATTAGGGATGCACCAAAATTATTATTATTATTATTTTTACAGAAACACATAATTCTGTAATGAAATTTGGGTAATTGGGTTATCAAATTTCGTATGCTGTTTAAGGTGTTGTGTTCACAGATGAAAAGTTATCATAGTAAAGTTATTCGGCAAATAGCCGTCTCTCAATATTTCAGCCGCACAAATATTTTTTGGTTGCAAAATCACTAGTCTTTATAATCAAAACATCCCTCCAACCTCCTGGCTCCATTCTAGTATGTAAAGCCTCCTTTCACAATCCAATCAATTCCCAATGGATAAAATCAGGTACCGCCCTGTTTTTTTCTTCTCATTGAATATCCTGAGGGTTGTGAAACCTGTTTGATGTTGACTTGATTTCAAAATGTCATTTATAAATTGATGTTGGTTATAATGGCTCATTTTATATAAAATGCTGTAATGTTTTGCTTATATGTGTGCTGTTTTTGTCCTATGAGCGCTTCATTAGAAATTAGTATTGGTTTTAACAGATTTGGGGGGAAATGACTGCCTGTGTGCCCAGTGAGACGTCCTGTGGACGCTGACCCAGGTGTATCCCTCTTGCGCAGACTACACTCTGCTTTAGCACATTAGCAGCTCTCAGAGGAATGATTTCATTGAATGGAAGCTCTTATTAGTAGCGTCATGGTTCTTATGTCTCAGACTAGGGTTGTCAAAAGTACCGACTTCGGTACCAGACGGTATTGAAATGTAAAAAATGTGACGATACCAGCATGCAGCATTTCCCGCTTGAGCAGATTCTTATAAACCTTTGATTGGCCATTGTGTTCACGCTGCTAACAGATATGTCTGTGATTGGCTACAGTGATCATCGCTTCACTCTCTTCACCGAGCGCTTACACAGATACACACGGGAGCGTTTGAAAGCCGTGTCTATCAGTGGATCCCTAATATATCTGCTCATAGACTATCCGGCTTTCAAACGCTCCCGTGTGTATTTAGTGGTTTTCAATCCTGGTCCTGGGGACCCACTGCACTGCACATTTTGTGTCTCCCTTATCTGACACACTCAGCTGATGTTCATGGAGCTCTCACCTAATGAGCTGGTGGGTCCCCCAGGACCAGGATTGAAAACCACCGGTGTAAGCGCTTGGTGAAGAACATGAAGGATGATCATTGTAGCCAATCACAGACATATCTGTTGAGCCCATGAACACAGTGGCCAATCAGAGGTGTTTAAGAATCTGCTCAACAGCTCTCAAAATGCTAGCGGGAAATGCTGGTATCGTCACATTTGTAAAATTTCAGTACCGACTGGTAACGAAGTCGGTACTTTTGACAACACTATCTCAGACCTTTGGCAGGGATTTGGACCAATGTCTCAATTGATGGAAACAACCTTTTAAAGTAGCGTTTTCTCACTATGAGTAGTTTTGGGATTTTTATAGGCCTATTTACAGGTTTAGGCCTCCTGCTGTAATAATTGCAGACTGCTCAGTCTGTGTGTGTGTGTGTGTGTGTGTAATCAACTATACAAACAAACACATTCCTCCCAGCAGCCTTCATACTGATGCTCAATTAACAAGCAGCTGCTGTGTCAGGTCTGTGAGGAATTTCCATTAGATGTGTGTCTGAAGTGTCCAGAAGAATAATCCAAACACTGAATTCATAGGTTTTTGGTGAGATACGGTGAAGGAATCGAATCCCTTGAACTTCACAGGGCCATCTCACCTGTTTTGCATATCAAACGGTTTGTTCAGGCTCAGCGTCAGAAGGTCAGGACTAGGGCTGCACGATAAATCGCATGCGATATTTAATGTGCGTCTTATCAGTAAAGCCGTTTCTGTAATCAGCGGTAAATCTCCATCACCTGCGGCTAGTCAGGACTGTGGTCAGCGTTTAGAGATTCCTGGATTCCCTCTCGAGAGAATTAGTTTTGGTTTTTCAAAAGCTTCGTATTATTCCCCATGAGGTCCATTTTCTTTTAAGGTTGGAGAAAAAAGTCTGAACTTCAGACCGGGAGGTAACAGACCAACGTCTTTTCCACATGGATCTCCCTCGTCAAAACAGCATCTGCTTTTCTTGAGTGTACCACGCTGGGTTTTTAAGGATTGTTAGATTATATGCTTCTTTTTGCACATTTATTTCATGTTTTGCAAAGAGAAGGGTCCATTTATTTTTCTTACCCACAGCATTGGATACATTTTCTTGTCCTGCACTACACAAGGGACAAATAACTTTCCACCATCTTGCACATAATTATTCAAAGCATCATCACACTCTGTCACTTCCACAGGCAAATCGACCACGCAGGAAGACGTTTAAACATGTCCATAACATCTAAAGGGCCATTCATACCAAGAACAATAACTAAAGCGATAACTACATTAAAGTCCACACCAATGACCGATAAAACAGGGGCACTATTTCCATATGGCAGAGTATGGCAGTCTCCCCTGTCATACCCAGGTTGTTCGTTGTTGCCATCCTAGGTGATCGGACCCCGGACCCCGATTTCTACCGAGGGGGAACCACTGCCATACCTTATGGTTTTGTGAAACGCCGCCATCGCGACAAAATATTGCAGTTATGTCCTCTACTGCTCAAGCTCTATAAGGTCAAATGGATAACGTTAACGTTATAGTTGTGGTTTGGGCTTCCTTCTTCTCATAGGATTAGAGTGATAATGAAAACATTTTAGTTATAGTTATTAGGGCTGGGTTTTTCTTCAAATTTCACAATTCGATTCAATATCGATTATTTTAGATATATATCAGGTACAGGACATGGCATATTTTCTCAAGGAAAAAAAAATCTCTCAACTAATGCTGTAAAATATACCCGAGAGTCAATAATATTTTTGGAAGGTTGAAATTTGCTGATTTGTATACAAACACTTAAAATATGCTCAATACAGTTTTTGTAATATTAAAGTTATAATACTCACTTTAACTTTAAATTACATAATTATATTTATACTCCAATTCTTTTTTTGAAATATAAAGATTTAAATGGTGGTTGTCACAAAAACTTGACGGATTTATTCAAACATAAATTAAATATTGAAGAACAGTAAAAAAATAATGAATATGTCATATGGTGCATATTTAGCAAAATGCTCCTCTATAGAGTTAATTTTTCTAGCTGACTAATGAGTTCATGGTCACCACATATGTTTTTCTGTAGTAAATGTGACGTTACGTGACATATTGTTTACAGGCTATTGTCGTCTTTCCGCGTTTGAAACACTGATTGAGCGATTACATGAGACAGGATACGGATTTCGGTAAGCTGTGCTCTTTCTTTTAACATACCTTCGGATGTTCATTCATGTTTATTTCATGCTGTAACTGCTATTCGAGCGGAGATGATCAGTTCACAGTGATCTGTCACTCCACATTAAACAGCGCCAATACGGCATTTAATATTTGAATATTATAATATAATGTACAGAATTTGAAATCTGAGACTTTTTCATATCAAAAGTAACAAATAGCAAAGCTTTATTGCAATTTATTGGATGGTAGTCGCGCTACAATGTTCCGTTCATGATCTGACAGGCTAGACTAATCTTTTCTTGGGAGTCGATATTGTTTCATAAAAAAGAATCGATTAAAATCAATATTTTTTTTTACCCAGCCCTAATAGTTATCATTATAATTATTGCTCTTGGTGTGAATGGGCCTGTTTTGGAATGTTAAAATTTTTTCTGAATCTTTCTGTCTATATCTGATTTTGTTCGGACGTCTGTGTTGAAGACCGCCATCTGAACAGGTGTTCGAGAGGCTTCTTTGTGTACCTGGAGTGACCCTTGACCCTGAGAGACAATGAAAGACACGCAAGTTCTTGGCATAGTCTGAGTTGACTTGAAAGACAAAACCACTCCATTCTCAAAAGCTTTGAAAGCATATTTTTTTCTATAACCTCTTCTTTTCACTTTGGAGTCGTAGAGTTCGTGTGATACATGTCAGGATGTTGTAACCAGAAATATTTAATATTGTTTTCATTTTAAAGACTTGATTCAGAGATTGCACTCTCAGCTCGGATTCCACTGGCGGTCATTGAGTTTGTCCTGTTACCTGTAATACCCGATATGAATTTGCTTGTGTGGTCCCTCATGTTTGAGGCTGTGTGTTTTAAAATAATTTTTAGAAGTGTTTTGATGGATATGTCTATGTGTTGAAGTGTTGTGGCGCTGCGGTTCAGCATGCTCAGATTTGTACGAATGCCCAGTAGCTGTTTGCATATCGAGCACTGAAATCAAGTTTGGATGGAATGTTTTGGGTTTGATAGAAAGTTGCCTGCAATGACCTCTAAAGTGGGAAGTTAACTTGGGCAGAATTTTACTGCAGAGTATCTTTCTTTTCCCTCAGGGTTTGTCCACTTATATTTATGATTTTTACAGTTTCCGAGATGCACTTGAAGAAAATGACCATAATGCTCAGCTTCATTGCTAATGCTTGTTAAAGGGATAGTGCACCCAAAAATTCTGTCATCAATTACTCACCCTCATGTCATTCCAAATCCACATGACTTTCTTTTCTCAGTGGAACATAACAGAAGAAATTTTGAAGAATGCTGGTAACCAAACCGTTTCGGTACCCTTCGACTTCCATTGTATGGCCAAAAAAACAACAATTAGACAGTTTTCAAAATGTCATTTTTAATGTTCCACAGAAGAAAGAAAGACATACAGATTTCGAACAACATGAGGTTGAGTAAATGTTGACAGAATGTTTATTTTTAGGTGAATAATCCATTTAAGAAACGCTCATACAGGAATTTGATGTGTTTCTGTTGTTTTTTTTCTTTACGCACTATTATGGAAGCTAGGATAGAATCATTTTCAGGACTTATTTTAATTCTTAATAAAAATTTATTTGAGTTTATTTGCAGCACATAATTCATTGAATTTAAAGATGGCTACATTTTACAATATCGTCAGGCTTGGCTTAATGTATCGATATTCTTTCGGTAAGACGGTGAGTTGTGGTCTGTAGTTGGGTGTGGTGCTTTTTGTTTTGACTACTGTTCAAACATATCAACTTAAAAGGCTTGTGGGAAAAATAGGGGTGTTTAGGCTGGTGTCTGTCTCATCTGTTTGCCATCAAAGTATCCACATCGCTGTAGTTTCAGTTTGCAAAGAGAGGCCACATAAGAGCAAGAAAAAGGTCAGAGTACACTAGCTGCATGAGCATTGCAGTGAAGTCTCTGGTTCTTGATTTCTAGTAGTTATATCAACATGTGAGTACACTTATACTTGCACAGATCTCTCTTCTAGACTTCTTTTGCTCTTACATTACGGTTTTTACAGCTACATAACCCTTACAGATGGGCTAGCCTATAGCATTTTTACAAGACATTTTTTACATATATAGACACATAAGATATAAATGAATTTAAGAATATAATATACATATACTAGTTTTTACTGTATTTGAGGAAATTTTACCTCATTTGACCTCAAAATTGGAGTGTAGTTCACACACACACAAACAATTGAATTTTTCAAACGGCTTCTTTTTTCCCCTCTGTACTACGTATAGCTGTTGTGTTTTTTCTAGCCTCAAGTCTAGCCCTGCTGCTCTAGACTTTCAAAGCCTTTTAAGGCTAGATGCAGTTGGTCAGTTCCTCCAATGGGCCTGGCCTCCTCCCATGATGATGTGATAAGAAAGGCAGTTCCATCCTCTTCTGACCCTCCTCCAATCACACGGTCTTGTGTGCATTTAAACACTGGCCAATGACTGTTTTCCCCTAAAGTGTCTGAGTTTACAGTGTGTGTGAAGCTGCATAAATAGTCTTCGGGGACCATAATGTTACATTCCAACTGTCTCCAAGAAAAAACATAGACTTGTACACAATGTGTTCCCCGAGGAAAATAACCAGTGCTGGAGTAAGGTAATGAGATATTTCGATTAAAGCTGTACTGGATTGAATGCTTTTGAATGCTACAAGACAAAAAGAAAGGTTTGAAGAAAAATATACAGTATGTGGTAACGAAGCCTTTGTGATGTATGTTTTTTCTACGGCTGGGTTTACTTAGCACTGCATGCCATTCTGTTCAGAAACTTCTTTTTTTAAATGCTGTTTTGTATTTTCTGAAGGAGTGGGGTATTCGAAATTGTCATTCAGTATTAACTTGTTCTGCATTTTTTTGTTGGTTCATTTGAATGTGCGTAATACAGAAAATGTATCTAAATAACTAATTGGCCATTTTCCTTCATTTAGATTATGCTGTAAATGTATCAAGAACCTGGAGCCAAGCATGAAAAAGGCGACCAAGCCCACGGCCGCCACCTCCAGAACCTCAGCGGGCACTAAAGCCCCAGGCAGACCAGAGGGAAGCAGCATTATGGGCACAGGTGGCAAGATGACGAACAAAACTCAGAGTTCAGCTCCACTACCTAAGGTAACTGTTCAGCATGGAGGAAGCTGAACTGTATTTAATCATTATGAACAGTGTTGGGGGTAATGCATTACAAGTAACGCGAGTTACGTAATCAGATTACTTTTTTTAAGTAACTAGTAAAGTAACGCATTACTTTTTCATTTAGAAGGAAATATCTGAGTTACTTTTTCAAATAAGTAACTCCAGTTACTTTGTTTCCATGTATTGACTGACAGCTCTGGTGTTGCCATGTTGAGAGAAATCAGGAGTAAGTGCAGAGCGTTGTGTGTGAACATGATCTTACTGTAGTTCTAGACTAAATATGAACATGTTTACTAATCTCACCAGCACAAAAACAGATTCAGTATTCCTCAAAATGAATAAAAACAGTCAAATGCAAACTCAGAATATTATACAAACCTGCAATAATTAAATATGTTAAATAAGACAAATATAATTTATGTATTTAATCCCATTTTGTGTCTTTGCTACTGACCTTCGATGATCCAATTCAACCATACTAATAATCAAAAATGACACATTTGTGTTTGATTTTAGTTACTGCTGAATAGTGTTGAACTTTCTTCTCCTGCGTCATATTCTTTATGCGATTTGTTTGCGCTGCACCCTCTACTGTACAGACGTGAATTTACATTTCCTTCAGCCTGAGGCGTATTCATTTCACTTTTCTTATGAAAGGGCTTTTATGTTTGTAAAAAAATAACTTTTTTTATATTAAAAACAAACAAGCAAGCCCTGCCCAGATTTAAAAAGTAACTCAAAAGTAATGTAACGCATTACTTTCCTTAAAGTAACTAAGTAACGTAATTAGTTACTTTTTTAGGGAGTAACGCAATATTGTAATGCATTACTTTTAAAAGTAACTTTCCCCAACACTGATTATGAATATGTTGAACCAAGTGCAAGCTAAGAATGTTGCATTGTGATTTGTCTGTAGCAGATCATTAACTTAATGTTTTGCGTGCTAACCAGGCAAAGAGCAATGATGATCTCCCAGCGGTGAGTGCAGGAAGTGGAGCAGTGTCCGTTAGCAACAGTAACACTACTGCTAGAAACAAGAGAGGAAGCTCCTCTCAGAACACCAGCAGCACTGACACCAGGTCCAAGACCAGTTCAGGTAGTGCTAAGCATTGCCTTGGTTCTAAAGATGTTAAAGAGGAAGTGTTTTGTTTGTGTTGCACAAATACTTTGATACCCACAACACAGCTAATGAAATATCCATAACAGTTATGTGGTTATGGAAGTATTTCTGCTTATAACCATTTCTTTCTCCTGTAGGTCTTTCAGGAAGGCGTGCCATGTCATCCACAGCCAAGGATCCAGGCACGACCCGAGAGAACTTGCGAGAACGTACCAGAACTAGTGTTGCCAAAAAGCTTGCTGTACCCACCGATGCCATGCCTCAGAAGCGTTCACGATGCCGTACCGTAGCAGAGACTGATTCTCGGATTAGCAAATCTCGTTCAGACAGCCAGATAAGCCATAAAGCAGTGCTGGAGTGTCAAGTGAAGGACCTGCTGGGCTTAGCCAAGAGCAAAGACCTGGAGATCCTCCATCTCCGCTCTGAACTTAGAGGTATGAGAGCCCAGCTTGGTCTGGAAGAACTTGAGGCCCCTGATCCAGAACAAGCATCTCAAGAGACCAAGCAGCCTCAGGAGAAAGAGGTTTCTCCTGTGATCAGTGCCACAGATGTGGAGTCCACTCTGCTCCTCCTTCAAGACCAGAACCAGGGCATCCTTGATGAGCTAAATATGCTGAAGAGTGAAAACTGGATGCTGAAGGATCGTCTCAATGCTCTCGGCTTCTCTCTGGAGCATCGTCTAGACAGCCCTGACAAAGGTCTGTGCTGCCCGTCCCTTAGTCCTGAGCCTGTAGCTGCTGGCTGCAGTGGAGGTCACCGTGAAAACAGTGGGGGTGGTATGTGTGCATCTTCTGCAGAAGGCTGTGCCCAAGGCTCTACCGAGGACCTGCTGTCAGAAACAAGATGTGTAGGCCCTCCTGATGCAGTGGACAGTGAGTGTAGTGAGGCCTACCAGCCGATCACCTCCAGCGATGATGCTCTGGATGCGCCTTCAGGTTGTGGATCTTCTTCTGAATCAGAAGGAGGGCCACCGAGCCGGGAACATTCCCGCAGGGGCAGCAGCGGGAACACCAGTGAAGTTTCCATGGCCTGCCTGACTGAGCGCATCCATCAAATGGAGGAGAACCAGCACAGCACAGCAGAAGAACTCCAGGCCACTCTGCAGGAGCTTGCTGACCTGCAGCAAATCACACAAGAGCTGACCACAGAGAATGAACGCCTGGGCGAGGAGCGTGCCATTCTGGTTGACTCCCTCTGTCAACAACCCTGATCCAGAACAAGCATCTCAAGAGACCAAGCAGCCTCAGGAGAAAGAGGTTTCTCCTGTGATCAGTGCCACAGATGTGGAGTCCACTCTGCTCCTCCTTCAAGACCAGAACCAGGGCATCCTTGATGAGCTAAATATGCTGAAGAGTGAAAACTGGATGCTGAAGGATCGTCTCAATGCTCTCGGCTTCTCTCTGGAGCATCGTCTAGACAGCCCTGACAAAGGTCTGTGCTGCCCGTCCCTTAGTCCTGAGCCTGTAGCTGCTGGCTGCAGTGGAGGTCACCGTGAAAACAGTGGGGGTGGTATGTGTGCATCTTCTGCAGAAGGCTGTGCCCAAGGCTCTACCGAGGACCTGCTGTCAGAAACAAGATGTGTAGGCCCTCCTGATGCAGTGGACAGTGAGTGTAGTGAGGCCTACCAGCCGATCACCTCCAGCGATGATGCTCTGGATGCGCCTTCAGGTTGTGGATCTTCTTCTGAATCAGAAGGAGGGCCACCGAGCCGGGAACATTCCCGCAGGGGCAGCAGCGGGAACACCAGTGAAGTTTCCATGGCCTGCCTGACTGAGCGCATCCATCAAATGGAGGAGAACCAGCACAGCACAGCAGAAGAACTCCAGGCCACTCTGCAGGAGCTTGCTGACCTGCAGCAAATCACACAAGAGCTGACCACAGAGAATGAACGCCTGGGCGAGGAGCGTGCCATTCTGGTTGACTCCCTCTGTCAACAAGGGGAGCGTCTGGAACTGTACGGAAGACAGCTGGACTACTTCCGTGGCCTGCTTGACGAGCATCGGGTGGCCTACGCCAAGGATGATGAAGATGCCAAAAGCGGCCGATACGTGGAACTGGAAAGACGCTACGCTGAGCTGAATGAGGACTCACGTTTTGAGCGAGAGCAGCTGCTGGGTGTTCAGCAACAACTAAGCAGTGCTCTCAAGATGGCAGAACAGGAGAATGCAGAAGCCCAAGGCCTGATGGGAGCATTGAAGGAGCGTGTCCATGTGGCGGAGAGAGCTGTGGAAATGGAGCGGAGGGAGCGGGCAGTTGCCAAAGCGGAGTTGGAAGCACTGAGGGTAGTGTCCGAAGGGGAGCAGGTGGAGCTGAATCGCTGCAGAATCCAACTTGAGCAAGAGAGGCAGAGAGTTGCCCAGCTCCTCTCCATCCACAACGCAGGGGATAAGACAGACATACGCCACCTGCTGGACAGTGAGAGATTAGCCCAAGAGCGAGCAGAGGCCAAAGCAGCTCAGTTACAAGAGGAACTGGGGCACACGCACAGTGAAGCTGCCCAGCTCCAGGAGGCAATTAGCAAGGTGAAAATGACACACTCGGATAACTCATACCTTTGATTATCTTAAGTTGTCTTAAGCTGTGTCTGAGACGCATACCGTCTGAATAGGTACTACATTTCGCCTACTGTTTTATGAATTCAGATATACTACCTTTTTACTTAATGTTTTACACCTGCTATAACACTGTCTGAAAATGCCTACTTTAGTGTCTTAGGACGTTAGCATAGTATTAGCATATTAGCTATGTAGCTGGATGAAATTTTAATTTCTTGTAAGTCAAAGAGTTCCCAACATTTGTTTTGAGCATTGATATTGAACATCTTGTGCCTGGTAACATGTTAACAACCACTCAGAATACCTAGCAACAACATAATGCCTTAGCAACTACCCAGATCACCATAGCATTGTGATATCAAGTTTTGAACAGGCATTAGCATAGGTAATATGTAGTTAGATGAAATCTCAACTTCTTGAAAGTCAAACAGGAGTTTCCAACTTATGCTTTGAGAATAGATATTGAACAACCAGTTCCTAGCCATTGTTGGGGGTAACGCATTACAAGTAACATGAGTTACATAATCAGATTACATTTTTCAAGTAACTAGTAAAGTAACACTTTATTTTTTAATTTACAAGGTTACTTTTTCAAATAAGTAGCACCAGTTACTTTGTTTCCCCGTGTATTGACAGAGCTCTCCTGTCCTCATGTTGAGAGAAAGTTCTAGACTAAATGTGAACATGCATTTACTCAACGCACTTGCACAAAAACAGATTCAGTATTCCTCAAAATGAATAAAAATGAGCCCAGCCCAGATGAGAAAAAGTAACATAGCACATTACTTTCCATAAAAAGTAACTAAGTAATGCAATTAGTTACTTTTTTAGAGAGTAACGCAATATTGCAATGCATTACTTTTAAAAGTAACTTTCCCCAACACTGTTCCTAGCAACATGCTATAACCACTCAGAAGTCCTAGCAGTCATGTAACAATACCCTGGCAACCACCCAGATCACCCTAGCATTGTGTTGTCAAGTTTTTAACAGGCTGTAGCATATGCTTAAAGCACAGTGATTTTGATCCTCCAGGTAGTAGTAGCAGTGTACTGTATATTTTTCAACATGTATCTCGGCTAATGTGTAGCTTTGTGTTCGCTAAAGCTTGAGGGTGAGTTCCGAGCGTTTCGTGACGATGTCCAGGCACAGTTAGCAGAGCAGAAGCGGCTCCTGGAGCAGCAGTGCTCTGAGCTAGAGGAGAAGGACACAGAGATCGCTGACATGAAGGAGACTATCTTTGAGCTAGAGGATGAAGTCGAGCAGCATCGTGCTGTCAAGCTCCATGACAACCTCATAATTTCTGACCTGGAGAGTAAGTCATATGACAAAATGGTCACTAAACATTTATTTATACTATACACTAATTACATATGTATATACACTAACACTAATATACACTAATTATTTATAATTAATTGACACAAAAAAAAAAACAAACAAATTTGTCTGGTGTTGACCAAATATGTTTTGTTTTCATTATCTTGTGGTTATTCAGGCTTCTGTCCACATAGAGGCGTCATTGAGCTATTGGAGTAGACAATACAGATATTGTCTTGACCTGACTTTTCAATTTCAACATACTTGATCATTTTACATACATTATTACCATAACATCAATACAAATAAATTATAGTCTTTTAACATAATGAAAATATTAAAAGATAAATGTATAAAAATAAAATGAAAATTAGGTACTTGAATAAAATTGAATAAAATTTACTTTCAGGAACACATTAATGATATTTAGCTTTCATTATAAATCTGTATTTATTTCTGGCATTTTTCCACCTCAGATTCCATCCAAAAACTTCATGATCAGAAATATGACATGGAGAAAGAGATTAAGATTCTTCACCGAAAATTGCGGGTAAATTTTCCCTTTTTATTTGCTTCCTTTGTGCTGTGTATATCACGCCGTTTCATTTATTATATAATTTATTAATTAATTCATTCATTCATTTTCCAAAAGAATTGAATTGACACCTGTCACTCACAGGAGGAATCAGCCGAGTGGCGTCAGTTCCAGGCTGATCTGCAAACAGCAGTCATAATCGCCAACGACATCAAGACAGAAGCTCAGGTGGAGATCGGAGACCTGCGGCGCCGCCTGCAGGAAGCTCAGGAGAAAAATGAGAAGATGAACAAAGAGCTGGATGAACTAAAGAGCAAGAAGTAAGAGAAGATGTCATGAAAATGTACAATGTAGTGTGTTGTGACAACAGGGATGTAGACAGGTTGTGTGATTATTTTTGTGCAAATACACTCCTGAACAAAATCTTAAGACCGGTGGAAACATTACAAGTATTCACATTTCGCGCTGGTAGATCGTAACCAGGTTGAAAGTACTGCTTCAAAATGCCAAAAGAAGAAACAGGAGCAAGAGACAAAAAATAGAGAGTTGGCAATTTATTGAAAACTGCATTGAAACTCAAAACAGGCTGTTCTTCAGCTGATCAAAAGTTTAAGACCATAGCCTTAAAAAGTTCAAATCTGCGCAAAAATATGGCTTTCATGTCATTGTCCATCAGGCAGTCACACTGTCATGACCCAATAACCATAAGACAGCATCTCGTCCCACGGCATCTCGTCTCCTCCCACGCTCCAAACTTGCCCGTTTGGAATTTCCAAGGGAGCACCAAACATGGGACATTGAAAGGTGGAAGAAAGTTTTATTCTCTGACGAGAAAAAATTTAACCTGGACGGTCCTGATGGCTTCCAACGTTACTGGCATGACAAGGAGATCCCACTGGAGATGTTTCTACGCGGCACAGTGGAGGAGGCTTCATCAGGTGCTTTTTCCTTCAGTGGGAAAATGGAGCTTCAGGTTGTGCAGGGGCGTCAAACGGCGGCTGGCTATTTTGTTATTTAAACCCTTCTCTCGCAGATGCCGTCTTATGGTTATTGGGCTGCAGTCAGCATCAGTAAGGGCCTTCATTTGGGTCGAGGATCGGCCTGTGTCTTCACGGCCAGCACGTCGGATCGTCCGACGCAGGTGAAATTTGTTTGGGTCTACCACTTGACTTTTTTTTGTCCCATAACTCAGGATATTTTAAGAAATGTAAAATGATTGTCTTACTGAGTCCATCCTCTGCAGCGATGGTGCGTTACAAGAGCCCTTGCTTGTGCAGCTCAACAATCCTGCCACGTTCAAAGACCTTTTTACCTTTGCCATCAGGAGATCATGACAGTGTGACTGCCTGAAGGACAATGACATGAAAGCCATATTTGTGCGCAGTTTTTAACTTTTTAAGGCTATGGTCTTAAACTTTTGATCAGCTGATGAACAGCCTGTTTGAGTTTCAATGCAGTTTTCAATAAATCGCCTACTCTCTATTTTTGTCTCTTGCTCCTGTTTCTTCTTTTGGCATTTTGAAGCAGTACTTACAACCTGGTTACGATCCACCAGCGCAAAATGCGAATACTTGTAGTGTTTCCCCCGGTCTTAAGATTTTGTTCAGGAGTGTATTTGCATATGCAGGAGATTTGAGCATCAGTGTGTGTCTTGCGTTACAGGCAGGAAGAGGAGCGTGGCCGAGTGTTTAATTATATGAATGCCGTGGAAAGAGATTTGGCCGCGCTGAGGCAGGGGATGGGCCTGAGCCGACGGTCCTCCACTTCCTCTGAACCTTCACCCACCGTCAAAACACTCATCAAGAGCTTCGACAACGCCTCACAAGGTTCATAAATTCATGCAGATTTATGCTTGATGATACATGCTCACATTTAGGGTGTTGTGGCCTAGTGTTCATAGATCTAGACTGGTTGCCAAAAGGTTGTAGGTTGTTCAAACCTCACAAGGACCTCACAAGTGTGCCCAAGGGGCTTTTGATTAAAAATATGATTTAAATGACAAATTAGCCATTTGATTGGTTGGCATGCAAATATATAAAACCTTTTCCATTTCCTTTTATAAGTCACATAAATTGTCTGTTTTTCCATCTGTTTCTCTATATACAGGTCCTGTTCCAGCCAGTCCTACCGCTGATGCTGCTGTTGCTGTTGTTGCTGCTGCCGCTATTCCCAGAACGCCTCTCAGTCCCAGTCCCATCAAAACCCCTCCAGCCGCTGCTATCTCTCCTATGCAGGTATGAACAATTAAGAATTAATGAAAGGATGGAAATATTCATATGCTAAATGCACAATATAGTTTTGGCCTATTCTACCCCCAAATGTTTCATATCTATTAACAATAATTATGTAGTAATATTTTTTCTTTTTAGCTTTTCAGTATTTTTATTTGATAAAATAAGAGTATTCATAACAAATAAGTTTGAAGCTTGACATCATTGCAAAAACAAAATACTAAAAACAAAATACTTAAAACAGTTACACTACTGTTCGAATGTTTGGGTCAGTAAGATTTTCTAATAATTTTTGAAAGAGGTCTCTTATATTCACCAAAGCTGCATACAGCAAAAACAGCTGTGAAATATTGTTACGATTTGAAATAACCATTTAAAATGTTTATATATTTTAAAATGTAATTAATTTATTTCATTCATTATTTTCAGCAGCCATTACTCCAGTCTTCAGTGTCACATGATCCGTCAGAAATCAATCTAATATGCTGATTTGCTGCCAAATTAACATTTCTTCTTATTATCAATGTTGAAAACAGTTGTGCTGCTTAATGCCCTCCACTAATATTGGCACCCTTGGTAAATATGAGCAAAGGTGGCTGTGAAAATAAATCTGCATCGTTTATCTTTTTGATCTTTCATAAAAAAAAATGCACAGAATTCTAACCTATCGTTGAAGTAAAACAATGGAAAGTGGGGGGAAACTCGCATTATGAAATAAATGTTTTTTTCTAGTTCGTGTTGGCCACAATTATTGGCACCCGATTATTGCAACGTCCTTTTCCCAAGATAACAGCTCTGAGTTTTCTCCTATAATGCCAGTGAGTTTGGAGAACACCTAACAAGAGATCAGAGAACATTCCTTCATACGGAATCTCTCCAGATCCTTCAGATTCCCAGCTCCATGTTGGTGGCGCTTCTATTCAGTTCACCACACTCATTTTCCATAAGGTTCAGGTTAGGGAACTGGGACGGCCATGGCAGAATCTTCATTTTGTGCTCGGTGACACATTTTTGTGTTGAATTTGATGTTTGTTTTGGATCGTTGTCCATGGCCCATTATAAGATTTCTAACAGAGGCAGTCAGGTTTCGATTTTTTATCTCTTGGTATTTGATAAAATCCATGATGCCAATATATGTCCAGGACCTCCAGCAGAAAAATAGGCCCACAACATTAAAGATCCAGCAGTATATTTAACTGTGGGCATGGGGCTTTTCTTGAAACCTTCCCGAACAACATGTTGTGATGATCTCTGCGATTCTCCAGCTGTGATCCTTGGAGAGCCTTTGGCCACTTAAACTCTCCTCCTCACTGTGCATTAGGACAATATATACACACATCTTCTTCCAGGCAGATTTGTAATATTTTTAGTTGATTGGAACTTCTTAATTATTGCCCTGATGGTGGAAATGGGGTTTTAAATGCTTTAGCTATTTTCTTACAGCCACTTTCTATTTTGTGAAGCTCAACAATCTTGTTCTGCACATCAGAACTATATTCTTTGGTTTTACTCCTTGTGATGGATGATTCATTTCTTACAGCCACTTTCTATTTTGTGAAGCTCAACAATCTTGTTCTGCACATCAGAACTATATTCTTTGGTTTTACTTCTTGTGATGGATGATTAAGGGAATTTGGCCTTTGTGTCCTTCTATTTATAATCCTATGGAACAGGAAGTCATGGCTGGAGAATTTCATGCTCCTAGTCACCCTGGTGTGCTAAAAAAAATTGTAAATATGAATGGGATACTTTAGAGATATTTTACTCATAAGAATTTCTATGGGTGCCAATAATTGTGGCCAGCATGCATTGGAGAAAAACATTTATTTCATAATGTGAGTTCCCCCCAATTTAAATTGTTTTACTTCAATGACAGGTTGAATTTTGTGAATTTTTTTTTGAACAAAACATCAAAAAGATAAACGATGCAGATTTATTTTCACAGCCACCTTTGCTCATATTTACCAAGGGTGCCAATATTAGTGGTTGGCACTATTTTTGTGGAAACTGATATCTTTTTTCAGGATGCTTTGATGAATAGAATGTTCAAAAGAACAGCATTTATTTGAAATAGATCTTTTTAAATGTATTTAATGACACACTTGATCATTTTAGTGCATCCTCACTGAATAAAAATATTAATTTCTTTAACAAATAAATAAATCATACTGATCCCAAACCTTTGAATGGTTATGTATTTGTCATAAATATGACTGAATATATTTAAAGCCATTGTAAAAAACCTAATCTTAAAAGTAACCTGAATTTGCAGTGGGATAGATGGGTCTCTCTGATCACTCTAGCAGACGTCTGCATTCTTCTCTATGGGGATTTTCTGACCTAACACCCCTGTCTGTCAAATGAGATCTCCAGACCTGCTGTGCGTGGAGCTGGAGTTGGGCTTTCCTTCTTGTTCTCAGCCTCGTCCTCCACGGATGTCCTTTGCCGCATTGCTCTTTTTCCTCAAAATGTGCCAAAACAGGATGTTTTTGTAAGGAAAGAAAAAAATGAGGCAGTTTGACGTACTTTGAGTACAAAACATATGCAAGGCACAGAGATCTTGTAGAGTATTTGTGGTGAATTTGAGTTTATTATTGGTGCTTGTTCAGAACATGATGTGCCATGGACATGAAATCATGCCATTTGTTGAGGAGGAGGTTTACATTTGAATATCCAGTTTTAGATAAAACATGGAAAAAATCCCATTGACTGGCACTGAAGGATGGGATCTAAATCAGAGGACCAGAAAATCATAGACTCTTGTTGTGGGCTTTTGACTTATAACTTGGTTGAGTTATACAGTGGGTACGGAAAGTATTCAGACCCCCTTAAATTTTTCACTCTTTGTTATATTGCAGCCATTTGCTAAAATCATTTAAGTTAATTTTTTTTCCTCATTAATGTACACACAGCACCCCATATTGACAGAAAAACACAGAATCGTTGACATTTTTGCAGATTTATTAAAAAATACTTTCCGTACCCACTGTATATTGTATATGATATATTCTTAATGATTTTGCTGGGAATAAATAATGAAGCAACATCACGGCAACATCACGTTTTAAATCTTACAGACTGTCATAAGACTAGTCTCATAATCTTTAATGGTCTCATGAATTTTCAATAGTGTCTGTGTTTTAAACTTTAGTAACAAAACAGCTTTTGAGTCATTAAGTTTGATTAATTTCTTTGAATCAGTTGAAACTGCCCGTTTCAGAGAATAGCTTTAAAACTCAGAATTGTGCCCTTGTTTGGTATTTTTCATGTTTTATTATTAAATTACTATATGTACCATGTATTTACATGTTTCAGACTGTATATTGTTAAATTGGTCCATATTATCAATTATTATTTTGAACTAAAACTATTACAAATATTTTTATTAAGTGAAAGAAAGCTGAAATAAAGTAAAATATAAATATTAAGTGAAAAACCTACAAGTTGAAGTAAATAAAATAGCTTAATAAAATATATAAAAACCAGTATGTATTTTAAAATATATAAAAATAACACAATTATTACATTTTTGAAAATTTTAATAAAAAAATAAAAAATATAAAAATGAAAACTAAAAATATAAAAATTAAAGCTAATGCAGAATATTAATAAATACTATAATAGCATATAAATAATTTAAAATAACAAAATTATTAATTATAAATTATTCTTAATTATTCCCTAGATTTTTTTATTGTTATTATTTTAAATCTGCTTGGCAAAAATGGTTTGGTTGAAATTAAGGTTCCTTCGAAATCACCCTGGTCAGCCACTTCAGAGCAAATAATAAAAGAAAAAAAATCTAAATTAATCCAATATTTATTATTTATTGTAGCTATATTGCCCCAGCCCTGTTGTGCCTTTATGCATGTTTTTTTTTCTGTATTTTACAGAGGCACACCATAAGCTCAGCCAAACCTCTGTCGTCAATGCTGGACAAGAGGCCGAGCTACACGGACCTGAGCATACCAGGTGGGCTGACGTTAGTCACACTTGAAATCTAACTCCTTGATCTTTTGGTCTTCCCTCACACTGGTTTGATCTAGTTATCCAGAGGCGAACTCAGAGTTAAAGGTCATGTGTAATCGTGCTGTACTGTTTCCCTCAGGCTTAACATTTGCAGTTAATGACCACTGAGGTTGTGTGCCAGGCCTTGAGAAGGAAGCAGGATATTTATTTTAGCACAAGCTTAATCATGCCACATATAGCCTGTTGTTCTTTGTCATGATTATATGTGTGTTTTTATGTAATTCAATAGCTGACCACCTCCTCCGGACCTCACCTGTAACACGCCCCAGCTGCAGCCTCCAGAGGGTGACAAACATAGATTCGACTAAGTCCATATCAGGTATGTTTAGACCTGTAGAGTACTCGTTCTGCACCAACTAGTCAAATACTCGACTATACAGTTATTCAACATACCCACTGTGTGTTGTGACATTAAAGGAATAATTCACCCAAAAATGAAAATTTGCTGAAAATTTACTCACCCTCAGGCCATGTAAGATTTTGAAGATTTGTAGAAATGTAGCATTACATCACTTGCTCACCGGTGGATCCTCTGCAGTGAATGGGTGCCGTCAGAATGAGAGTTTAATAAACAGCTGATAAAAACATCACAATAATATACAAATAATCCACAGAACTGGATCAGTTCATCCCTTGTGAAGCGAAAAGCTGCAAACGAGAAACAAATCCATCAAGGTGCTTTAACTTTAAACCGTCAGTTTTTGGCAAATTAACCAGTCCATAAATCATAATAATGCTTACTTTAGTGAAAAAGTCCATCTCCTATTGTCCACATCACAATCCATCAACATATTTGTTTAGAACTGTTTTGGAATGTTTTTGCTTGTAAACAGTGCTTGATCTGTGCATATTTCTTTCCTGATTCAGACAACATGACCTTTTCACTGGAGGAAGCAATATTATGAATAGAAGACTCGTATTTTGGCGAGAAGTGGCGGTTTAAAGTTAAATCATCTGGATTAGTTTCTTACAAACAGCTTTTTATTTCACAGCATGTTAACTGATGCAGTGAGTTGTGTGGATTGCCTGTGGATTATTGTGATGTTTTTATCAGCTGTTTGAACTCTCATTCTGACGGCACCCATTCACTGCAGAGGATCCAGTGGTGAGCAAATAATGTAATGCTAAATTTCTCCAAATCTGTTCTGATGAAGAAGCAAACTCATTTACATCTTGGATGGCCTGTTCACCTTTTTGGGTGAACTATTCCTTTAACAGCACACAGATTTTGTAATAATTCTCAAACTGTCCATGCATCCTCTACTTGTCAGTTTCTCACAGAAGCAGCGAAGAGTTAAAGAGAGATTTGTCAGTAACAGATGCATCAACGCCATCGTCAGTCATCGCGTTGGGCTCGTCTTCTCCCCAGCTGTCTCTCTCGTCCAACTGCTCCTCCCCGACCGCCTCCGTCACACCCACCACACGAGGACGTTTACAGTAAGCGGCGGACCTTCCTTGTTTTTCTATTTGCCTCCGTCTCTTTTATGTTTATCTCCGCTCTGGCTCTTCTTTTGTTGACTTTCTAGAAGACTCTTTCTCGCCGTCAGGTTTGCCAGATGTCTCTATGTTTCACACTCTATCTCTGTCTCTGTCTCTGTCTGCTCTCTGCAGTGTTGACCGTTCAGTTTCAATAATGGATGTCACTCATTTGCCTGTCCTGAAACCTGACCGTGGGGCCACCGTGGCTTTTGAATAGGCCGTTGGAGGAAGACGAATTATTCTGCACTTTCCTTTATTATCAGAGCATTTCCTTCTGGTTGTAGTATTAACTTCCTTGCTGGAAAAATCCAGCTATAACCAGCTTCTGATAGTAGCTAGTTTTACTCAAGTGCTGGCTGATGGAAACTATGTATAAAATAAAATGTATAAAATAAATAAACATAAACAACAACAAATCATTATTATATTATTAAAATATTAGCATTATTATTTTTTATTATTATTTTATTTCTTTTTTTATTATTATATAGTGTCAGTTTTTTTTGTCAGAATTACAGGTTGTATGCCATGTATGTCAATGGGACACTGTCAATTTGCTAATTACTGCAATTTTTAAAATAATTACACTCTTCAGTGCAGTGAGTTGGCATTTCTGTGTAGGTAAGATGATCTATTTTTACAATACAGAATCGATGTTCAATTTATAAATTGTTATAGTGGCAGTGGCAGAAGGATCTTAAAGTTGGTGCATCCATCATCAGGTCAATTGCATCTTGGTAGAATTTCCGCTCAAAACTGAAGGATGTTTTTTGCTATTAAAGTTGAATCCAATACAAAGGAACTGTGTTGTTAAAGTGATTGATGTCTCTTTAGAGAGGAACGGAAGGACCCTCTGTCTGCGTTAGCCAGGGAATATGGAGGATCCAAGAGGAATGCTCTGCTCAGGTGGTGCCAGAAGAAGACTGAGGGTTATCAGGTACAGTTTTTTTTTTTTTTAGTACGTTTATTTAAGTCGCTTATGATATTAATGGTCATGCACAATACCATGCACATACCATGCACATGCACATACCAATTGATTGCCATATTGGTATCAGCCAATTTAGTTTTTTTTTTTAATTAGTCCTGTTAGGCAAATATTAGACATATTATCAAATAAACATGTGCATTTATAATAATGTCCATCATATTGATTATCAGTCATAACATGAAATTATATATTGACCCCTATTAATAATATATATTGGCCTGAGGTAATAAAAGAAATTCAAACTGTGAATCTTTGAATCTTGAAAAAAAAAGTTTTTAAATAAAACTCACATGCACACACAAGTAACAATTTTATTCACCAAACAATCATGAAAATCATGAAAAAAATTTGTTTTTTTAAATATTATATTAAAATATTACAATTTAAAACAATATTTCACAATATTACTGTTTTTACAGTATATTTACAGCCTTGGTGAACATAAGAATTATTTCAAAAACATAAAAAATAATAATAACCCTAAAATTTGGAAAGGTATAATATTACAGTTTTCAAAACCTGAAACTTTCTGTTTATTACCAGGTTTAAATTAGATTTTTTAATTCAGATTTTCAATGTGTTTTCAACCTTGGTAAACAATAGAAATGGTTTCATTATTTCAGTATAGCTTAAAATTTGTAAATTCACTTAGGCAATTTCACAGTTGTCAGCGTTCAGGTATTCTTGTTTGAGTGTGTTTGCTTTTTAAATAGAACATGGCCATGCATAATGTACTGATTCACCTTCTATTGCAATTACTCTTCTGCTGTCAAGCATATAAAATGTTTACCATTCAGAGAGGGTTTTGGACCATGATGTTACCACGGTTTCCCTCAAGCCAGGAAGTGTGCTACATTTCTCCTGCTTCGTGCCCCATGTCACAAACAGAAAACCTCTCAGCCAATCAGAGCATAGAACCCTTGTGGGCACATCACCCACTGAATTTGATCACCTTGTGATTTCAAGTTGTGTTTTCCTTTTAATTTCATAGATTCTGAAATGTGCAGTTAGGAGTTTTTGTCAGTTTTATCACCTCTGGGGCAAATACATTTTTTCCATCTTTCAGTTTTGGGAGTTCTTTTGTCTTTTTGACACCACTATCCCATAACCCAGCCGTTTCTGTCGCCGCCTTTCTCTCTGCATCTTTGTCTGTCTCTCAGTAAGTGTGCATGTGATTGATGGTAATGTCCACCAGTGGATAAAAGCCATTTTTCACTGAAACTCTAATGTGTTCATTACAAGCGGCCTGGCTTCACTTGGAGTGCACTTTTTGCAGCAAGCTGCCTCTGTTTCTCCATTTTCAATGTGATTAGCCTAATGCTGTCTCCCCTGGGCCTTCCTGTTTTTTTGCACACAAGACCTCTTTTCATTAGCTGCTTGCTGGCACACAAACGAGCGAGGACACGGGGAGGATGTCTTTGTAACCCACTCCCTTCACACAATTCTGTTGTGCTGACGTTCGTTTAGCTTCAAACAACATGGCAGAAGTTTGTACACTGAATTGTAAGGGAGGGTTGGGTTGTGGATGTAACTGGCTAGTGAAGAATGAAACGACCTTTAATGCTATTTAAGGAATTTACAGTTAAATTGAAAACAAAATTGACCTTTTTAACTTCCTCACTACATGTTCCCGGTCCTACTTTATTTATTAAGTCAGTTCCTCTCAAGTTCACACAGGTGTTCACGAAAATAACTAGAGGTGCAGATCATTGCTTGTATTTGACAACCAGAAAGTGTCTGAATTTTTATCTTTCTTTTTTTGTTTGGTTTCATGGCCATTTTGTCTAATATATGATTGTATAATGTAACAGACTTCTTTGGTAACAATTTAGGTTTAATTTGTTAACATCATTATATGCATGAAGTATCAGCGGTGTCAATGAAAATGTAAGAAGATTCTCATGCATTTGATGCATTTATTTGATAAAAATATAATAAAATGGCAATATTGTGAAATATTTATTACAATTTAAAAAAATATGTTTTAAAATGTAATTTATTCCTGTGATGCAAAGCTGAATTTTCAGCAGCCATTACTCCAGTCTTCAGTGTCACATGATCCATCAGAAATCATTCTAATATGCTGATTCAGTGCTCAAGAAATATTTCTTATTATTATCAATGTTGAAAAAAGGTTGCTGTTTATTTTTGTGGAAATGTACATTTCAGAATGCTTTATGAATAGAAAGTTCAAAAGACTAGTATTTATTTTGAATAGAATTTTTTTGGTGACATAATAGATTCAGCAAGGACATTTTAAATAAAATTATAAAACGGATAGTTCCAGTCCTTGATTCTGATTGGTTGAGCCGTGTTCGAAGCTGTTGTAAATTACACTACAAACATACACCTTTGTTTACTTCTGTGTGTTGCTCGGCAACCACTTTGTTGGAACCACAACTGTTTCTGGGGAACTACATTGTTTGGTGGAAGAATACTGTTTTTATTTATATCATTACACTTTATTTGCTCTGTTTTATTCTGTGAAACCTTAATACGTATATGGAATAACCGTTTTATAAAAGCAATAAGCCCCGTAATAAACTCCGCTTCGCGTCGCCCCTTAACTGTTATAAATTCACTGTAAACCACGGCTTCTTGGGGCTTATTGCTTTTAATAGATCGAAAGTGATAGTAAAAACATTTGTGTCTTTGCTGAATAAAATTATATTCTTTATAAAAATGTCTTATTGACTCGGCAATTTTTAAATTTAACAGGTTGTATAAATTAACCTTAATTTCTAATGATCCAACATAAATTATTCATAAACAAGAGTAGCTTTTAAATGAAAATTAATGTGATTGATAAATGTGGTAAAGGTACAGTTCATTGTGGTCATTGTCATGATACCTAATACAACTAATGTTAACAAACTGACTTTTATGGTTTGTGCTGTTTTTTGTTTTTTTCAAAACTTTGGCCACTTGGATTGATATTTTGTTACATAATTACAATGACATTCATTCATCTTAAAGTATCCTAATACTTTTTGGGGACACTTACTACGGAAAGCACTACCATAGTCAGTGGTCAGTATGCTAGCACAGATCTCTTGACAAGAAACAGGGCATCATTATCAGTGTGAGACCACGTTGGTGCTCCACAGACCTGGGTCTGTTCCTGCCTCTCCATCCCCTGCTGCTGTGGCCCACTCTGATGAGCTCATCACTTCCTTCCACTCCACTCTCTGTGGGTTGCCACAAAGCTCTGCCAATTTATAGAAACGTAATGATGATTTTTAATGACGCTTGCTAGGTGCTTTACCGTAATTGCACCTACATTACCTCTCAAAAATTTGGGATCGGTAAAGAAGACTCTTATATTCATGAAGGCTGCATTTTTTTTGATAAAAAATACTGTGAAAACCGTAATACTGTGAAATATTATAATTTAAAATAACTCTTTTCTAATTGAATATATTTTAAAATTTAACTTATTTCTGCTGAATTTTCAGCATCATTACTCCAGTCTTCAGTGTCACGTGATCCTTCAGAAATCATTCTAATATGCTGATTTGGTGCTTAAGAAACATCTCTTATTATTATCAGTGTTAAAAACAACTTATAAAACGGATAGTTCCGGTCCTTGATTCTGATTGGTTGAGCCGTGTTCGAAGCTGTTGTAAATTACACTACAAACATACACCTTTGTTTACTTCTGTGTGTTGCTCGGTAAATTCACTGTAAACCACGGCTTCTTGGGGCTTATTGCTTTATATGATACTTTTTTCCAGGATTCTTTAGCAGAAAGTTCAAAAGAACAGCATTAATTTGAAATATATATTTTTTTTGTAACAGTGTAAAGTCTTTACTGTCACTTTTATAATGCCTCCTTGCTGAATAAACATTAATTTCTTAAAAAAAAAGTCTTACCAACCACAAACTTTTGAATAGTAGTCTATATGTGCAAATGCAACACGTGAGAGCTGTAGATCTGAGGAGGGCATTAGTTGAGCAAACGCTAATGGCATTAATGAACGCAGAGCCTATTTTTTTGTAACAGTGTAAAGTCTTTACTGTCACTTTTATAATGCCTCCTTGCTGAATAAACATTAATTTCTTTAAAAAAAAGTCTTACCAACCACAAACTTTTGAATAGTAGTCTATATGTGCAAATGCAACACGTGAGAGCTGTAGATCTGAGGAGGGCATTAGTTGAGCAAACGCTAATGGCATTAATGAACGCAGAGCCTCTTTCCTGGTCACAACAACACCATAAATGGCCCCCAGTGAGTCAGATGACTACTTCCATGTATGGATTGAAGCATGTGTGAAGTATGTTGATACAGATAAGCAAGGCTGTTGAACAAACACTTCAGCACAAGGCGAGACTGTCAGTGTCATATGAATAAGTAGGTGAACACTGCTCTCAGAACAGCATTAAAGTTCAATTTGTGACAATGCGTGAGAAAATAGTTGGTGTGCAACAGTGTACCTAGAATACATCTCATCCATCAAGGTCTAGGTATTGTAAACATGTTATTTTTGAAACTATTGTTACTTACAAACTGACCCAGAAATAGTGCATTTTATGTATGCAAGTCTACACAGAATTTGACATTTATTTTCACGTATTCACTGCTGATTATGAGCAGAATTAAGCTAAATATTGTATCACGTGTTCATGCTCAGTAAAATGACCTTATCTTTGGCTGAAAGCACTAAATAGGCAAAATATTTACTAAACAAACAATGTAATGCTTGCGTGTAATGTAACGTATGTAGCAAGATAAGGTTTTTTGTCAACATACGCTTTAAGTGTCTCTAAATAAGATAGCATGCTTAATTGTATGAAAAGCAATGTTTCCAACGTTTGTGTAAACATTGAAAAAAGACATTATTTCTGTCAAGATTTACAGCTGTGGCTCTTAACTACACCCATAATGTCACAGGGACACCGAAAGATTCACTGCTTCATCAGTCCCCTGAATCACCCACCCAATTCCCTCAGTTCATCTACTGAAATTGTAATTATTGATCTTTTTTTCTCCTCCCTCCGCAAACACGCAGAACATTGACATCACCAACTTCAGCAGCAGCTGGAATGATGGGCTCGCTTTCTGTGCCATTCTTCACACCTATCTGCCGGCACATATCCCTTACCACGAGCTCAACAGCCAGGACAAGGTCTGTACGCTTACACGCATAAGACACGAACAGGGTGAATTCAGGTAAATTGGACAGCTTTTGAATTTGACTGAAAATTTGGTCCAGTTTACCTGAATTCACCCTATATGTGACCCTGGACCACAAAACCAGTCTTAAGTCGCTGGGGTATATTTGTAGCAATAGCCAAAATAAACATTGTGTATGGGTCAAAATGATCGATTTTTCTTTTATGCCAAAAATCATTAGGATATTAAATAAAGATCATGTTCCATGAAGATATTTTGTAAATTTCCTACCGTAAATATATCCAAACGTAATTTTTGATTAGTAATATGCATTGCTAAGAACTTCATTTGGACAACTTTAAAGCCAATTTTCTCAGTATTTGGATTTTGATTTTCAAATAGTTGTATCTCGGCCAAATATTGTCCTATCCTAACAAACCATACATCAATGGAAAGCTTATTTATTCATGTATAAATCTCAATTTCAAAACTTTATGACTGGTTTCGTGGTCCAGGGTAACATATGTTCCTTTCTCGAATATCAATTAGCACAACAAAAAGATATATATATATTTTAGAGAAGACTTGCATATAATTCCTAATAATTCAATTCATTTATTGACATCAGTTCTTCTGGCTTGTGTTTTGCAGAGGCGGAATTTCACTTTGGCTTTCCAGGCAGCAGAAAGTGTGGGAATTAAATCGACACTGGTGAGTTTAATATAAACGTATTTTCATTACAAATATTATAAATATTATCTGATAAAATCATCTAAGATAAGCATTTGTTGTTTTGTCTTTTTTGGGTTTCAACATGTCATGGTAAAAAGGGCAACACATACAAAGTCTGAACCAATTAAGTTTGTATTACTTAAATAGACAGTGTAGTAGTAATATCAAATTATTTAGCAGTTTCAATGGAGAAAATATGTTCCCTGTCTTGAAAAGAAGCAGCAGTATTTAATTCAGCACCTGTTATTAATTTAATGCTTTCATAAAGCTGTTTTGCAGTAAAACCGTGACTGCTAGTCTTGCTATAACAGTTGTGTTGTTTGCTCTTTGCTTAACAAGCTGTGGCAAGATACTTGTGTAACGGCACACAACGCCACATAGGTTGACACAAACATCATTTTTTCTGACCACTTCCTCTTGCCTTCCCCCATCTGACTCATTCTCTCTGTCTGACAGGACATTGGTGAAATGGTGCACACAGAAAGACCCGACTGGCAGAGTGTCATGACCTACGTGACGGCCATCTATAAGTATTTTGAGACCTGAGAATCTTCTTGAACGGCTGTATTGGCAGCTTCAGCTTTACCTCGGTTCGCCTTCCTTGCTACTCCCAAGATGCTACAAATTTCCTAGAGGTCTTAGCTGCAAACGGGGGAAGCTTGATCGACTTCGTCCAGTGTTTTCCCAAAATCCTATATGGCTGCAGAAACAGGCCAGATCCTGCTAAGCTTCTCTGAACAGCAGTGCTTTTGAAGAGAAGTGGGAAGTCGGTGGGATCATGAGCCAGCAACTTCCTTTAAGAACACTATTTAAAGTGTATTGTGCCAACCGAGCAACGAAAATGTGTATCTCAGAATACGATTGCCTTTGAAAGATGCCTTGTTTTCTAGTTTTCTCATAAGGATGACCTCTCTATGCCAGTATTGGTCTTAGATTATCAGTATTTATTCCAAAGAGTGATACCACAACAGGTTTCGCCCACAAAAATGGTGTTTTCATTAGCCTGAATAAGCTCAAATCTGTCTCGTTTGATTTATTTAGGATTTTTTCTAATAAAAAAAGACATCAGAGGAATAGTAGTTCACCCAAAAATGAAAGTATGCTGACAATTTATTCACCCTCAGGCCATCCAAGATGTAGATGAGGTTTTTTTTTCTTCATCGAAACCGATTTGGAGAAATTGCATTACATCACTTGCTCACCAATGGATCCTCTGCAGTGAATGGGTGCCATCAGAATGGATGTGTTGCTTACAAAAAAGGATTTGTTTCTTACAAATCTGGATTTTTTTTTTTCACTTCACAAGGGGTTAATTGATGGACTGGATGATTACCTGTGGATTTTTGCAATGTTTTTATCAGCTGTTTGGACTCTCATTCTGACAGCACCCATTCACTGCAGAGGATCCATTGGTGAACAAGTGATGTAATGCTAAATTTCTCCAAATCTGTTCTGATGAAGAAACAAACTTATCTACATCTTGGCTATCCTGAAGGTAATTAAATTTTCAGCAAATTTTCATTTTTTTAATTTTCATTTTTTTCAACTCAATGATTTTTTGTTTTTATACACTAAACGAAAGCTAATTTTGAATCTAATATGTAATTTGTAATGAAGCTGTTTGGCAAGACATGTTTTTTTTTCTCGATGCTCATTCCAGCTGATCTTCCATCACTGAAAATGCTGCAAGAGTTTTTTTTTTTTTTTTTTTTGAAATATCAGCACAAATGAAATGCTTGGCTGCTTGTTTTCTGTGTTACAGGATATTTTTCAGCATTTCAGTTTTTTTTGTCTAGGCACTACTAATCCTTATTTGACACATAAAGCCAGCTGGGTTCTGGAAGCTTGCTGATTCAGATTGAGTTTGTCTTATGGGTGTAAAAGCACAAATAAAAAAGGCTGAATGTGTATTTACTGATATGAAATGTGAAATAAGATGACTACAATCCATCCGCACTGTCAGCTCATGGTTAAATCATGCATTGTACCTCTCCCATTATATACTGTACGTCTGTCAAAGATAAGCCTCCGCACACAAAACCGAAGCCTTACATGGAAAAGGAAAAGCCAAAAGCACAATTGATAAACTTGCTATGCTGTCTTCAATGCACTGCTTTTTTTAATATGTTTGTTTTGTGGCTAATTTGCTAATTCGAGACATCTTTGAAGGGATCAAGTGGGTTGCAGCAAATTTATGCCGCTAATCACAGTAGTTCAAAGTGAATTTTATGTCAAGGGCAAGTCATGTTTGTTGCAAAACTATAATTTATTCCATTTAAGTTACAGAGAGCTCTGTCGTGTTTTAAATGATAGATTTTGTTTGAGAATCCTCTGGTGCATCGGTTTGTTTATATGTGGAAATGTCATTGGCACTGACATTGAATTACCTAGAAAAGGTCAGTAGTGACAAGGAGTATTTTTGTTTGGATCTTCTTGTGAGATGTAGGTTGTGACCTAATAATAGAGTTTGATATGAAGAGTTTGATTTGAACCAAATCACGTCATATCTTGCTGTACTTAATTCGTATTTGTATAAATCCTGGAATGCCTTTTTGACGCTACAAATACTTTTTCACAAAGAAAGATTCCTAAAGCACTGTACGACATATCAAGGAGAGGAATTTGAAAAAAAAAAATAAAGTAAGGTTTCCTGCTAGCAAGGTTTTGTGAGAACAATATTTGTGTGCACAAATACAGTCTGATATTTTTAAATCGGTATAATGTGTTGACTTTATTTGTGAATGGGTTTGTGCTATGGTTTTATCAATGTTTTTTGTAACCAGTGTTATTGTAAACTAAAACTGAAACTAAAATGATTAAAATCATAAAATATTATTAGGTGGAAAAGCTTCAACTTAAAAAAAAAAAAAGAGAATTAGCAATGTGTTTTGGCAACTAACTGAAATATAATAAGTTTAAATTATTAAAACTGAAATAAAAAAATGAATTAAACCTAAATATAAAACAAAAACTAATCAAATTAAAATAAAACAAAATATAAAAATAAAAGCAAATTTAAATAATTAATAAATACTAGAATAGTTAATAATACTAAATGAACACTGGTTGTAACACCTTTCAATCTATTTTCTTCCCTATATCATTCATGTTTATTTAAACACTGATATATTGATATATTGATCTCTTCTTGGTCCTTGGGGTCATTCCTGGCACCTGTAAACAATTACTTTTACGGTACATAAATTCAGCACATTTCTGGTAGGCTTGAGCAGGTTTGTCCTTCTAGATCCAAAATTTTAAAGTCCCCCGTAGTAAAATATTTGATCCCTTAAAACTTATCTTTGATCATCAAAATGACATATTTAAATGTTTTTTCTTGTGAAAATGTTTTTCTCATGCCTTAAAATAGCTTGAATGTAACTCTACACCCTTGCCTCATTTACTATACGCTGATCTATGAATATGCAAATTAGCCCCGCCTCCAATCAGTCACACCAGCCAGTGCCTCCTGATCCACTGAACTGTAGTAAACGCAAAACAATGGCATACACGGATAATGACTGATAAAACTATGTTTTTACTAGCGGACAACTACAGTGAATACTGTAACATTCGTTAAAGTTACTTACTTGACGATGTTGTGTCCTAAAATGCCTTGATGAAGACTCGAATACAGCCGTTTGTGATTCCAATTCGCGCCCGCGAGCATACGCGTGTGAAGTGCTAGTGATAGGAATCAATCCCTTGACGTGATTGGTTATTGGATTGTGACGTAGCAAACCGAGGGCTGTTTCAAACCGCATTTCTGTGACTGCCTTTGGGAAACTAGTTTTAAAGGGGTCATATGATGCGATTTCAATTTTTCCTTTCTCTTTGGAGTGTTACAAACTCTTGGTGCATAAAGAAGATCTGTAAAGTTGCAAAGACTAAAGTCTCAAATCCAAAGAGATATTCTTTATAAAAGTTAAGAGTCAGCCACGCCTACCTGAAACGGCTCGTTCTAACACGCCCCCACATATCTACGTCACTATGTGGAAATATTATACACCAAATACACCAAATAATGTTTTTTTTAGCAGCATCATATGACCCCTTTAAGGAGAAAATACTCAGCAATGGTGTTGATTAATGGATTGGCACATGGTTTGTCTAAAAGCATATTAAAAACACCACATAGACAAATAAACAACATAAAAAACTTGATTTTCACTACAGGGGGACTTTAAATCCAAGATGCTTTAGTGTACAGGCACAAGTTAGAGCTCAATAGCACACACCACTTTTAAATTAACCTCATAGTATGTAGGTTATTCCAAGGGCACACAAGCATGGATGGTAATCTGAACTTCTTTCTGTGTTTTCTTTCTTTCTTTCCTCCTTTTTTTTTTGGAATACAACCTTTCCTGGAAGTCATGCATAGCACTTATGGGAAGAATCAGAAATGGAAAAAAACAAATCATCTAAACTACCCCTTGTCTTGTAGAAAGAAAGAAGTGAGCCAGCAATAAAAGGTCTATTTACACAGCTGTACTCAAGAACTTCCTCCTACTACTAAAATAACCTTTCATTTTCACACCGATTGTGTCTGGCACTCTGAGGTAACTGTCTATATTTGTGCCGAGGGCTTTCTGCATGCATAAACAAGGCTGTAGCCTGTAGTAACAGGTGAGAATGAAGGCTGTGATTTGATTTACTGAAGGGCCACAAAAAAGTCTTGGGCTTATGTATTAGGTCCAAAACATTAAGAAATGTCATTGCAGTGTGTGCTGCATGCGTGCTTTAATTAAGTCCTTGGTGGGTGGACCTCAGCCTCTGGTTTGCTGATTACATACATTTATCTTCATGTGGCCCTGAGGTGAAGCAGGATGTTTCGGCGGTACGTGAGAAACCACACAACCTCACGGTACCCATCAGGTCCCTCACTTCCTTATCTTCACGTACGGTTACATCAGCCATTGTCTGTCTGCGTGACTTCAAAGCGGGCTTACTAACGATGAAAATAGCATACAAACGAAAAGATTCGAACTAAATTCCTCGGATAACTTTAGATTTGTAAAAATGCAGTCATGTTTTACTGTAGCCTAAACGTCATATCAGATAAAAAAATATTACTTCTTATGTCAATATAAAACAAGATTATCTGCACGATTATCTCAAAAGAATAACTAAATAAGTAAAAAATAAATATTTATTCTCACATCATATTCACCTAAAAATTGGTCTACCATAGTAACTATTTAGGCCAAACTAACATAGCCAATTTTTATTTTATTTATTTAAATTATTTATTTTTTATTTATTTAGTTATTTATGATAGTGTGCTGGCTAATCCATTTGAACTTTTATTGTAACTGCATTGACAGTATGACAGCATGATGAAGAAGTTACCACCCACAATGGTCTTGTAGGGAGGGAAACATCGTGTTTAATGTACTTTGCATAGCTCGAATAATCAAACCGCGGAAACCAATCAGACGTGGGTCTCTTTTTCTCACGGCGCGTGAGTGTCACTGTGACAGTGCGCGCAGACACCACAACTCCACGGAGCGGAGGGAAGCTGCGACTCAACTCGACTTTGCCCTGACCAAACACGCTCAGAGTAGTGCATTTGTGTATTACTTTGTCAGGGTGATAAAACGTGTGGAGTGATTTGGTTTGCACTCATATTTTTCAATTCAGTTTTGCGGTTGGACATTCAGAAATGACAGAATGCCTGCGGAGAAACCTACAACTCAGGTGCGCGGCGGAAACACTTGTACACGGCTAAAGTGAGTAACGGAAGTATTCTTACAGTGTAAACAGTTAGTAAATGTATTTGTTTACTAGTAACGTTTGTGATTTAACTGAAAGTATTGAACTTTGTTATCCTAGCCTAAGTTTGTCAGCCTGTTAGTCCAGAGGGAGTCTGAATGGCACCTGTTTTAGTTTGCTCATTCTAAACTATAAATTCATACTTTTTGTATTAATTAATGTCACAACTTTGCTCACTTTTTCTAATTTTATTGTGTATTTTTACAGTGGGCATAAGTAGTTCACATGACAAGCAGTCACAGCAGTCTCCAACAATGTGATATGTTCATGTGATGTAATATTTCCATCTAAAAACAATTTTAAGAGCATTTTTTCCTCATTTTCTTCCATCTTTTTTAAGTATTGTGCTATACATGAACTTTTATGACCTCATTTTATCTGTGAAGCTACTTTATTATTTATTACATTTTTTAATCATTTACCACACCTCATGGCCATAAATGCCGATTAAAACGGGTAGAAATTAAAAAAAAAGTTATAACCAGCTAGAGCATTTCTAATAAACACCTTACCTTATAGATAAATACAATTCTTAAAGATTTTAATTAATATTTTTAAGCAAAAGTTTTGATGTTAAACATTTCATATACATGCCTATCTACATAAGTCCATATATGGAATGATTTACAGAAAAGTGATGTAATTTACAAGCTATATAAAGCATCCTTCTCTGCTGTTCTCTACGTAAATATACAGTTCTTAAGTTGTACAGTTGTTTAAAATAAGCACCTATGTTGGTTATTATATGTGTGGCTGAAATTTCACAGAATTCTGCCACAAATATCTCATAATGTTTCAGACATTGTTTCTCTGTTGTGTAAATGATTCAACACTCATCTAGATGCCAGTTTTTTCTTAAGAAAAAGTTTTTGTAATCAGCAATGTGTTTCTCTGATGTTATCCTACCCATTGAAATTACTTGTGATGTAGTTACCTGAAAATGTGCATCTTAACTAGACAAGAATTGCGTTACAATGACCAAGATAACTGTTAAGCATGCTTTCTGAATGACAGATAGGCGTGCAGTGCACTCTTATCATAGTCCCCAAACCCTAAGCATAATTTCCTGTTACACAGAACATGCTCGCTGAGCATCTGTCAAACAGTATTTCTGCATTCCCACCCCTTTTTTTTAATTTTTAATTTTTTTATTAAAGACGTGCATGATGTGACTCGTGAGGGACCTTGTATATTATTTTCAGTCCGGACATTATATGCTTAATATTATGATACTTCATAACGGTTTAACCAGTAATGGAAAGTACCTTGTCTTAAAGGGATAGTTCACCCAAAAATGAAAATTCTGTCATTAATTACTCACCCTCATGTCGTTTCAAACTTATTTTTTTATCTTTTTCTTTTTCGCACAAAAAGTATTCTCGTAGCTTCGTATAATTGCGGATGAACCACTGATGTCACATGGATTATTTTACAGATCTCCTTGCTACGTTTCTGGACTTGGGAACATTTCAGTTGTGTTGCTGTCTATGCAGGGTCAGACAGCTCTCAGATTCCATCAAAAATATATTAATTTGTGTTCCGAAGATGAATGAAGGTCTTACGGGTTTGAAACGACACGAGGGTGAGTAATTAATGACAGATTTTTCATTTTTGGGTGAACTAACCCTTTAATGCACATGAAGCATTTTGTAGACTGATGCATGCAGATGCAAAAGTTGTTAAAATGCAACATGCCAGTACTGTGCTTTGGAAACAATTTGTCATTATATCACTTGAGGGAGTCTACAGCCATACCAAAGTCACGCTGTGCTATAACAAGCAAGCAGCAACACTAAAACACAGAGGAAGAGTGACTGTGACTTTAATCATCGCATTTTTGTGCCTGATCAAACAGACTGGAGCTAAAAGATAAGAAATCTCAAAAAAAAAAAAAAAGATAATGTGGTCTACCATAGAAGGCATGTTGCAGTTACTCAATTAATTCTAGATAGGCCTACACAAAACCACAATAAATGACCCAACAGGGTCAGTGGATTGCCAGACTAATTTAATTACACATACAAACAGACATTTTTAGATGCTCTGTATTTTCGAAGCCAAACATATTTGAAAAATTCGGACTGAGCACTATCAAGTACTAAAGACGTAGAGCTGAAACTTACACTATTGTTCAAAAGTTTGGGGTCAAACTAAAAGAAAACACATTTATAATTTTACAAAAGAATTCTATTTCAAACAAATGCTGTTCTTTTGAACTAGAAAGCGCAAGTAAAGTAGCACAACTGTTTTTTTAAAATAATACAAAATGTTTCTTGAGCACCAAATGAGCATATTAGAAAGATTTCTGAAGGATCGTGTGACACTGAAAAGTAATGACTGCTGAAAATTCAGCTGTCATCACAGGAATGAATAACATTTTAAAAATGTATGGAGGTAAAAAGTTATTTTAAAGGGGACATCGGATGCCCATTTTCCACAAGTTGGTATGATTCTTTATGGTCTTCATGAAATGTCTGTAACATACTCTGCTTAAAATTTCTTGTGTAAAAAACAAAACCCTTTTTACCTTGTTAAAAACAGCTCTGTTCACAGCGACTCATTTTGGTGCATGTCTCTTTAAATGATAATGAGTTACTGCTCACCCCACCCCTCTTCCCCATGGGGTGTGTCAACACAAGACACATGAATTGCTGCCTTGGACTCTGTATATGGCTCAGAGGTGGTCTTATTCTAATAGATAGCTATCTACATAAATTGAAACAGCTCGCTGGATGACACAGTTTTAGACTCAGACAACCCATAAAAAACTGGCTGAGTGTTTTCTTTTCAGCTTTTCTGAGCAGACATGCCAGAAACTAAGGATGCACCGATACCGATACTGGTATCGGTACCGGGCCCGATACTGAGCTCCTGTACTCGTACTCGTTAAAATGCCCTGATACCAAACGCCGATACCACACAGCATGTGTTAAGTGCCATATTCAGACAATGAAACACCGACAACAGAACAACAGACAGCAGAATGAAGTTATTAGAGATTAAGGATGTCTACGAAGTATATGTATGCAATGAATATAATGTTAAACATTCAGTATTGACTGTATAGCTGATGTGCGCGAGCTGATAAGCAAAAACAAGTAAAACAATGCACAAGTTACTTGACGGTAGGGAGAGAGAGAGGGAGAGAGAGCGCACACTTCTGTTGTGTGATCTTTGATGTTCACTCACTTAGCACACGTTTCATTTGGATCAA